>NC_064626.1:970454792-971054792 GCF_023864275.1 Schistocerca cancellata
GTGCCGGTCCGACGCCAATTTTCATAGTCGTTTTTCCGTTATACGACAACTGAAGGCAGTTCACATTCGCAACAGCGAATATATTTCATGTCTTTCAGAGCAATTTTAGTTGCTGCAGTGCCTGTTCCTTCGCACATGCATCCATGCCGGGAGGACCAATGCATCGCACTGCTTCACAACACAGGCACTGCCGTTTCCTACCGTTCGTGTTAGAAATCTTTAATATGTTTTCCGTTCAGTTCGTCATACATTCAACCAACGTCTTACTTATTCACCAGCGGAATATTGTATCTGCTATTCCCAGGAGAACATGAGGTATCTAACATGTATGCATATTACGAGTGGCGCCCTTGTAATTTATTAGGAGTTTTAATGTGGAACAGAAAACTATCTGTCTATATGTCTATATGTCTATGCTGTATGTCTATATACTATTGTTTTACATGATTTGCCAATAACATTTTTATCTTTTATCAATAATGGGCGTCTGTAAGAATGTTTCTGCTTCTGCAAAGGTGTCAGCACTGTGAGCGTTGTCCGCTACTGGAGTAAAACTGTATTCCCTTCGGAATACAGAGGAGTCCAAAAAATGTATCCGCTGTTTAAAAGTCCATAGCTTGCAAACTAATTGACGGAGTTGTCTCATTTTTGGTGAAAGTGTAGCTTAAAGTCAAACTTAAAGAACACTGTAGGTGTTCGAAATGGTCACCATTAACATCCACACACAAACGATGCCGCCGAACTGCAGCACGAACTACTGACTGCAACGTGTTCAATTGGATATTTGCACAGGAATGTACGATGGATTCCCGAAGTTCATCCATTGTGCGTGGCTTTTGTCGATAAACGACGTCGTTTAGTGTTCCCCAGAGGTAAGAGTCCAGAGGAGTTAGGTCTGGGGAACGTGGTGAATACTCCACAGCACCTCTACGGCCTATCTATCTTCCTGGTAGATTTTCGTCGAGATATGTCCTAACACGTTTTTGGTAGTGGGCTGGGGCACCATCTTGTTGAAAGTGAACTCTTCCGTCTCCACACAAGTCTCGGATGGCAGGTAAAACGGATGTCTGAAGCTTCTGAAAGTACACCTCACCGGTAACTGTGCCGTCAAAGAAGAATGGTCCAATCAAACCCCGGTAAGACAACCCACACCATACATTTACTCCTGGCAAATTCATGGCGTTGTCTATATGGACGTTCAGATTTTCAACGGCCCAGTAGATGCAATTGTGGCGTTTTACTGTACCATTGAGTTTGAACTGTGCCTCATCAGACCACACAATCATCTCTGCGAACTCTTCATCGTTGGGCACCATGTTAGTAAACCACTCGCAGTACTCCATTCTACGATCTGGGTCGTCCTCGTTCATTGCATGTAGCAATCGTGGGATGTAGCACTTCCACTTTGCTGTCTTCAAAATTCGCCGAACACTTGAGCGACTCACTCCAGTTTCACGGGCACACTGTCTCACAGACTTCTGTGGTGAGCGGGTGAATTGTTGTAACTCACGACGGGAGTTGTTACTGTTACTTGTTACTGTTACAGGTCGTCCAGATCGTTGTTTGTGTGCGTCTTTAAAATAGCCTTCGCCTTCGAATTTGTCTCGAATGCGACGAATCGTTAAACGTGTCGGTGGCTCTGTTTGATACTCATTTCGCCATTGCCGTTGAACCTCATTAATGTATTTCTACTTAAAATGCCATTTCAAAACTGACTTCCTTTCTTCGAATGTAAGCCTTGCGCCAGCCATGTTTACTCGAGTAACTAGGTGCAACTAAGAACAAAACACTATCTGGCGACTGTCATCTGACAAAACAAAACAACGCAATACAACGCTTGTGTGGCGATTGCCGGAACTACAAACTATTACACCACCAAAGATGAGACAACTCCGTCAATTAGGTTGCCAGTTATGGACTTTTAAACAGTGGATACATTTTTTGGACCCCTATGTCAACTGCAACATTGTTGTCTCACTGAAATAAGCACTACCGAGAGATAGAGGAAATTTACTATAGTGTGTAAATCAGAGAGATTAATTTCACTGATTATGAAGGTGAGAAGTGTTGCAACTGATAATACTCATAACTGTATATCAGCTGAGTCCGCAAGTGGTGCGGAAGGGATTCCTCAGGATCTGTTATTTTGTGTGAATTAACAAGTGAGTTGAGGAGTGGGATGGCCCTGGAATTTCTTATCTCGTTTAAAACGCCAACAGTTTCCAGGCATACGGCCAAAATGCAATCAGTCCTCTACTTTCCCATTTCCATGAAACATAATTTTGGAAGCATGTGTACTACATTCATCCAAGGAAGTTCTGAAACGAGAAAAGCTGCATTAAATTTTATGTTACGCATAATTAATTGCAGCGCACTGGATCAAAAAAATCGACCTTCCTTGTGTTATATACAAATCGCACGAAACATGACACTTAAGACATTACACAAGGAATTCCACAGAGAATTACTTCATCAAGATGATGTGCCGAATATGTTATGACGTCAAGAGAACTATAAGAAGGAAGATATACTCCAAGCGAACTGGAAATATTGTATAAATAATGTTGTTCTTTCCCAGGCTAATGTCGGTCAACGCGTCAGTTAGACCAACGTTCACGATGGTGAACGCAACTATACTTAAAGTGCTTTTTCGAATGTTGAGCGCATAAGAGTGACTGTTTTAAGCACAGTTCACAATTAATTGCCTTCTACTAACATACTAAAAATTACATGGTTTAAAAATAGGTCCTGTTCGTACTTTGTATCGAACAGTTGTTTATTAAGAAATTTAGACAATCGCAGTCATTCTGTAAATAGACCATCATTTTGCAAAGACCATAATTCTCCACTGACCATAATTCTCCAATTGCCATAATCCCCAGTGACCACAGTTCTCCGCTGAGCATAATTCTCCAGCGACCATCGTTCTCCATTGATGATTATTCTCGAATTTAACGTGTAAAAATGGAAAAGAAAAAAAATCATCTGGAGTTAAACTGGATTCAGTTAATCTTCCAGTATCAGAGATGATGTCCTAACTATTCACTGGGAGATCAAAACTACATGTATGGATATTCGTTATATGTAGTTGTGCTCTTATTAAGTGGCACTAATAAACCTATCGGAAATTTTCCATGAAATGTAAAGGCCCTAGATTAGATTCAAGTATTAATTGTCCTAGGAACACCTTTTAAAAAAAGAAGAAAGTCACTTTTTCTATGAATGAAATTCCACCCAGAAAAGTTCTGGCAGTGCGCGACCTCTGGGAAAGCTACCAAGTCCATCCGCCTGAAAGTCTGCTCCGATGAAAAACACTTCGGGATTCATATATACTGTATCTCTTGAAATAAAATTCGTAGTTACCTTTCCAATTTGAAAAACTTTATCTTCCTATATTCTTCTGATACAACAACAAATCTCTTTTGTACCTATGTTTTTATGACTATAGTAAATCATTAAACTTCCTGAAATGTATTCACGATTGCAAACAACCAGCAGCTGTGCAATGAATGACAACGGTGAAAATTTTTATCGAAACTGGACACGAACCCAGTTTTCCAGGTTATCACGAGTTCTCGCCTTACCATTTTTTCCCCAAAGACGCTACCTCTTTTATGTAGGAATCTTCGTGGCGCCCAAAGGGAAGGATGGGGACAAAGTGGACAGGGGTCGCAACCTGAGGCCTGGCCACCACGTCCCATTCCCACCCTCCACGAACCAAGGAAGGGGTAGGGAACGTGGAGCAGAGGTATACTGAACGTTGAACATCAATGGATGATTTATTTTATTGTTTTATATAAAATTAACATTAATACGACCGAGCATAGCCGGAAACTGGCATCATGAGAGGAGGAGCAGTAAGACGTATGACTCATTGAGGCTATCCACGTATACTTTTTCCGAGAGGGACATTCCGATGACCAGACAATACATCGCTTCTAAGTGCGGAAAAGGCGTGGACTAACTCTTCATAACAGAAACATCCCAGCACTGGGTGGGTTAAGGAAGACAAACCAAAGGAAACTGGAGACAAATTGTCTGTATGTTTGTAGGGAAGCAGCATACTCGCACTGTAATAAATTCACATCAGTTTCCATTGTGTGCCAGCCAGTCTGCTGTAACTAGCTCTGACGTCATAAATGTTGCACAATACCTTAAAAATCAAGCAAATGACCTAAAACTTTTCTAGCATGTCAGGAATAATACTAAATTAATGTGTGTTAAATATCAGTTCGATAACTTCAGCCATTTTCGAAATTTGGACGTTTTTCTAAAAAAATCATTGGCGCAACAGAAAAGAGCTAGAGACTTCAAAATTTATATTTAGATTCATCTTTCATAATGATTTAATGAAAACAGTACTTTGGATTTCACAAATTGAGACTTTAGTGGAAATTCATGATTTTCTGGTTTTCGTCTCAAAACTGAAGGAAGCAAGATAGATTAAGTAGGCTAATAAATAAGGCTAGGATGTTTAGATTTAAATAGGTTGGAGCTCCGCTATGACTGTGAAGATGTGAAAAGTTTCTTTTGAATACCTATAAAATTATAGCGATAGCGGATCTCAAAAGGGCCAGTTCAGAGCTCATCTACTGCGTGCAGTGTAATTTAATTAATTCTCTCGCCCAAAATATTTAACTTAGCCACGTCAAAATTTTATTATCAATACTTACCTGCGTGCTGAATGCACGTTTAAATTAAGAGCTTCATCGGCCATCAGCAAAAGAAGCTATAAATTATTATGTAACTTGAAGTGGTGCGTTACTAGCCCAGCGGCTAGTCGGGAGAGTCGATTTGATCAGGCGTTCCCTTAGCCGTCCGCACCGCGGCTATATATATAAGAGCGCTGCGTGAGGAAGGAAGGCACCAGTTCTCTCCAGACGCTGAATAGCACGTCAGCTGTGTCGGGAGTCGCGTCGCTTCGGTATCACGGCTACAAACAGCCTCGGGTGCCGTATTAAGTTACTAGAGATACGCGGAACCAAGAAATCATTTCAAGTGAAGGGTTAATTCTGGGATGATTTTCGTTATCCAGTTTCAGTTTGCGTATTTTCGTATTTTCACGTGCCGTCGCGGGACAAACATTCTACCAATTATTTAGCGTGGCGTTTGATGAAATATTCTCATCAAATCTTGGCGAGCATTCTTTTTAACATTTAATTCGGACATTTATAGCTGCATCAGCGCATTAGACTCTGAACTGCTCTGTTAGTTAGGTTTTAGGGATACTTGTGTTTTTTATCAGTGAATTTCAGAATATACTCAACTATTTTGGAAAATCGTTTTTGATTAGAATCCCGGACAATCTCCTAATTCCTCAGAGCTATAAGTTGCAGCTATAATGGTATTCTCAGATGAAGTGGGCACTAGGAACTCTAATTACAGGCTTCACGTTTTGTTAAATCACTTTCTGGGTGCTAAAAAGTAAATAGAGAGCCAGTGTTGAGAACGGCGAAAGACAGCATTAACAACATTCTAAAAGCCTGAAACTGATTCAACATTCAAACATTTTTGTATTGCAAGCATTTATACAGCAATTATTTTAATTTTCACAAGTTAACTCGCCGCCCCACATGTTGGATTGCGGACAACTGTACAATGACGTTCGATAGTAAATTGCCCAAAATCAAGGATACATCTCCTGTCATCAGAAAACAAGTTGTGAGCTCCCTGTTTACAAATCCACTTCACAGAGTTCGTCTACACTTGCAGGAAGTATCCCGCTTCCGGAATGAGGAGCAGCTGAGTAGGTATCTGATGAGGAGTCATACGGGTAACTAGGAATAACATCTGTCTCACCAGTGACCTGACATCTGATGAAGATCTACACAACAGGCGATGCTCGTGTGAGTCCAAAAAATTACAAGCGTCACACAACGGGGTGTCTGTGAGGCGAATCCCTTGAAGGCGTGACCGGCATAATTGCTTTCCATTGACAGTTAGGTACCATGCTGACTGGACGCCAATGTCGAGATAAGGAGCGCACAGCGATCGCCAAACGGCATGCCAATCGACGCGGGGATGTTTCCTCCCAATCACAGCTGGTGATCTGTGCTGCTGAAGAAAAAAAAGTATCGCTTTCGTGGATGTCAAGTGCGCCGGCATTATCGCAGTACGGACGTAGCTCAGGTCGACGAAAACGTTGCGGAAGTAAAAGAAGGCCTGCGGAACATCCGAAAGCGGGTTAGGTGCTGAGAGAGAGTGTGGTGCAAGGGCCTCCAACGAAAGGCTGGTAAAGCACGTAGGATAACGGCTCCACAACGCCATGTGACAGCCAATATGAAGGGCTATCGCTCTGTCAGGCACTGATACAGACCTAAACCGCCCTTGCACCGCGGGAGGGTGAGGGTCTAATACCTTATCTTGAAAACCAAGCAGTGGCAAACAAATGAATCCAATACCGCTAGCATATGGCGGGCCATGTATGGCGGAATAGGAAGTGTCTCTGCCACGTGGGGGATACGTGACGCGAAATATACAGTTAAATATTAGAAAATCGAGTCCTCGTAAACGGTGATCTAAAAGCCCAGCTCGCATCTGGGAAAGTGGCGCCGGCCGTTGAGGGCAATCGTGCGCCACAGACCACTTGTGAAATAGGTTCCTAGGAATCGGATAGTATCAGCTAAAGGCAAAGGAGCAGCTCTGTCCGCGCGGGAAGCTCTGCATCTGTAGCTATGGCGCATGCGGAGCACCCCTTCCAGGTAGTCTTGATCGACCTGATCTAACTGCTGGCTGAAGTCAAGAACTGCCAGAAGTCCAGGCACAAGACAAGAGTGAGCAAGACCGATAATGTCCCGACAGTGACAGAGAGCAGTGTGGGTGTTATTGGCACCTCCCAAAAAAGGTTTATCGGGTGAAACCACTTACTGTGGGCCTTCCGTTTAAGCCAAGCAACCATAGCCAGGAAAATATGTGTTGCTGTTGAGTAATGTGAAAGGGGGAGGGGTAATAGCACATCCGTGAGGTACCGCGAGGCTTGTGGATGAGAATGAGGGAACGATCGAGGGAACCGTCAGGAATTGGCACGTAAGGTGACATAAAGTCATGACAAATTTCCGGCCATACTCGCACCAGAAGGGGCGAAATGTCCGAAAAACTCCATTGGGAGGCAGTCATGATCAGGCGATCTGTTCTTAGAACCCGCCTGGATAACATGATGGACTTCGTCTCCTGTGACGTTTAGCAAGCAGATCCATCGTCACATCCACTGGAACCGAGCCGAAGGATGGTCTGGAGGCCACCGTGATGTTGGCAGGGTGTTGACGTTGTTCAGAGTACACCATAACATAATGTGCAAGGAGGGCACACCCTATACCCACTAAGTATCAAACTGCCGCCCACCATTGGTCCTAAGAACATAGTCAAAGCCCTCCGACGGTGGCATCGTTCCGGTACGGCACGATAAGTAGATGGACGCTCCTGCACTATCATGTCGTGTGTGCGCGCCCTGACCGTAGCTCTTTTAAGGTGCTGGTGAAGGAGGGATGTGAGCAGTGCCTTAGCACGATTCACCGTCACCTGGCGCTCTGAAGAATAGGGTATCATAGCACACTCCTGAGGTCGTCGCCGCCACGCCGCACCTTGCCTTCCATAACCAATCAAGGTCCTGCGGAGGGCAAGCTTTGAACAGAGCACCCTCCAAGACAGGGCAGACTGATAGGCATCGCGGCGTCGGCGACAAGCTGTCCACGTGGTTTCGATGAGCTGCCGGCGGTCGGTGAAGTAAGGTGGGTCGTGTCCAGTTTCCATGGTACATGGGCGCGCCATACTCTTTGGCAGCAGAGATTCACAGCGCAGATACATGCGTCATGGTCAGACAACGCAACGGGCCAGACTTCAGCAGCCTGCACCCCTCTGACAATATCGCGGAAGATGTAAACGCGGTGGAGGGGGCTAGAAGAGTGACCAGTGAAATGCGTAAACGCCAGACAATCGCCACGAACATGCTCCCAAGAATCAACAAGGCTGAGGAACTGGATAATTGTCGCTAGCGCCGCGTATGGAGAATGACATGGTAGCTGGTGTTTGGATACCTGGTTGCAGTTTTAATCGCCTTCCATGATCAATGCATCCTGCAGACCCAGGAAAAGAGGCGTGACCGTCTTTGAGGAGAAGGTGGAACATTCACAGTGGCGACCTGAACCAGACGGCTTGTAGACATTGACAATCCTGACGCCACTAAATGTGAGACCCATACTTCTGGCATCAGGGAGATAGGCAACTGCATCAGCGAAAATACTGTCACATAAGAGGATCGCCACGCCACTACCAGTAGGGGAAGCAGGAGAGACATGTGCTGTAAAACGATGGGGAGCATAGAATACTGCAACGTGCAGCTCCTGAAGGAGAGCAACGTCAACGTCGCTAGCAGATAGTATGTCATGAAGTAAAGGCAGTTTGTGGCGTACGTGAATGGTATCGACTTTGACCGAGGCTATGGGATAAGTCTTGGACAGGTGCCATAGCCAGGAGGACGGGCTACTGAAATGCTGGGAAAACACAGGCAACTCCCTGTTAGGCCCCCGTATAAGAAGTCGTCACTGTGACAAAGAGGGAGTCGACCCCACGAACAGTGGGCGGGGGTGGCGGGGGGTATAATCGTTCTGTACACCTCCACAATCTCCGTCCTCAGCATCGACGTCGTCCGCCAGGAGACAGACGTCTCAAAGAATCAGTTCAGTGGAACACTATCAGAGATGCGCCCACAGGTAGCGTCAGAAAGAGAAAGGAAGGCAATCGCATGAAATGCTGGCGGATGAGGTCGGTGGCTGGAGGTGGAAGCTGACTGCAGATGGAGGTGGGGAAGGACGTAGCGTCGTCAGGTGTCAGGGCATCATAGGTAAGAGCACCATCAGGTGTAGGTTCGTCATCCTGTGCACACATCCGACGGATGTGAATGTTATGGCGTTGTCTGTTCCGTTTCCCCGGCGACCGTTGCTTACTATCGTGCTGTTGCATGTCGGATAGCGGGCGGCTATCGTCCGACATGTGGCCAGATGGCAGAAAAGCGGAGGTCGGTGTAGCTCCATGATCAACAACCGTGGGGTCGGGACAGACAGCTTGTGCCTGCTGACGGTCAGTGTTCCTTTGTATTCCCTCCGGCAGGAGTGTGGGACAGACAGGCAAAACGTCCATCGCGTCGCCGAGAGGAGTCGACGTTCGTTACTGACTGATTCAGAGAGAGTGCAGCAGGCTGCACTGCAGCAGACGCGTAAGATAGAAGCAACACAATGGGTGACACAGGAAGAGCGACGTCTCCGATCGGCGTCTGAAACAGTCTATGTCGGAGACATGCAGAATGGATAGGGCCTTTCCGGCCGCAATCTCAACAGGTTCGCAACTGTCCATCGTACATGACGACAGACATGCAGTCGGCAATAACCAAGCTGGAAGGCACGTGTTTCCATATTTTAGTTTTTATCTGACGGATACCATTGACGACGTGGTACGTTTCGCACTTTCAGCAACGTGACAGACGACGTTGCCGTAAAGTTTAAAGGTGGCCACAACAACGTCCAACGGTACCGCAAACGGGAGTTCGAAAACCCTCAATGGTCGGAGGCTAAAACCAGCAGGATCAGCCACGACTGTCTATTCACGTCCGTCAGAGTACCGGTACTTGAGAGCGTTAGCGTGGCGAGCCTGGCGACGCACGACGTCGGCGCACAGCTCGTTCTTCGGCAGCTTTATGTACACAGTATTGCTGAGGACCGGGAAAAGAATCCCGAGAACATCTTGTGGCGGGAGACGTATTTCATCCCGTATAAAACCATCTATTTGATACGCCTTCGGTCCTTCGTGATGCAAACGAAAAGTTAATTTAATTGTGGTTTGGTGGTAAGAAAACGCCATGGCGCTCGATGAAGTCGAACGCCGAGACAAGGCGCAACGTGGAAGTAAACAAACTCGCTCTTGCTCGCAAGCAGCACAATAGGCAAGACGCATTCAAGGCGAGCACACCTCACCACTGCCGAAGGCAGACTGCTACACTACATGATCAAAAGTATCCGGACACCCCTAAAAATATACGTTTTTCATATTAGGAGCAGTTTGCTGCCACCTACTGCCAGGTATTATACATCAGCGACCTCAGTAGTCATTAAACATCATGAGAGAGCAGAATGGGGGGCTCCGCGCAACCCACGGACTTCGAACGTGGTCAGCCGATTGGGTGTCACTTGTGTCATACGTCTGTACGCGAGATTTCCACACTCCTAAACATCCCTAGACCCACTGTTTCCAAAGTGATAGTGAAATGAAAACATGAAGGGACACGTACATGACAAAAGCGTACAGTCCGACCTCGTCTGTTGACTGAGAGAGACCGCCGACCGTTGAAGAAGGTCGTAATGTCTAATACCCAGAAATCTATCCAGACCATCACACAGGAATTCCAAACTGCACCAGGAACCACTGCAAGTACTATGACAGTTACGCGGGAGTTGAGAAACCTTGGATTTCATTGTCGAGCGGCTACTCATAAGCCATACATCACGCCGGTAAATGCCAAAAGACGCCTCGCTTGGTATAAGGATCGTAAGCATTGGACGATGGAACAGCTGATAAACGTTGTGTAAAGTGACGAATGACGGTACACAATGGGACGATCCGATGGCAGAGTGTGGGTATGGCGAAATCTCGGTGAACGTCATCTGCCAGACTGTGTAGTGCCAACAGTAAAATTCGGAGACGGTTGTGTTATGGTGTGGTCGTGTTTTCATGGAGGGTGGTTGTACCCCTCTTTGTTTTGCATGGCACTATAACAGCGCAGGTCTAAATTGATTTTTTAAGAAAGTTCTTGCTTCCGCCTGTTGAAGAGCAATTCGGGGATGGCGATTGCGTCTTTCAACATGATCGAGCACCTGTACATAATGCACGACCTGTGGCAGAATGCTTACACGAAAATAACATCCCTGTAATGGACTCCTTGCACAGAGACCTAACTTGAATCCTATAGAACACCTTTGGGATGTTTTGGAACGCCGACTTCGTGCCAGGCCTCACCGACCAACATCGATACCTCTCCTCAGTGCAGCACTCCGTGAAGAACGGGCTGCGATTCCCCAAGAAACCTTCCAGCACCTGATTGAGCGTATGCCTGCGAGAGTGGAAGCTGTCATCAAGGCTAAGGGTGGGCCAACACCATATTGAATTCCAGCATTACCGATGAAGGGCGCCACGAAATTGTAAGTCATTTTCAGCCAGGTGTCCGAATACTTTTGATCACATAGTGTATTAGGCTATATGAGCACACTCCACAGTCCAAACCACGGCCAGTAACTCTCAATTGTGCTGTAATTTCGCTCTACTTTGTCAAAGTTCTGGACGCATATGCTACTGGAAGACCTTTACCTAACTCCCCTTGGCTAAGAACTGAGCCAATAGCGTCTTCTCTCTCGCCTGTGGTGATCATAAACTTTTTTGAAAAATCTGGCTACTGTAACATAGGGGTATTGAGAAGCTTCTGTTTTAGCTCTTGGAACGCCTCTTCTTGCTTGGTGTCCCATTCATACTTAACATTTTTTAACAACTCATGCAGTGGTTTTGCTATTTTACTGAAGTCGCTTAGGAAGCGTCTATGGTACACAAGTAACCGTTGGAAATTTTTTAAGGACCTGGTTGTGCTGGGCAGGAGATATTCCGCCACTGCTTTTAGTTTGTTTGTGTCTGGTTTTAAGCCATCTTCGGTTAAGATATGTCTCAAATATGCGACCTCCTTCCTTAGAAATTCACATTTATCCAAATTCAGCTTCAAGTTATATTACCTTAGCGTCTCAGAAGGCAGCATCTTCGCTGAAAGCTGATCGCTGAGCTGAGGTGAAGTGAGGTGAGGTGAGATGAGCTGAGCCGAGCAGGACGTGACCGCACGCCGCCCACGATGTCGCGTTGCCCTCAGCTGTGCTGCTCAGCGCCTGTCGTCTGCTCGCTGGCCGCCGCCGCCGCTGCCGCTGAAGCGCGTGACGGGCCCGGGCGGCGCCCTCCGCTGCCTGGTCGCGCTGTCGCCGCGTGTCGTCGTCCTGGCGGTCCTCCCTGGTCCGCACCCGCATCTCCGTCTCGTCGGCGCTGGTCGTCTCTGCTTTCCCCCCGATGTCGTGACGTTTTGTGGACAAGGCTACCCTGGGCGCGTCTTCCCTTGTCAGGCGTCGATCTCCGAACCTCAGCGTATTTATTCTGCTCTTCGAGCTCCGTCTGTTCTCACAGGAGAGCAAGTGCCGTTTCTCATATGAGTCTCAAAGCCGTCAGTCCAGTCTTGACGTCGGGCTGAGTATGTGCGAAGCTCCAGTCTATCTCAAAAATCGTTAAGGAAATCACCCCACACCCCCGTATTTATCTATGACGTGTCCTAACACAGAATACAGGCAAGATGGAGAGGTTTGAGGTCAGTCTGCAATTTCCAAGCGCTGAGGAGCAAATACGGAAAGACAAATGCCCAGTGAAAGCTGGCTGGTGACTTGAATCAGTGCGAAACACTGTCACAGGGCATTTTTGGACTCGACAGGATGCTTGCAGCAGGATACTCATGGAACTCAGGCGTCTGATTATCACTACTGATTTGCCATCAGACTAAGTATTACACTGAAGGATCAGTCTAAACATTAGAAAAAGCAGCGGAGGCAAATGGTTGCACTAAAGAAGTTAGTGTCTGAAGCCACGAGGGTGGATGTTGACAGAAGAAGCGAACACTAGCAGCGCGTTAAGTACAAACTTGAGAGCAGCAATAAAAGATAGCCAAAGCCTTGTTGACAAACAAAAATTACACGAAGCGAAATGTAGTGTGAGGAGGGCTATGCGAGAGGCGTTCAATGAATTCGAAAGTAAAGCTCTATGTACGGACTTGGCAGAAAATCCTAAGAAATGTTGGTCTTATGTCAAAGCGATAGGTGGATCAAAACAAAATGTCCAGACACTCTGTGCCCAAAATGGTAATGAAACAAAGGATTACAGACTAAAGGCCGAAATACTAAATGCCTTTTTCCAAAGCTATTTCACAGAGGAAGACTGCACTGTAGTTCCTTCTCTAGATTGTCGCACAGATGACAAAGTGGTAGATATCGAAATAGACGACAGAGGGATAGAGAAACAATTAAAATTGCTCAAAAGAGGAAAGGCCGCTGGACGTGATGGGATACCAGTTCGATTTTACACAGAGTACGCGAAGGAACTTCCCCCTTCTTGCAGCGGTGTACCGTAGGTCTCAAGAAGAGCGTAGCGTTCATAAGGATTGGAAAAGGGCGCAGGTCATCCCCGTTTTCAAGAAGGGACGTCGAACAGATGTGCGGAACTACAGACCGCTATCTCTAACGTCGATCAGTTGTAGAATTTTGGAACACGTATTATGTTCGAGTATAATGACTTTTATGGAGACTATAAATCTACTCCGTAGGAATCAGCATGGGTTTCGAAAAAGACGGTCGTGTGAAACCCAGCTCGCGCTGTTCGTCCATGAGACTCAGAGGGCCATAAACACAGGTTCCTAGGTAGATGCCGTGTTTCTTGACTTCCGCAAGGCGTTTTACACAATTCCCCACAGTCGTTTAATGAACAAAGTAAGAGCATATGGACTATCAGACCAATTGTGTGGTTGGATTGAAGAGTTCCTAGATAACAGAAGGCAGCATGCCATTCTCAATGGAGAGAAGTCTTCCGAAGTAAGACTGATTTCAAGTGTGCCGCTGGGGAGTGTCGTAGGACTGTTGCTATTCACAATACACATAAATGACCTTGTGGATAACATCGTAAGCTCAATGAGGCTTTTTGCAGATGATGCTGTAGTATATCGAGAGGTTGTAACAATGGAAAATTGTACCGAATTGCAGGAGGATCTGCAACAAATTGACGCATGTTACAGGGAATGGCAATTGAATCTCAATGTAGACAAGTGTAATGTGCTGCGAATTTATAGGAAGAAAGATCTTTTATGATTTAGCTACAATGTAGCCGGTCAGCAACTGGAAGCTCTTAATTCCATAGATTATCTGGGAGTAGGCATTAGGCGTCATTTAAAAATGGAATGACCATATAAAATTATACGTCGATAAAGCAGATGCCAGACTGAGATTCATTGGAAGAATCATAAGGAAATGCAATCAGAAAACAACGGAAGTAGGTTACAGTACACTCGTTCGCCCACTGCTTGAATACTGCTCACCGGTGTGGGATCCGTACCACATAGGGTTGATAGAAGAGATAGAGAAGATCCAATAGAGACAGCGCGCTTTGTTACAAGATCATTTAGTACTCGCGAAAGCGTTACGGAGATGATAGGTAAACTCCAGTGGAAGGCTCTGTAAGAGAGACGCTCAGTAGTTCGGTACGGGCTTTTGTTGAAGTTTCGAGAACATACCTTCACCGAAGAGTCAAGCAGTATATTGCTCCCTCCTACTTATATCTCGCGAAGAGACCATGAAGATAAAATCTGAGAGATTAGAGCCTACACAGAGGCATACAGACAATCTATCTTTCCACGAACAGTACGAGACTGGAATAGAAGGGAGAACCGATAGACGTACTCAAAGTACCCTCCGCCACACACCAACAGGTGGTTTGCGGAGTATGAGTATAGATGTAGATGTAGAAAAGTAAGGAAAACAGCCATGTCAGAGCTTACCGAGGCTGGCCACGAGCCACACGGAGTCGGCGTCCCAGGGATCTGACTGAGAACTCTGTCTGAATAGAAAAACGTGGGTTTTTTAACCTGTGTAAACCCGTTGAGGTTGCAGTTCTCAAGAGTAAGTATCAGGCTTTCTGCCTCTGCTAAGACGTGCCTTTTCGTGGCAGTCTTCTACAGTGATGCCTTACGACAGCGTCTCGGCGGTGGATGAATTTACAAGTTAATTCTCTGAAGTGAAACTTTTCAACTGGGCAGCTGTCCAGAGCGTCTACAATTTTCACAGCTCTAGAGTTACTATTTATCTCCGGTAACCTAAACGCTACCACTTTTGTCTGCTGTCTGCATTGTGTCTCTGATTTCCTATCTTGAAGGGTCCTTGCTGCCTCCAAATAGCCTTAAGCGTAACATCGTACAAGTCATTCAGTCGTCAATATATGACACCTTCTGTAGCAGCATTCGTCACTGGATGACTGGTTATGATGTACTGAGGACGACGTCAGGAATTGATTGTGGGGAAGCTGAAGAACTAGGTGTGGAAAAAGAGGGGAAGCCCTTCTCAGAACTGGAACGGGATGGTTGACTCAGGAACGGGTTGATTATCGGGAAACAGCAAGGAACAGACTATTATGATGCCACGTTCATTGCGATGGCGTGCGAACATGTAAAAAGGGTCGGGACTTACACATATATTTGCTGAGAATTTGACTCCTGGAAAAGATCGTAATACATTCATTATTCGCTTGATTTCTGTCCTGACCCAACAGATTCGGAAGAAGCAGTAAAACGAATTTACAATGATTTTTAAATAAAAAAAATCCTTTTTACCGTTATATGTGTTTGGCCTTGGCTTCTCTCGTAGCTAGCTGCTGACAACCTTGACATCTTTGATTGTTGTTCATGGTACTGCCACTTTTATTTTACTAGCCGAAGATTTTCGAAAACGTCGCGAATTACTGAGAGTCCCTACGTCGATTCCATAGTTATTATCATGTGACATTAAATGCACTTGATCTCAATTGTTTGTTGTTATTTGTTTATGTCCGCTTAATTTACTTACTAAACTTGCAGAGCTTAAATTCTTTCACTTTGAATGACAAATTACATCACATTATCTCGAGTTACTCCTCTTAATCGGATAGAGCACAGTTCAGGATTTCACTTTAAACTTCTCGCACCCATTTATTAATTGAAAAATTCTAACATAGATGTCATAAATGGATACATATTAACTTCGCAACACACAAGTATCCCCATCTACAAACAGCTGAACCATTCGATAAAGTAACTTTACTGGTAAGTGGCAAGCAACATCACTTTGTCTTCTGTGGGGACTTAACCTGCTTCTGATGCTGGCGGTGGTACGAATCATATGGAATGAAGTTCATCATCTTTTAAAATCTCTAGTGATAATAATGTTAATAAATTATCTAGAATCCTTTTCCAGTAGAGCATGTCTGAGCACTGAAATTTCATTTTGAGAAAGGCTGAAAACTAAATGATGCTAAATAATTATCATCTGATTTGTCTAAGTGAAAACTTCAAAAATTCATTTTGTACACGTACCACATTTACGCAGAACACAATTAATATATCACAAAACTCTACAGAAAAACTTGATAAGATTAGACACATACGTATATACATACAGGGTGAGTCACCTAACGTTACCGCTGGATATATTTCGTAAACCACATCAAATACTGACGAATCGATTCCACAGACCGAACGTGAGGAGAGGGGCTAGTGTAACTGGTTAATACAAACCATATAAAAATGCACGGAAGTATGTTTTTTTAACACAAACCTACGTTTTTTTTAAATGGAACCCCGTTAGTTTTGTTAGCACATCTGAACATATAAACAAATACGTAATCAGTGCCGTTTATTACGTTGTAAAATGTTAATTACATCCGGAGATATTGTAACCTAAAGTTGACGCTTGAGTACCATTCCTCCGCTGTTCGATCGTGTGTATCGGAGAGCTCCGAATTACGTAGGGATCCAAAGGGAACGGTGATGGACCTTAGGTACAGAAGAGACTGGAACAGCACATTACGTCCACATGCTAACACCTTTTTATTGGTCTTTTACACTGACGCACATGTACACTCTTTGACATAAAACTTGACCGGCGGCCGGCCGCTTCAGAGGCTAAATCCGCGCCGATCGCGACATGGGACAAAGAAACTGGCCAACTCGCTAATTCTCTAAGTCCGGTTATCTGCACAATCTGGCAACACTGTAGACTGCGGCACTTCCTGGAGGAAGATAGAGAGACTCTAGGCTGATTACGCCTGTGGTCTAGCGGTAGCGTGTGTTGTTTCTGTTCATAATGTCAGTGGATCGAGAGCAGCTGGCATAAAATATTTTTATAGCCTCTTCTGTCTGAATGCTGAAGACGTGAATGTAATGGTAGCGCAGATTCAATCTATTTCGCTTTGTGACACACCGATATCAAAATTTTATCTAGTAACGATTTTGCGGCAGATTTCCTGCAGACTGTCCTCCTCTGGACGCCGTATGCGGCAAAGCTCCGGGATCCATTTGCTGGCTACTGGCAGCGGCCGTGGCGACAGCAGCGGCGCTGCACTCCCCCGTTCTTTATCGAAAGCGCCTGCTACCGCTCATCGCTTTTGATGATTTGAAACGCTTTATTATTAAATGTTGCTCCACAGAAAATTTCTACAATTTCCATTCAAGCTCAAAAGCAACGGAGACAGACGCCCTGATTAGTAGGCGGGTAATCGGCAAGAGCTGAGTATGGCCCGAAATTAATTTTATAGACTGGGACGAAATTAAACCACCTCACTACATTCGATGAATTTATAAATGCTTCATACCTCGTTTCTTTTCCTTTCAAACTTAATTATTTGTGCAACTTTTGGTCAATGATTGGATGTTTTCGTCAAGACAGAGTGAGCGTCTGAGGTGTAAAATGTATTACAGTTCTTGTTTCATTCCTTATGGTAAGTCTATGCGATAAACTGTGTGAATACCTTGCAATGCATGCTCTGTAGCAGTGCAGGCACACTGCACATTTGGAGTTCCATGTATGGGTTCATGAAGTATTTATTGTTGATCGGAAGTGATAGTTAAGGTCATCAGATTTAATCCAGATAAATTTGTCGTTTTGAAGGTTTCAGAGAACGGAAAGGAATTACTACCGCCGGTGTTAGAAAACGTCTACAGTTAAATGCTATTGCAAAAATTTAGAAGATGTGAACTATATTAATGAACATGTGCACTTCATAAACAACCTTCTGACATGTTAGACCTATATGACGAACAAAGCTCAAATTTATATCGTTGACAGTCGGTTTGAATCTTTTCAGGACCTATTTTACAGTGAAGCACCTTGGAATTTGCAAAGCAGAAATCCATGATATTAACTTAATTTACTAAGTCGAAATCGGACGAAGATTGATGTTTAAAGGCATTCTTCAGATTTCGCATAAGAAATGTTTACTAGCAGTTTGCAACTCCATTAATTAAAATGGAAAATAAAATGTTTTAGTCAGCGGCTTCTACCGTGATTCGAACTTATAGTACAAGCACTGCAACGCACAAGGGAACCTCTGAGCTAACGACACACTGGCGGCCAGAGGCGGACTATAGTCACTGCGATGTTGCCTGAGCCTCAAAACGCAACCTTAAACACAGAAACAGAGGAGGTGGAGATTACTGTTTTAACGTCCCGTCGACAACGATGTCATTAGAGACGGATCACAAGCTCGGATTAGGGAAGGATGGGGAAGGAAATCGGCCGTGCCCTTCCTAAGGAACCATCCCGGCATTTGCCTGAAGCGATTTAGGGAAATCATTGAAAACCTAAATCAGGATGGCCGGGCGCGGGATTGCACCATCGTCCTCCCGAATGCACACACAAACAGGTGTTACTTATGTGAAGAACGCCGTTCTTGGAGTCCAGAAATTAAATATACTTTCTAATTGTGTCATCTTGCAGCGGATTATATCGTACGAGTCTTCGATGTGGAAAACGAATGTTAAGTGAATTTAGCGAGGTAACGCCGACCTACACCCGGAAGTAAATGCACTATCAGAGTGTTGACAAATACTTGCTACGACGCTGCCATTTCTCGGCTCTCTGACGAGGCAGCTCTTCAGCGAAATGCTTGCCGTGATTCTCCGATACGGTTCTTCAGAGTGGAGACGCGCGCGCACGTTTGGTTTTTATGCGGCGTTCTCCCCTGGTGGTTTCTGACGTCGCCTTGTGGGCTATGTATACATATGAGACATTCAATTATCATTAATCCAGAATGATACAAGTTTCAGCTTCCGGCGTGGAAGAAGGCTGTTGACGCCGACATTATATCATTTCAACGTAGGGAAAGCAAAACGGATCATTCAATGTTTCTCATTCAACATAAAGCATGTGAGATAAATTTCCGTAACGTTCATAATCATCTAAAAATACAAACGAAGTAAAAATACACCGGAATCTTATTCGAATTGAATATAATGTAAGATACCAAACGCTTTGCACCTCGATGTCGAATTTCTCCACTTGCAATCGTTTGCAGCATGCACATAGATTGTCATGATTACCACGAGAATGAAGAAATATGTTGGTAAGGATGGAAGCAAGAAGAGACGCAGTCAACAAATATTCTATTCCTCATGGCATTCATTTCATTTGACACGTAAGAAGAGGTAAAGCGGGAATTTACTTTCGTTAACACGAAAGATATGCCGCACATATTGATAACGAGGAAGTCTGCGTCTTCATACGTTTCCTCCTTGAAATCTGTATGCTCTATTATATACTAAGTAGCCCGATCATTGTTTCAGTAATGTGACCCTCTTGTTTGACCCCGTAACGATGAACAGATTCCAAATGCATGTCTCTGCGTGAAAGTAGCTGTTCGAACCCTTCCTGGGTTGTTTTTTGTGTTTTATTGCTTGGAATTCCTGAAGCAGACCACTGTGCCTTCCCCCCTCGTGGGTTAGGTCTCAAAACTAAACCGCTTTGTGTCCAATGGCATAATTTATTCATACAGCATCAGCATAAGACTCTTGCGAGTGAGAGAATGACAATAACAATCGTAACAAGAACAAGCAAATAATGAATGATGTTTATTCCAACGCAGAACGAGAATGGCTTTAAATATAAAAATCTATATCTATATCCATATCTATTGATCTTTGAGTTGGCACAATGGAAATATATTCTTAGCATTTAGTTACTGAATTTGGTTCTGTATGTTTGCAGAGAAAAGGAAAAGTCGGTACTTCTCGCTAGTGTAATATAATGTGAACCAGCAACTACCCTTTCCTTAGAACACGACTCAAGCAGGTCCTCAAGTAGGCACGGCTGCACTCTGTTCCCTGACATTGCTCTGATGACGGTTAATGCAGATAGTTCCGATTATGAAATACAAAACGTATTGCAGGTTAGTTCCTAGGATAGTAACATTAAATTTGCGTTGTAGACGGCACATGAACGTGACGACTATCCATATTACTCATCAATATAAAAAGACAATATTTTGGGAATTTAACAGGATTACTCAAAATGAATTCTGAAATTGGGTGACTGACCGCACAGGTGCTAAACGTCGTCAAGAGTATACGATGTCCTAATCGCATTAGGAATATGAAGATCGTCTTCGACAGCTCGCAACTTTCACATTGCTATCCCCACCCTACTCCAGACAGCTCTCGGTGGAGTTGCACTACGTTGCCGATGTTACGGAAGGCCTTCAAACCGACAACAGACCACATATTGAAAAATACAAGCGAATTCTCTTGCAGCGTAAGCTCATTGTAACTAATCTAAAAATTATTGGAGAGGAACATTGTCCTATTCAAAAAAGTAAAATGTTACACACTGTTGACGTCAAACGGACATTATCTATGTCCTGTCTTGTGTCCTACTCATCTATAATATCAAGTGTACTATGAAAATGATTATATATAATGGATTATAAGGTAATGCATTGATACCAGATGGTGGGGGCCGGCCGATGTGGCCGTGCGGTTCTAGGCGCTTCAGTCTGGAACCGCGTGACCGCTACGGTCGCAGGTTCGAATCCTGCCTCGGGCATGGATGTGTGTGATGTCCTTAGGTTAGTTAGGTTTAAGTAGTTCTAAGTTCTAGGGGACTGATGACCTTAGAAGTTAAGTCCCATGGTGCTCAGAGCCATTTGATCTATTTACCACAAAATGACATTAAAAATTTAAGTTATTCACGAGCAGCTAGTTGAGAATATGTATGAACATTAAATGACACGACGAACCGTCATGTTCTGCATATGGATTCAAACCCAGCTCATGCAGACTAAGCAAAGATTTCGTGACTGACGGAAACTAACAGTCATTCCTGATTAGGCATACAGAGAGTGATATACCTCGATTTTAGACAGTATCAGTTAGCAAATATCAACTTTAAATTGCATAACGCAAACATTTTTAACAGACGCGAATTCCTACCCAGCATCTATTGTCCCTGTTAACGAACTACGAGAGATGTTAAATATTGCTTCTTCGCAAGTAACTTACTTGAAATGCCGTGAGGTAAAGCTGTGTGTTGGACACGGATTCGAACCCGGAACCTAATCGGATTGCTATCGAAGCACAGTCAAATGTGACATATCGGAATTTCGCGGCAGTAACTAGATGTTATAACTGAAATGACGAGACGAAAAATTAATTTTTTCCTTCCCAGGACTCCAACCCGGCACCTATCGCTGTTATATTCTAGAGAAAACTAACGTTAAATATGGGTTTGTTGCACCAGCAGTGACATGTGAGCATGTTTGAACTGAAATAATATGACGAAGAGTTCAGCGCTCACTGGGAATAGAGCCCCACACATATCGTTGTTGACTACACACAAAGAGACGTCAGCTACCGGATTTTTCTCCACCAGCTGCTCAGAATAGCATCTTGAACTTACAGTCATCTCGCAAATAGTTCTGTGTCTCACTGGAAGTTAAAAACGTCAGATATCGTTAGTGTGACAGCGAATGAAAATACATTAAAAATCAAAATTATTATCCACCAGCAGACAGGTGTTCTCATGCTAGAGCTTGATAATACATAATTAAATCTTTAGTGCCGGGCCAGGATTCGATCCCATTCACGCATAATATGTGAAGGTGTTGAGGAATCTGCAGTTTTGAACAAACAACAAATTGTAGCCGAGCTGTATTGCCACGAAGGGATC
The DNA here is from genome assembly GCF_023864275.1 of Schistocerca cancellata. Taxonomy (NCBI): domain Eukaryota; kingdom Metazoa; phylum Arthropoda; class Insecta; order Orthoptera; family Acrididae; genus Schistocerca; species Schistocerca cancellata. Next base: position 970,476,590 of record NC_064626.1, read on the forward strand.
AAATTCCGCGTTAAGGGCGGTCTGAGTTGCATTCCCAGTTCAGAACCAATTTTATCGACATACAGAAGCTCAAATAAAAGATGGAATAAGTGTCCTGTGACCATACATAGCGTTTGTTTCGCACTTGAAATAAATAACTAGTATAAGAAAGGTTACTGGTGGTAGAGTTTCTACATGTCGCCACTCCAGACTTTATTGTGGTTCAACCTACCGTCTACTTGGTAAAGAAGGAATATCATCTTTAATGTGAATTTTCTGACCACGCAGCCATTATATCTCCTTCACTTGGTGTAGCCAGGAGAGAATGGAATCTGTCTCTCCCTATCTAAAATCATTGACAGAAGTGGGAATCGAACCCAGACCATAGGTATAACAACCTACCATCCGTCCAACAGACCACGAAATCCTCTTCTCTGCGAGTCATTTTTCTATCGTAACGCAGTTGTGCCACACTGGATGAGAATTCTGACACACAGGCTCCCTGTAGTAATTTGCAGCATGTTCAGTAAAATCATTTACTTGGATGACCGAATCACCATGAACTAGCTGCCTCTGCTACCCAGTGCAGACATTCGACTATTTTGTAATCACAGAAATAAAATCACGTTACTGCCACCTACACACAACTGCCAACATTGTAGGATGCAGAAGTTTAAATAAGAAGTGTTCCTTTTCACTTGAGCTATTCTATTGCGCTATCTGTTACTAGAAAACGTCGTTCAGTCCAAAAGAAAAGCTGTAACTGTTTGTCTCTCAGAAGTCAAGACATGGCCATATGCATAATCTCACAGTGCTGTGGAATCCAAAAGTTCTGAAGGAATAGTTGCCGAGCTCTGGAGCTGTTGTAGTTCCGTGTCAGCTTGTAGCATAGATAAGATGTCGCGAGTTCGAATACATTCAGTGCTACATTTTTTAAAACGCAATTCTGCTCTCTGCTGAAGTTATCAATCTAATGGAACTTTGAACAAATTCCCTTCACTTCTCAACCCAAAGTAGTCGCATGTGGAAAAAGGACTAACTACTGTGACATTTTGTCCTATTCAGGTTTAATAGACAGCAGGCAGCAGATGCATCTCGAAGATGTGCAGGGAGAGCGCATCGTGCCATAATATGTCAGAAAAGTATTTTCTACATTAGCCGTCGTGTGGTAGTGATATTTTATTCTTCTTCAAACTTTGATTGACAGCTTTAACTCAGAACAAATTTTCTACATGCATGTAATCAATAAACTGCATGTGCATTGTCAGACTGTCATAGGTAACATCAGAGAATTCGCATATATCGTTGATGATTAATTTCTCTCTCATGTTTACTATTGTTTTAACAACACTAAAGGAAACCTTACGAAAATTGTGCACTGTATTATAAGAAATGAAATAAAACTAACGATGATAACCTTACGACGAAAGTATCTGTACACAAGCATGCCTCTATCGACACGAATTAGTAAAATACTACTCACTTAGATTTTGATAGGGTCTGTGTTTAATTGGTATGCTGTGTCATACTCAAGAGGTATGCAAATGTGGCATTTCATAAATATAGTTACGTATTCCTAGAAACCCAAAATTCGCTTGTCAGCAGCGGAAAGAGGCGTTACCTGTTGTGCAGCATTGTAAGTTTTTCAACATTGCACTATGAGCTGAAAGCATTTTCTTGCGATTTCCGTATTGATGTTTGATCTGACTGCTTGTAGCTCTTTCACAGAAGGGATAAAAACGTTTCAGTCAGTGAGACTGGAACTGCGAACCGTAACAGACGCTGTTTCACATGTCAGCACGTTACCACAGAGCTGGCGAGGGGGTATGGGTCTCAGTTTCCTATTACGACGGCAATAGTAACTAGAACTCGTAAACCGCTATTTAAAGGTCGAGATTAGTTGCGATTTCCACCTGCAACGACTTTCTTGGGCTGAAAACCGTAAATTTTCAATCTTTTGTTACCCTTCAAGCTATAACAACTCAGATTATTCAATGGAAATGACAGGTAAAATCAAGTGAACTTTGAGGCTTAATTCCGTGCACACCAGGAAGTAACTCGTCGATCACAGAGTTGCCAAACATACGTTGCCTTGTTGCCAAATCTCAGTTACAGTACCAGCAGGAAGAAGACGAACCGATGTGATCCTACAGCGGTCTGGGAAGTGACCATAGCTGGTGTCTCCAAGTCGCGGCTGCTACGGCCTGGAATACGTAATGCGTCTGATTCGCTTTCTGTAACTAGGTTTAGGGACTGGAGCGTAGTTACTAATAATACTCAGAACTGACTGCAAACTGAGCATCATAAATCAGTAACTCTCATTGTTGTTTTTATATTTCTTTCGTAAGTGCACTCAAAACTAAGAAAGTCATTCACAGGCGTTTTCCTGCCTCGCCGATAGTCGAGCAGAACATACAAATAAAAATAAAAAAGAATGTGTGTGTGTGTGTGTGTGTGTGTGTGAGAGAGAGAGAGAGAGAGAGAGAAATAAAAAGCAATGAGAGAGTGTGTAAAAAATTGTTGTAAAGAAATTGAATCATGGTATTTAAAGAAATCTTTCATTAAAATGACACGTTCCACATCATTACGAAATGTCGTATTCATGATCTATGGAACAAGAGTTAATCTAATGTAATGTAATGTAATCTAATCACATCATATTGATTATTAGCCATGAAGAGTCATGAACTACCGAAAGTTTTGCCAATTCCAGTAACCAAATCTAAACTTGAAAATAAAAGACGACAATTTTTGTAATAAACCGTGACTCCTATCAAGACCCTTTCATCCCTGTTATCTAACCACGAAAGATGTCTGATATACCTCCATTCTGAAGTAACAAAGTGTGCATGCATTTAAAGATGAAGTGCATGATGTGAAGTTCTGTGACGGAGATACGAACCCAACACGTAATCCGATTGTTAACTAAGAAAAATCAAATGTTACATATCGGTTTTTCTTACGAGACGCTAGGTGTCTGAATCTAAAATAAGGATACAAACTTTTGTGCCTAAGCGACAATCGAACTGCACACCTACCGCGCATCCACGAATATAGCTTAAGTATCAGTTGCTTACTCATGAACAGTAAGATGTGTGCGTGTTTGACCAGAAATAACGACACCTGTTGCGATTGTTGGCAACACATGAACTGACATTGAAATTGCGCGTTAATTTTCACTAGCAGGTGGGTGTGCACTTGATAAAGCTAGAAATGAAATTATGAATATTTTTGTACTGGATCAGGTTTCAGACCCACATACTTACCTTTGGAAGAGAGCTAGAGAAGATTGCAGTCTTGGGAAAAGGAACGAAATGACTGAACTATACTGTTCCGAGAGATTCAGATCCTCGAAAGAGGAGATACGAATTCGAATCACAGTCCAGCACCAAATTTTTAAACGTCTCTAGTTCAATCAAGTACAAGTAAAATAAGAGCCCTGTCCCTTTAAATGGCTATCGGTTCATCAAATAAAATAAAATTTTCTAATGTAAGTAAGTTTACTGGCGACTGTATTTCTGTTTACCATGACTTCCGCTTTGTCATTTCCCAACGAAAACTGGCTCTGCTCAGTTGGTTATGAAGGAACGTGATGTTTAATGCGGATTCTGGATTATAACGTCTTTCTCTTGAGGTTACCAGAGGTAAAATAAATCTGTTTGTGCCTCTTAAAAGTAAATGCCTGAACCCACGCATTGCACCTGTGATAGCTCGTTCCACCAGACCATTGTGGCCACATTACCCAGCCCCAGGAGTGTGCTGTAACGGATGATGTGCTTAGCTTACAAAATTAGTCACGGTGGAAAAAATGCGAGTCTATTAAATGGTCAAGTAGAAGCAAGCTTCTGACGCAGAGATTATGCTATTCTCATGTCAGCAGGGTGTAAAGACTCTTCTAGGCATCATAGGCTGGATGTGAAGCCATTTTGATTTTTCACAAATCCAGCAAATTTCTTAGTTCGAGAAAATCCACTGTGAAGTGTGAAGTTGCCGGATAATTCGATTATTACTGTTATTATTAATATCATTTTATTCGTACCGCTGATGGAACACGACCGTAGTCTTGAGGTAAAACGCGAGACCAGCTAATATGACGTCTGGCGACCGAAAGCACATATCGACAGAATTTTTATCGCCCCTTTCCTCTCGGTGCTGAAGCTATGAGTGTAATTCAAGCGAATCTACAATATCATATTAGCTGGTCTCGCGTTTAACCTCAAGACTACGGTCGTAGTCTAGAGTAATGTACTAAGACTGGTGTCAAGACTTCCTCTGGGAAGTGCCGCAGTCTACATGTTGCTAGATCGAGCATATTGCCAGACATAGAATTCTGAGAGGAGCATGACTGTATTGTCCACCTTACGTGAACGACTCGGCGGTCAATTTTTTGGTCTGAGACTGTATCTACAACACATATTGCTCGCTTAAGACCCAGAAGAATTTAAAAAAAAAAGTAGTTTATGAGAGCAACGTTAACCATAGCGTTCGAAGTATTCATAGTATTGTATACGTGTGTGTAAACGCCTTCCAGTGACCACTCAAGAAAGACAAGGATACACAGTCTACCTTCAATATTATAAATACGCCTCAGTTTGTGGATGAACTCAGACTTAAGTTGATAATAATTTTGAAAATATAGCAGCACTGTACCCATTGGTGTTAAACTCGTTTTCAACCAATGATTCCCACAGCTACAGGGATACTACTTGTGATACCTCTTAGACAAAATACTTAAGCAGTGTTATCAGACGAAAAGATCAACCTGACGCAAACTGTGGGAAGTTTGTTTTACAACCTTCGTACCTGGATATTCAGCTTTTTCCTATTTGAGATATCTGTGAACGTTGCTGCTTAAGACGATTTAAGCAGAAAATAAATTCCCTCAGCTTCGACAATGTTTAAAGAAATCGTCTTATCGGCACTAAATCGTGATTTGTGATTTGTTTACCGGCTGTACTCTTCCGTATTTTGCCGGTTGGAAGGCGAAAGCTTATTGACAAATTTCACACAGAAATTACTGTTACAGTGTACTTATGGAGCCAAATGAGTCAGTTGCGTATTTTCCGGTGAGAAAGAGCACTGGCAAACAGTCTTCGCTACATTAGGTTATTTAAACTGGTGTCACTCTGAGCTAGAATTTATGGTCAGCGACTAAGTGTAAGGTCAACGTTTCGGATGCGAGTTTTGCGACTGTGAAATACTTTTATACATTATAGAAGCGAATATTAAATGTGCACTAATATTGCGAAAATTTTGTACTTGGACAGCTTAGAATGAAAATACTTCTGTTTATTGCAAAGGGAAACAATAGATTTTCTAAAACACTGTCTGTCATACACTACTTGAAACAGGTCATGTCGACCAAATCATGTGGAAGAACTAACAGCAACGTATATCGGAAGGCAGTAAGATCTCTTGCCTTTTGGTTTGTCAGTACTCGATAGCCACTTCTAGGCGAAAGTAAATGAAGAAAGGCAGTGCGTTTTTGTTACCAAGTAACGTTTTCGTCAATTACTTTAGTTTTAATGTAATCTACGAGTAATTGCTGGTGTTTGATATTAACATGAAAAGGATTCCGTAGACAGGGAAAGAACCTGTTCTTGGGAAACTACTTCTATAGTGACCAAAAGATACTAAATGATGTTCAAGCACTTGTGTTACAGCAGCAGTATGAATAAAATGATATTAATAATAACAGTAATAATCGAATTATCCGGCAACTTCACACTTCACAGTGGATTTTCTCGAACTAAGAAATTTGCTGAATTTGTGAAAAATCAAAATGGCTTCACATCCAGCCTATGATGCCTAGAAGAGTCTTTACATCCTGCTTACATGAGAATAGCATAATCTCTGCGTCAGAAGCTTGCTTCTACTTGACCATTTAATAGACTCGCATTTTTTCCACCGTGACTAATTTTGTAAGCTAAGCACATCATCCGTTACAGCACACTCCTGGGGCTGGGTAATGTGGCCACAATGGTCTGGTGGAACGAGCTATCACAGATGCAATGCGTGGTTTCAGGCATTTACTTTTAAGAGGCACAAACAGATTTATTTTACCTCTGGTAACCTCAAGAGAAAGACGTTATAATCCAGAATCCGCATTAAACATCACGTTCCTTCATAACCAACTGAGCAGAGCCAGTTTTCGTTGGGAAATGACAAAGCGGAAGTCATGGTAAACAGAAATACAGTCGCCAGTAAACTTACTTACATTAGAAAATTTTATTTTATTTGATGAACCGATAGCCATTTAAAGGGACAGGGCTCTTATTTTACTTGTACTTGATTGAACTAGAGACGTTTAAAAATTTGGTGCTGGACTGTGATTCGAATTCGTATCTCCTCTTTCGAGGATCTGAATCTCTCGGAACAGTATAGTTCAGTCATTTCGTTCCTGTTCCCAAGACTGCAATCTTCTCTAGCTCTCTTCCAAAGGTAAGTATGTGGGTCTGAAACCTGATCCAGTACAAAAATATTCATAATTTCATTTCTAGCTTTATCAAGTGCACACCCACCTGCTAGTGAAAATTAACGCGCAATTTCAATGTCTGTTCATGTGTTGCCAACAATCGCAACAGGTGTCGTTATTTCTGGTCAAACACGCACACATCTTACTGTTCATGAGTAAGCAACTGATACTTAAGCTATATTCGTGGATGCGCGGTAGGTGTGCAGTTTGATTGTCGCTTAGGCACAAAAGTTTGTATCCTTATTTTAGATTCAGTCACCTAGCGGCTCGTAAGAAAAACCGATACGTAACATTTGATTTTTCTTAGTTAACAATCGGATTACGTGTTGGGTTCGTATCTTCGTCACAGAACTTCACATCATGCACTTCATCTTTAAATGCATGCACACTTTGTTACTTCAGAATGGAGGTATATCAGACATCTTTCGTGGTTAGATAACAGGGATGAAAGGGTCTTGATAGGAGTCACGGTTTATTACAAAAATTGTCGTCTTTTATTTTCAAGTTTAGATTTGGTTACTGGAATTGGCAAAACTTTCGGTAGTTCATGACTCTTCATGGCTAATAATCAATATGATGTGATTAGATTACATTACATTACATTAGATTAACTCTTGTTCCATAGATCATGAATACGACATTTCGTAATGATGTGGAACGTGTCATTTTAATGAAAGATTTCTTTAAATACCATGATTCAATTTCTTTACAACAATTTTTTACACACTCTCTCATTGCTTTTTATTTCTCTCTCTCTCTCTCTCTCTCTCTCTCTCTCTCTCACACACACACACACACACACACACACACACATTCTTTTTTATTTTTATTTGTATGTTCTGCTCGACTATCGGCGAGGCAGGAAAACGCCTGTGAATGACTTTCTTAGTTTTGAGTGCACTTACGAAAGAAATATAAAAACAACAATGAGAGTTACTGATTTATGATGCTCAGTTTGCAGTCAGTTCTGAGTATTATTAGTAACTACGCTCCAGTCCCTAAACCTAGTTACAGAAAGCGAATCAGACGCATTACGTATTCCAGGCCGTAGCAGCCGCGACTTGGAGACACCAGCTATGGTCACTTCCCAGACCGCTGTAGGATCACATCGGTTCGTCTTCTTCCTGCTGGTACTGTAACTGAGATTTGGCAACAAGGCAACGTATGTTTGGCAACTCTGTGATCGACGAGTTACTTCCTGGTGTGCACGGAATTAAGCCTCAAAGTTCACTTGATTTTACCTGTCATTTCCATTGAATAATCTGAGTTGTTATAGCTTGAAGGGTAACAAAAGATTGAAAATTTACGGTTTTCAGCCCAAGAAAGTCGTTGCAGGTGGAAATCGCAACTAATCTCGACCTTTAAATAGCGGTTTACGAGTTCTAGTTACTATTGCCGTCGTAATAGGAAACTGAGACCCATACCCCCTCGCCAGCTCTGTGGTAACGTGCTGACATGTGAAACAGCGTCTGTTACGGTTCGCAGTTCCAGTCTCACTGACTGAAACGTTTTTATCCCTTCTGTGAAAGAGCTACAAGCAGTCAGATCAAACATCAATACGGAAAACGCAAGAAAATGCTTTCAGCTCATAGTGCAATGTTGAAAAACTTACAATGCTGCACAACAGGTAACGCCTCTTTCCGCTGCTGACAAGCGAATTTTGGGTTTCTAGGAATACGTAACTATATTTATGAAATGCCACATTTGCATACCTCTTGAGTATGACACAGCATACCAATTAAACACAGACCCTATCAAAATCTAAGTGAGTAGTATTTTACTAATTCGTGTCGATAGAGGCACGCTTGTGTACAGATACTTTCATCGTAAGGTTATCATCGTTAGTTTTATTTCATTTCTTATAATACAGTGCACAATTTTCGTAAGGTTTCCTTTAGTGTTGTTAAAACAATAGTAAACATGAGAGAGAAATTAATCATCAACGATATATGCGAATTCTCTGATGTTACCTATGACAATCTGACAATGCACATGCAGTTTATTGATTACATGCATGTAGAAAATTTGTTCTGAGTTAAAGCTGTCAATCAAAGTTTGAAGAAGAATAAAATATCACTACCACACGACGGCTAATGTAGAAAATACTTTTCTGACATATTATGGCACGATGCGCTCTCCCTGCACATCTTCGAGATGCATCTGCTGCCTGCTGTCTATTAAACCTGAATAGGACAAAAGTCACAGTAGTTAGTCCTTTTTCCACATGCGACTACTTTGGGTTGAGAAGTGAAGGGAATTTGTTCAAAGTTCCATTAGATTGATAACTTCAGCAGAGAGCAGAATTGCGTTTTAAAAAATGTAGCACTGAATGTATTCGAACTCGCGACATCTTATCTATGCTACAAGCTGACACGGAACTACAACAGCTCCAGAGCTCGGCAACTATTCCTCCAGAACTTTTGGATTCCACAGCACTGTGAGATTATGCATATGGCCATGCCTTGATTTCTGAGAGACAAACAGTTACAGCTTTTCTTTTGGACTGAACGACGTTTTCTAGTAACAGATAGCGCAATAGAATAGCTCAAGTGAAAAGGAACACTTCTTATTTAAACTTCTGCATCCTACAATGTTGGCAGTTGTGTGTAGGTGGCAGTAACGTGATTTTATTTCTGTGATTACAAAATAGTCGAATGTATGCACTGGGTAGCCGAGGCAGCTAGTTCATGGTGATTCGGTCAACCAAGTAAATGAATTTACTGAACATGCTGCAAATTACTACAGGGAGCCTGTGTGTCAGAATTCTCATCCAGTGTGGCACAACTGCGTTACGATAGAAAAATGACTCGCAGAGAAGAGGATTTAGTGGTCTGTTGGACGGATGGTAGGTTGTTATACCTATGGTCTGGGTTCGATTCCCACTTCTGTCAATGATTTTAGATAGGGAGAGACAGATTCCATTCTCTCCTGGCTACACCAAGTGAAGGAGATATAATGGCTGCGTGGTCAGAAAATTCACATTAAAGATGATATTCCTTCTTTACCAAGTAGACGGTAGGTTGAACCACAATAAAGTCTGGAGTGGCGACATGTAGAAACTCTACCACCAGTAACCTTTCTTATACTAGTTATTTATTTCAAGTGACGACACAAACGCTATGTATGGTCACAGGACACGTATTCCATCTTTTATTTGAGCTTCTGTATGTCGATAAAATTGGTTCTGAACTGGGAATGCAACTCAGACCGCCCTTAACGCGGAATTTGATCCCTTCGTGGCAATACAGCTCGGCTACAATTTGTTGTTTGTTCAAAACTGCAGATTCCTCAACACCTTCACATATTATGCGTGAATGGGATCGAATCCTGGCCCGGCACTAAAGATTTAATTATGTATTATCAAGCTCTAGCATGAGAACACCTGTCTGCTGGTGGATAATAATTTTGATTTTTAATGTATTTTCATTCGCTGTCACACTAACGATATCTGACGTTTTTAACTTCCAGTGAGACACAGAACTATTTGCGAGATGACTGTAAGTTCAAGATGCTATTCTGAGCAGCTGGTGGAGAAAAATCCGGTAGCTGACGTCTCTTTGTGTGTAGTCAACAACGATATGTGTGGGGCTCTATTCCCAGTGAGCGCTGAACTCTTCGTCATATTATTTCAGTTCAAACATGCTCACATGTCACTGCTGGTGCAACAAACCCATATTTAACGTTAGTTTTCTCTAGAATATAACAGCGATAGGTGCCGGGTTGGAGTCCTGGGAAGGAAAAAATTAATTTTTCGTCTCGTCATTTCAGTTATAACATCTAGTTACTGCCGCGAAATTCCGATATGTCACATTTGACTGTGCTTCGATAGCAATCCGATTAGGTTCCGGGTTCGAATCCGTGTCCAACACACAGCTTTACCTCACGGCATTTCAAGTAAGTTACTTGCGAAGAAGCAATATTTAACATCTCTCGTAGTTCGTTAACAGGGACAATAGATGCTGGGTAGGAATTCGCGTCTGTTAAAAATGTTTGCGTTATGCAATTTAAAGTTGATATTTGCTAACTGATACTGTCTAAAATCGAGGTATATCACTCTCTGTATGCCTAATCAGGAATGACTGTTAGTTTCCGTCAGTCACGAAATCTTTGCTTAGTCTGCATGAGCTGGGTTTGAATCCATATGCAGAACATGACGGTTCGTCGTGTCATTTAATGTTCATACATATTCTCAACTAGCTGCTCGTGAATAACTTAAATTTTTAATGTCATTTTGTGGTAAATAGATCAAATGGCTCTGAGCACCATGGGACTTAACTTCTAAGGTCATCAGTCCCCTAGAACTTAGAACTACTTAAACCTAACTAACCTAAGGACATCACACACATCCATGCCCGAGGCAGGATTCGAACCTGCGACCGTAGCGGTCACGTGGTTCCAGACTGAAGCGCCTAGAACCGCACGGCCACATCGGCCGGCCCCCACCATCTGGTATCAATGCATTACCTTATAATCCATTATATATAATCATTTTCATAGTACACTTGATATTATAGATGAGTAGGACACAAGACAGGACATAGATAATGTCCGTTTGACGTCAACAGTGTGTAACATTTTACTTTTTTGAATAGGACAATGTTCCTCTCCAATAATTTTTAGATTAGTTACAATAAGCTTACGCTGCAAGAGAATTCGCTTGTATTTTTCAATATGTGGTCTGTTGTCGGTTTGAAGGCCTTCCATAACATCGGCAACGTAGTGCAACTCCACCGAGAGCTGTCTGGAGTAGGGTGGGGTTAGCTATGTGAAAGTTGCGAGCTGTCGAAGACGATCTTCATATTCCTAATGCGATTAGGACATCGTATACTCTTGACGACGTTTAGCACCTGTGCGGTCAGTCACCCAATTTCAGAATTCATTTTGAGTAATCCTGCTAAATTCCCAAAATACTGTCTTTTTATATTGATGAGTAATATGGATAGTCGTCACGTTCATGTGCCGTCTACAACGCAAATTTAATGTTACTATCCTAGGAACTAACCTGCAATACGTTTTGTATTTCATAATCGGAACTATCTGCATTAACCGTCATCAGAGCAATGTCAGGGAACAGAGTGCAGCAGTGCCTACTTGAGGACCTGCTTGAGTCGTGTTCTAAGGAAAGGGTAGTTGCTGGTTCACATTATATTACACTAGCGAGAAGTACCGACTTTTCCTTTTCTCTGCAAACATCCAGAACTAAATTCAGTAACTAAATGCTAAGAATATATTTTCATTGTGCCAACTCAAAGATCAATAGATATGGATATAGATATAGATTTTTATATTTAAAGCCATTCTCTTTCTGCGTTGGAATAAACATCATTCATTATTTGCTTGTTCTTGTTACGATTGTTATTGTCATTCTCTCACTCGCAAGAGTCTTATGCTGATGCTGTATGAATAAATTATGCCATTGGACACAAAGCGGTTTAGTTTTGAGACCTAACCCACGAGGGGGGAAGGCACAGTGGTCTGCTTCAGGAATTCCAAGCAATAAAACACAAAAAACAACCCAGGAAGGGTTCGAACAGCTACTTTCACGCAGAGACATGCATTTGGAATCTGTTCATCGTTACGGGGTCAAACAAGAGGGTCACATTACTGAAACAATGATCGGGCTACTTAGTATATAATAGAGCATACAGATTTCAAGGAGGAAACGTATGAAGACGCAAACTTCCTCGTTATCAATATGTGCGGCATATCTTTCGTGTTAACGAAAGTAAATTCCCGCTTTACCTCTTCTTACGTGTCAAATGAAATGAATGCCATGAGGAATAGAATATTTGTTGACTGCGTCTCTTCTTGCTTCCATCCTTACCAACATATTTCTTCATTCTCGTGGTAATCATGACAATCTATGTGCATGCTGCAAACGATTGCAAGTGGAGAAATTCGACATCGAGGTGCAAAGCGTTTGGTATCTTACATTATATTCAATTCGAATAAGATTCCGGTGTATTTTTACTTCGTTTGTATTTTTAGATGATTATGAACGTTACGGAAATTTATCTCACATGCTTTATGTTGAATGAGAAACATTGAATGATCCGTTTTGCTTTCCCTACGTTGAAATGATATAATGTCGGCGTCAACAGCCTTCTTCCACGCCGGAAGCTGAAACTTGTATCATTCTGGATTAATGATAATTGAATGTCTCATATGTATACATAGCCCACAAGGCGACGTCAGAAACCACCAGGGGAGAACGCCGCATAAAAACCAAACGTGCGCGCGCGTCTCCACTCTGAAGAACCGTATCGGAGAATCACGGCAAGCATTTCGCTGAAGAGCTGCCTCGTCAGAGAGCCGAGAAATGGCAGCGTCGTAGCAAGTATTTGTCAACACTCTGATAGTGCATTTACTTCCGGGTGTAGGTCGGCGTTACCTCGCTAAATTCACTTAACATTCGTTTTCCACATCGAAGACTCGTACGATATAATCCGCTGCAAGATGACACAATTAGAAAGTATATTTAATTTCTGGACTCCAAGAACGGCGTTCTTCACATAAGTAACACCTGTTTGTGTGTGCATTCGGGAGGACGATGGTGCAATCCCGCGCCCGGCCATCCTGATTTAGGTTTTCAATGATTTCCCTAAATCGCTTCAGGCAAATGCCGGGATGGTTCCTTAGGAAGGGCACGGCCGATTTCCTTCCCCATCCTTCCCTAATCCGAGCTTGTGATCCGTCTCTAATGACATCGTTGTCGACGGGACGTTAAAACAGTAATCTCCACCTCCTCTGTTTCTGTGTTTAAGGTTGCGTTTTGAGGCTCAGGCAACATCGCAGTGACTATAGTCCGCCTCTGGCCGCCAGTGTGTCGTTAGCTCAGAGGTTCCCTTGTGCGTTGCAGTGCTTGTACTATAAGTTCGAATCACGGTAGAAGCCGCTGACTAAAACATTTTATTTTCCATTTTAATTAATGGAGTTGCAAACTGCTAGTAAACATTTCTTATGCGAAATCTGAAGAATGCCTTTAAACATCAATCTTCGTCCGATTTCGACTTAGTAAATTAAGTTAATATCATGGATTTCTGCTTTGCAAATTCCAAGGTGCTTCACTGTAAAATAGGTCCTGAAAAGACTCAAACCGACTGTCAACGATATAAATTTGAGCTTTGTTCGTCATATAGGTCTAACATGTCAGAAGGTTGTTTATGAAGTGCACATGTTCATTAATATAGTTCACATCTTCTAAATTTTTGCAATAGCGTTTAACTGTAGACGTTTTCTAACACCGGCGTTAGCAATTCCTTTCCGTTCTCTGAAACCTTCAAAACGACAAATTTTTCTGGTTTAAATCTGATGACATTAACTATCACTTCCGATCAACAATAAATACTTCATGAACCCATACATGGAACTCCAAATGTGCAGTGTGCCTGCACTGCTACAGAGCATGCATTGCAAGGTATTCAAACAGTTTATCGCATAGACTTACCATAAGGAATGAAACAAGAACTGTAATACATTTTACACCACAGACGCTCACTCTGTCTTGACGAAAACATCCAATCATTGACCAAAAGTTGCACAAATAATTAAGTTTGAAAGGAAAAGAAACGAGGTATGAAGCATTTATAAATTCATCGAATGTAGTGAGGTGGTTTAATTTCGTCCCAGTCTATAAAATTAATTTCGGGCCATACTCAGCTCTTGCCGATTACCCGCCTACTAATCAGGGCGTCTGTCTCCGTTGCTTTTGAGCGTGAATGGAAATTGTAGAAATTTTCTGTGGAGCAACATTTAATAATAAAGCGTTTCAAATCATCAAAAGCGATGAGCGGTAGCAGGCGCTTTCGATAAAGAACGGGGGAGTGCAGCGCCGCTGCTGTCGCCACGGCCGCTGCCAGTAGCCAGCAAATGGATCCCGGAGCTTTGCCGCATACGGCGTCCAGAGGAGGACAGTCTGCAGGAAATCTGCCGCAAAATCGTTACTAGATAAAATTTTGATATCGGTGTATCACAAAGCGAAATAGATTGAATCTGCGCTACCATTACATTCACGTCTTCAGCATTCAGACAGAAGAGGCTATAAAAATATTTTATCGCAGCTGCTCTCGATCCACTGACATTATGAACAGAAACAACGCACGCTACCGCTAGACCACAGGCGTAATCAGCCTAGAGTCTCTCTATCTTGGGACAAGTTTTCCTCCAGGAAGTGCCGCAGTCTACAGTGTTGCCAGATTGTGCAGATAACCGGACTTAGAGAATTAGCGAGTTGGCCAGTTTCTTTGTCCCATGTCGCGATCGGCGCGGACTTAGCCTCTGAAGCGGCCGGCCGCCGGTCAAGTTTTATGTCAAAGAGTGTACATTACCATGAGGGGTGAGGTACAAGTACATACGTGGTTTCCGTTTTCAATTACGGAGTGGAATAGAGTGTGTCCCGACATGTCAGGCCAATAGATGTTCAATGTGGTGGCCATCATTTGCTGCACACAATTGCAATCTCTGGCGTAATGAATGTCGTACACGCCGCAGTACATCTGGTGTAATGTCGCCGCAGGCTGCCACAATACGTTGCTTCATATGCTCTGGGGTTGTAGGCACATCACGGTACACATTCCCCTTTAACGTACCCCAGAGAAAGAAGTCCAGAGGTGTAAGATCAGGAGAACGGGCTGGCCAATTTATACGTCCTCCACGTCCTATGAAACGCCCGTCGAACGTGTACCTCACCCCTCATGGTAATGTACATGTGCGTCAGTGAAAAAGATCAATAAAAAGGTGTTAGCATGTGGACGTAATGGGCTATTACAGTCTATTCTGTACCTAAGGTCCATCACCGTTCCCTTTGGATCCCTACGTAATTCGGAGCTCTCCGATACACACGATCGAACAGCGGAGGAGTGGTACTCAAGCGTCAACTTTAGGTTACAATATCTCCGGATGTAATTAACATTTTACAATGCAACAAACAGCACTGATTACGTATTTGTTTATATGTTCAGATGTGATAACAAATGTAACGGGGTTCCATTTAAAAAAACGTAGGTTTATGTTAAAAAACATACTTCCGTGCATTTTTTAATGGTTTGTATTAACCAATTACACTAGCCCCTCTCCTCACGTTCGATCTGTGGAATTGATGCGTCAGTATTTGATGTAGTTTACGAAATATATCCAGCGGTAATGTTAGGTGACTCACCCTGTATATATATATATATATATATATATATATATATATATATATATACCTGATGTCTCTCATATGGGTCGTCAGGCGAATTTTCTGTGGTGCTAAGGAAGATATCGGTAGTTTCATTTTTGAAAGGTGTAGCTGTTGTCGGACCAAACGAATTCTGTTCATCTTCCCCTTGATATGACGCCCAGTGTAGATACGTTGTTTACCGCTTCAAACTAAATTATTTTTAAATTGGAATTTTAAACCCCGCTTCAATAGAGCAGTGCCACATTAGTCTAGTGTGATGCTCATTTTAACAATATGTATTAACAGGAATAGTAAAACAAATTTTGTTTGCAACCGGAAAAAACCGACGCTTTCCAACGGCACTGGGCGTCGCATTAAAAACTTGATTAGCAGCATTTGTTTGGACTGACTCCAGCTACTCGCTGCAAAAGCAAAGTTGCAAATATCTGCCGAAACACCAGAGACAATGCGCCTGATGATCTTTAGGAAAGACTCAAATACCATACATAGTATTCCATATGGAAAGAAATTATTTGTGATTAGACTTAACTATTTACAATTACAAACTGACATAAACATTATTATAAACCTCGACATATTCTTTCACTCATGTGAGGTTTCATCATTTCCTATTCTTTATACCTTTTGACATCCTGTTGAGGATAAAGCTTCTTTACATTAGCGGTTTCCGGATATTCCATTAAATCATACTATTGCTTTCTGCCTCTATAGCCTTCTTTATTTACCAGGGAATAGGACAAAGACTATGGCAAAAGGCTCGATGGAGAACAGCATTAAGATAACAAGTATAACCTTTGATGTCCCCTGTTTTCTCCTCAGAAACTTAGAAATAATCAGTAAGAAGACATGGCAGTTGCTTCCTTTGCTTCTCTGTCAAATGCTCACACTCACTTAGTTTTCTTCACACCGTATCATATAATCTTAGTACTTTTTCTTCTTGCTACTGACACTTCTGGAATCGCCGTTGCTCCTTTACTATGAAATGAATACCAGCACCATGGCAGTGTCTCCTATATGATTCTTTCTTCCTTAGCAAGTCTATCTAGGCTGTGGCTCCATCGATGTCGAAAATTACTTTTCCCGAAGACAAGTCGAAGCTTCCATCCTTCTCTCGTGTATTTTCTAATCCCAAAATACAGTCGACAACCAATTTATTAATGACTAAGAACGCACATCGTATCACCGCGTTTCCTAGTATCAGTTCTAACTATCTTTGCATCTTTATGTTTTATGTAGACTACCTACTACTCGAATGA
The DNA here is from genome assembly GCF_023864275.1 of Schistocerca cancellata. Taxonomy (NCBI): domain Eukaryota; kingdom Metazoa; phylum Arthropoda; class Insecta; order Orthoptera; family Acrididae; genus Schistocerca; species Schistocerca cancellata. The sequence goes on from NC_064626.1 coordinate 970,493,481, forward strand.
TCTTGCAGCTATGTACGGGAAAGGTTGATAATTCTGTCGTTAAGATACTCACCGGAAAAAACTGGTGGATATCACGGTGACTGATGCTCCGGTATCGAGAATTAAGTAACTGGAATGCCTTCAACCATAGCCTTTATCGCTGAGATAGGCGCTGATGGATACTCTTTTCCACATTTGTTGATACCAGCACAGAGTTCTTCAGTGATACTTATTCCGTCATTGTATATCTGAAAAATTGTACTCTCTGTTCATAGCCCCTACGCACATTCGTGGCCGCTCCTCTGGGGGATGATTCGATCGGTCTTAGTTTAACGGTCTCTGCTCAGTCTGATGAACAGGGTCGTCTGAAACATCTGTTGCTATCGGTGCGCTAACCCTCCAGTTCGAACTCATATGCGAGGGTTGCTGTCCCCCGTTATTTAGTCCACTCCATTGTCGTGCTTTGTGCATTGTAGTGATTGGGATTATTAGTCTACAGATGATTACATGGATTGTGATTTTGTATGTTGTTATTAGCAGCGTTAGATCTGTGATCGTGTCTTTTCTGTGCACCACGATTTGGCTTATACTCGAGCTAGTTTCCAAATGATAGTTTATTTCTCTTATTTTGTGCATTACCGAGATTTGTTTAAATACTTCTCAAAGTAGTTTCTTGGAAGAGAAAGTGTCCAGACTAAAGACTTCCCATTTCAAGCACTCTTGAATCCCTAGAGACAGTAATTTGATAAAACCGCTCTCTCCAACTCTTCGTAAGTCTGACAAATGTCCAGCATGTCAGTAGCCCAAAGGTTTGCGTCCCTATGAATGTATCCTCCCACGTAACTTACCTTCAGATATATGCTCCTTGAACGTGGTCGCGCCGCGAAATCCTCTTATGAAGACAACGGGATTTATTGTTTTCTAGTCTGCCGAAAATAGTTGGAACTGACCGTGCTTAAGGAGCTTCTCCTCTGCCAGCATCTTGGAATACAAATTCGTCGATGACAAAATATAGTGAGCTATGTGCTGATTTTATGCACAGCGCGAATGATATGTTTGTGCGTTGTTAGAGTCTTATGTAGGGGTCGTGGTCTGTTGTTGTCGTCCCTCGTCATGCATTTCTGTTCGAGTACCTTTGATGGCCCCTCGGATTTCCACTATTCCCTTAGAAAAATTCTGTACAAGTTTTGTAATCTTGTTAGTCCAGTGAATATAGTCAGAACCGAGGTGGTTTTGTACCTCATAATTCTCTCTAGCAATGGCTATTTGAAAGTGAGCCTTCATGTGATAAGTTACCTCCTACTTCCTTTACCGCCTTTATTAACGCATTAAAGTTTCTCTTCTCCTTGACCTTAGCCCAACTTTGAATTTACTGGTGAAATGCGTTTAATGTTCATCAAACGTATTTACGATTAATTCTTCGTAGCCGGAGAATATGTTGTTAATTGTCTCGGACAGGCGACAAACGTTGGCCTCAACATCTTCCTGTCAAGACCCCTAAATTTAGTTTATCACTCATCAGGAAATTTTTCTTGAGTCTGTGGTGACTGATGTATCTCATTAGAGATCTAGGATTGCTTAGTTGCAGTTGCAGAGACCTGCGAAAGTACTAATTCAAAGCCTTGTGTGGTTGATAATTCATATTGTTTGGCTTCGATACTGGCTATTCTTGCAGACATTCCGGTTTGTTAAGCGGAAACGTTTGCTAAAGTTGTAGATAAAGTCGCTACTTTTGTAGGTTTTTTTTCTGTTCAGCCGATGAAAGTCTTAACTGGTTTAACATTTCCGCAAGCAGATCCATGATTACTTGCGTCGATGCTGCGGTCTCTTCTACTTCTGAATGCTCAGTTATGGTTTGAACGTAAGACTGTTTTTTAAGTCGCACGTTAATCACTGCTCCAGTTCTAACCATAACAAACAGAAAATGAAGTTAAAAATATTTTCTCCAGCCTAGTAACATCGCTCGAGTAAGATTTCTCTCTTAATCTAATACTTGACATACACTCCTGGAAATTGAAATAAGAAAACCGTGAATTCATTGTCCCAGGAAGGGGAAACTTTATTGACACATTCCTGGGGTCAGATACATCACATGATCACACTGACAGAACCACAGGCACATAGACACAAGCAACAGAGCATGCACAATGTCGGCACTAGTACAGTGTATATCCACCTTTCGCAGCAATGCAGGCTGCTATTCTCCCATGGAGACGATCGTAGAGATGCTGGATGTAGTCCTGTGGAACGGCTTGCCATGCCATTTCCACCTGGCGCCTCAGTTGGACCAGCGTTCGTGCTGGACGTGCAGACCGCGTGAGACGACGCTTCATCCAGTCCCAAACATGCTCAATGGGGGACTGATCCGGAGATCTTGCTGGCCAGGGTAGTTGACTTACACCTTCTGGAGCACGTTGGGTGGCACGGGATACATGCGGACGTGCATTGTCCTGTTGGAACAGCAAGTTCCCTTGCCGGTCTAGGAATGGTAGAACTATGGGTTCGATGACTGTTTGGATGTACCGTGCACTATTCAGTGTCCCCTCGACGATCACCAGTGGTGTACGGCCAGTGTAGGAGATCGCTCCCCACACCATGATGCCGGGTGTTGGCCCTGTGTGCCTCGGTCGTATGCAGTCCTGATTGTGGCGCTCACCTGCACGGCGCCAAACACGCATACGACCATCATTGGCACCAAGGCAGAAGCGACTCCCATCGCTGAAGACGACACGTCTCCATTCGTCCCTCCATTCACGCCTGTCGCGACACCACTGGAGGCGGGCTGCACGATGTTGGGGCGTGAGCGGAAGACGGCCTAACGGTGTGCGGGACCGTAGCCCAGCTTCATGGAGACGGTTGCGAATGGTCCTCGCCGATGCCCCAGGAGCAACAGTGTCCCTAATTTGCTGGGAAGTGGCGGTGCGGTCCCCTACGGCACTGCGTAGGATCCTACGGTCTTGGCGTGCATCCGTGCGTCGCTGCGGTCCGGTCCCAGGTCGACGGGCACGTGCACCTTCCGCCGACCACTGGGGACAACATCGATGTACTGTGGAGACCTCACGCCCCACGTGTTGAGCAATTCGGCGGTACGTCCACCCGGCCTCCCGCATGCCCACTATACGCCCTCGCTCAAAGTCCGTAAACTGCACATACGATTCACGTCCACGCTGTCGCGGCATGCTACCAGTGTTAAAGACTGCGATTGAGCTCCGTATGCCACGGCAAACTGGCTGACACTGACGGCGGCGGTGCACAAATGCTGCGCAGCTAGCGCCATTCGACGGCCAACACCGCGGTTCCTGGTGTGTCCGCTGTGCCGTGCGTGTGATTATTGCTTGTACAGCCCTCTCGCAGTGTCCGGAGCAAGTATGGTGGGTCTGACACACCGGTGTCAATGTGTTCTTTTTTCCATTTCCAGGAGTGTATATAGAAAGTTCCTGAAAAGACAACTACTACCACTACACTAAATACTGTCGGAACGTCATAAACTGTCTACAGTTAGAAGTCTGCTTGACAGAATTGGTACAGTAGTGTAGGCGCTTGCCTGTTCGAAGTGTTCACTGATGTAATGATCTCTCCGAAGAACCTTTGGCTGCACTGCAATTACTGCTTCACGACTGCAACCAGAAGTGCATGTGACAAAATGTAGCACATGTACTAACATGCAACTTATATAATAATACGATACATAGGCAACAACTGAAACTCTACATCTACTGTCTAGGTTTTCCCTATGACCTCTGTAGTCTAGACAGGTCGACATTTAAAACAGTACAAAATATAAAAAAATTGAATGAAGTAAATTTAGTTGATGCAGTTAATCCTGCAATGTCGAAGGTAACGTTCAGACTATACACAGTGATTTCAAAACTACATTATTAAATGTGTGTTGTATTAAGGAGTGCACTCTTTTCTGGTATTGGAAGTTACCTTGAACATTTCTGCAGGTTGGTGAGCCGGCCGAAGTGGTCGAGCGGTTGTAGGCGCTTCAGGCTGTAACCGCGCTTCGCAGGTTCGAATCCTGCCTCGGGCATGGATGTGTGTGATATCCTTAGGTTAGTTAGGTTTAAGTATTTCTAAGTTCTAGGGGACTGATGACCACAGATGTTAAGTCCCATAGTGCTCAGAGCCATTTGAACCACCTGCAGGTTGGTGAAATGAATCCGACATTTCGCTGCTAAATTCATCGTAGGCTACAACCCAGGAACAGATTGGACTGCTCGTAGACAGTTCGGAAACTATCCATGAAATTTCAAAATTCTAGATTGGCTGTAGTAAACATTATCCATCCTAGGGCAACCTTAAACTAGGAAGAAAACAATTTTGCGGTGATTACAATTCTCTCAGATAAGTTCTGACAGTGCGCTGGCTCTCGGATTACTACCCATCCGTCAGAAAGTCTGTTCCGATGAGAAACATTTCGGGATTCGTATATGTTGTATCACTTGAAATAAAATTCGTAGTTACCTTTTCACATTCAGAAATGGCGTTTTTTCTTATATTCTTCTTACACAACGACAAACCTCGTTTCTATCTATCTTTTTATGACATTAACAAATCATTAAACTTCTTCAATTCCTAATTTAAGAAGATGGCTGCACCCAAGTAACTTCAGACAAGAAATTACTACACATCTACTCTAGGTGTGAACTATCGATTCCTTAATCGCTCATTAGAGCAGTTGCACGTCACAGAGCGCGACAGCTTTTCTCTCGCAGCCGGAAAAGCGAAGTTGTCCATTATGTAGGAATTTTGGCTTACGCGGTACGCCACCCACGGTACGGGATTACAAGTCCCACCGCCACACCTGCACCTGCCCATGTTAGGCAATAAATTCTGCCTGACTCTTATAGTACTATCACCGTAAGAGGGCGGTACGGGACTATAAGTCCCACCGCCACACCTCCAAAGTGAATTGCAGTGACAAAGTCACTGCACAGTGGAAATTTACTGGCCCAGGCAATGTGGTGATTCAGTTTGGTATTAGCTCTGTTTCTCAAACAACGTGGAGAGCCATTGTAATAGCAATCGGGCGCAGATATTAAACTCAATATATTCATGAAAGCAGGGGACGAAGTAGAGAATTATCATCTTATTTAAGCTTATAATGAGGAAGATAATTATGGTCTAGAGGTATAAGAAGAGGATGACAACAATGCAGAAGTTAATGACTAAAGAAAAGAATGAGAGAAGGCAGATGAAAGCGAAGATGATAATTCCAATATACACTCCTGGAAATTGAAATAAGAACACCGTTAATTCATTGTCCCAGGAAGGGTAAACTTTATTGACACATTCCTGGGGTCAGATACTTCACATGATCACACTGACAGAACCACAGGCACATAGACACAAGCAACAGAGCATGCACAATGTCGGCACTAGTACAGTGTATATCCACCTTTCGCAGCAATGCAGGCTGCTATTCTCCCATGGAGACGATCGTAGAGATGCTGGATGTAGTCCTGTGGAACGGCTTGCCATGCCATTTCCCCCTGGCGCCTCAGTTGGACCAGCGTTCGTGCTGGACGTGCAGACCGCGTGAGACGACGCTTCATCCAGTCCCAAACATGCTCAATGGGGGACAGATCCGGAGATCTTGCTGGCCAGGGTAGTTGACTTACACCTTCTGGAGCACGTTGGGTGGCACGGGATACATGCGGACGTGCATTGTCCTGTTGGAACAGCAAGTTCCCTTGCCGGTCTAGGAATGGTAGAACGATGGGTTCGATGACGGTTTGGATGTACCGTGCACTATTCAGTGTCCCCTCGACGATCACCAGTGGTGTACGGCCAGTGTAGGAGATCGCTCCCCACACCATGATGCCGGGTGTTGGCCCTGTGTGCCTCGGTCGTATGCAGTCCTGATTGTGGCGCTCACCTGCATGGCGCCAAACACGCATACGACCATCATTGGCACCAAGGCAGAAGCGACTCTCATCGCTGAAGACGACACGTCTCCATTCGTCCCTCCATTCACGCCTGTCGCGACACCACTGGAGGCGGGCTGCACGATGTTGGGGCGTGAGCGGAAGACGGCCTAACGGTGTGCGGGACCGTAGCCCAGCTTCATGGAGACGGTTGCGAATGGTCCTCGCCGATACCCCAGGAGCAACAGTGTCCCTAATTTGCTGGGAAGTGGCGGTGCGGTCCCCTACGGCACTGCGTAGGATCCTACGATCTTGGCGTGCATCCGTGCGTCGCTGCGGTCCGGTCCCAGGTCGACGGGCACGTGCACCTTCCGCCGACCACTGGCGACAAATCGATGTACTGTGGAGACCTCACGCCCCACGTGTTGAGCAATTCGGCGGTACGTCCACCCGACCTCCCGCATGCCCACTATACGCCCTCGCTCAAAGTCCGTCAACTGCACATACGGTTCACGTCCACGCTGTCGCGGCATGCTACCAGTGTTAAAGACTGCGATGGAGCTCCGTATGCCACGGCAAACTGGCTGACACTGACGGCGGCGGTGCACAAACGCTGCGCAGCTAGCGCCATTCGACGGCCAACACCGCGGTTCCTGGTGTGTCCGCTGTGCCGTGCGTGTGATCATTGCTTGTACAGCCCTCTCGCAGTGTCCGGAGCAAGTATGGTGGGTCTGGCACACCGGTGTCAATGTGTTCTTTTTTTCCATTTCCAGGAGTGTATTTATGAAAGCAGGAGACAAAGAAGGCGATGATCATCTAGTTAAAGTATATAATGGGGAAGATGCTTATGACGTAGAAGAATAAGAAAAGAATGACAACAGTGGGAAAGTTAATGACTGTGAGGACTGCGAAGAAGAATAAATGAAGGATGATTATAATGACAACTCCTACTGGAAAACGGTCTCCAATAAATGTCCAGCAGATATCGACCAGAATGAACTGACAGAGATATTCGTTTTCTTGGTGGATTCAGAAGCAGTGGCAATAATTAACTTGACAATAAAATACTACCAGTTGAGGAGTGTCAAGGACTTCGACTACTGCTCTGAATTGTGGAAGCTAATGTGAAAGTCTCAACGCTAAGTTGCATATAACAGCAGTAAGACATACCCAGAGAAACGAAGTGGCTAGATAAATAATGATGAACTAACTCAACTAAGCTGATTGATGAAAGACCGTTTAAGATAACGAGAGAAACAACGCCATCTTCCCAGATGTTTTTGTCACATCAATGAAAAGCATTGTAACTTAACTGGTCCGTTACATGACGCTATCCGATGTTTATTCCACCTGAAAACGGCTGTGTTTTCTTAAATGTGCTGAGAGAACGGACGCACTTAGTGGCGGTTGGAGCCAGTTACAGTATTTTCGCTTGTGTGAGACAGCTCAGGGAAGTGAACATCATATCTGGCAGGGTTGGTCGCTTTGGAAAACAGGGATCCTTCCCTAGGTTTCTCAAGGTTTGCGAAATTTCTAAGAACTCAAAGGATGCCCCTGACCGTTCTTGCTTTTCGGCAGGACAGAGTGTGCCCTCCGAAGTCTGGAAGTTCTGTTTAGTCGCGGAAGTGTTTGCAGGTGTGGCGCATCTGCTCTCTCTGCGGAGCACTGTAGTATGCGACACCACTATTATGTACTTTCACCGCGCGAGAACTTCTCGTATTCTGGGAGCTCCAGCAACTGCCTACCAAATGAGCGACTTGGCAACCTTCAGATATCTAAGGAATACACAATGGACACTACTCAAGAACTTCACCAGTTACTTCTCTGTGATTTGTGCTGCAAGAAGATATCCCGGTTTGTCAGGTCGGCAATCGTCACAGGCTCTTCCCTCGCGGATGTGGTGTTCTAGAACAGAGGGGTGTGATGGCAGAGAGGCTCGAGAGCAGAGTGGGTCAACGAGGTCCGATCGTCGATCACCAAGACACTGGTCTGCGGCCTTCAACGGGTTTATTGTTTGAGTTAGTGTCGCAATTTTGCAGCAGTGCAGCCTATTTACCTCTGAGCTACCTGCAACTTGCAAGTTCTTTAAGTTGCAACCCGGGTTGCATTTGTTTTGGTTCACAGTTGGACTTAGTATCCAACAGTTTCCTTTAATTGCATTTCTGAGTTTCTCAGACCCATTGGAACACCACCGGCATTTCCGCTAACGGTCTTCCTTGTTATTACTCCCAGTTGCTCAAAAATAATTGGGTTAATGCCCCTGGTAATTCGCGTGTTATTCAAATAATCACAGTCAATTGTCTCGTTTGGTAAACCGATCTTCTTCGTCAAGAATCTTTGTTAAAACTTGTTTTATGGTGTTGCGCACCCAAGTTTCAGAATCTGTGAGCATTTTGTGGATAGTTAAGATTCGTCAGTTTTTAGTTTCAAGTTAGATACTTCTTATTATAACGTTCTTACGACAAATTCTATTTTTTTATTAATGTTGTTGACCTCAGATTGTATTGTGTATTCTACGTGAACGAAATAAACTAGATTGATAAAAACTCACCAGTTTTAAGTTATTTAGCTCAACTTCATTACTTTCAACAGATGAGCCTTTACTATTGAAAATTCTATTACTATTTCGTTCAATCACGTTTGTTCATTTTACTATGCAATTTCATTGTGCCGGTGACTCCTTGCAAAACAGGTATCCGCACTAGGCTCAATTTGAGGGCTTTTCAGTGGAATACTTTGACTGTTACATTGTGTATGAATTATTATTCACTGGGGAGAGGAGAGACCTCATTAATAGCTCGGAAAGCGTGAAATCGCTGGGAGGGTTTTCCACTTTTTGCTGAGTTTGTCAGAGTGGCAGGCAGATAGCGCAACCACTACCGAACCTCTGAACTTGTCATTCGAAAATAAAACCAATATAAGAAGAGTAGATCAAACAGAGAAAGCAACATTTCACATTGATCCTGGGCTAGGATTGTTTACTTCTGCACAGTGAAGCGCATATTTACATGCATTTCGTTGCAGTGACCAAATGGCGGTTACAACTAATTTGTAGCTTGTTTCTTCACTTTTTTTACGTGCAATAGTAGCATCTTCACTATGGTTAAATATTCTGTGTTTATTTTATTGACGTATGTTTTTGTGTATGAAATTACCAGTTTACTGCTAGCAAAATGTTTCATCTGCTTAGGGGTTCTCGTTTGTGATCAGTAAAACTTTTTTCGTTTATTATTTACTGCACTGTAAACTATTTTTGCGTAAGAAAACCATAAAGCATAGGGCAGATAGAGTCAGATCTAGAGAGAATAGAAATGTTACCTGTGATGAATGTCCGACTGAATGGGAACAGAGTGCCGCAGAACCTCGAGAAGAGAAAGCGGCAGTAGCAACTGGTACCCTGCCTGCGACCCACGATAGACAACAGGTTACTGAGCAGAGTGATGAAAACCAAACTACTGTAAGCGGAACAAATGTGACCCCTTGCAGTGCAGTGTTTGGAGCAATGGGGGTATTCCACTTTGGAGTAAAATGGTGTCAGATAGGGCTGAAGAAAGGGGAAGGAAAGCAAAGGAAGGTAGGCAGGAAACAGAAGACCGAAGCCATATATGTATACATTTATTCCTCTCTGTAATGGACAATACTGTGCCACTGAATTGTGGACTTCCACAAGTACTACATGGATCTTTGGTGTGAATACTGTTCTCTACTACAGATAATACTGCTCTCACTACATGCATATATTTCACTTTCCCTTTTTAAATGTTCTACATCGCATTTCAGCAAAATGAACTCTTTAGTCTAAGTACTCTGAGCTGGCTCTCTCACTTTAGAAACTGATTTTTTCTCAAATTTTTTCAGTCTGTGTGTTCAGACTTTATTTTCACTCTTAGTCTGTTTTGCTTCCTTAACAAAAGAGGTGCCCCAATCCTCTACTTTTTCTATTTTATCTTCGATGGTCTGTAATCATTTACTGCACAGTGAAGTTTTTTAAATTCTGTACACACACACACACACACACACACACGCGCACACACACACACACACACACACACACACACACACATATATATATATATATATATATATATATATATATATATATATATATATATATATGTATATGTATATATATGAAGGGGTCGGAGAGATATAGTCATAAGCCACATCGAACTAGTTTTGAGATACAGCGAGTTTAAAGTTCCATAGAGGTCTGAAAATGTTTAATACAAAATAAAAACCTTATTTCTACTGCAAACACTTGCTTAATACTTGCGAAGCATGTTGTTAAATAGTCAACTCTCTGAATGCTATAAAATATTAATTTTAGAAAGATTCTAATTAAGATGTAATAAATGGTGGCTCATGACTATATCTCTCAAAAAATTGTTTAAAACATAAAGTATGAATTTGTAAGGATTTCTTTTAACTACTCTTACACAGCAAGCAGAATATACAATTTTTACACATTAATATATACATATCAGGTATGTGAGACGTATAAATTACTTTTTCATTTATACAGTTACATCAAGGAAGTTCCTCTACCTCATTATTGTACACGTTATTTCCAGTACATGACCAAAAGAAATCTTGATTTGCTGCAGGTATATACGGGATAAAAGACAGTACATCATCAATTTTTTTCTGATTAATTGGTAGTGGCTTTCTGTATTTTATTGGCAGCTGATATGGATTTGGTTCAACTAGCCTTCCTTTCTTTTTGACACGAATATCCACTGACATGAAAGCTCCTATGTCTGAATAAGAGTGCTTTACACTTAGCTTGAAGGGATCTTCAGACTCAAACTTAAATTGAGTAGCTTCATTATTGAAATGGTGGGGATCTCCAGACGTGGATTCTGTACGTTTTGAGGTCAATGTCTTCAGGCTTTCCAAACTTCTGAAGTCTTCTCTTTCCATTTTAGTTACAATGAAATGTTTTGGACTCACACATTTTATTACTTCTGCCCATTCATCTGGAGTGTACACTATTGTACGTCTGTTTCTTGCATACCATTCAATGCAACCAAAATCACGATCGCAAGGTAGCATGGTGTGACCTACTACAGGGAAGTAATGCTGGACAGAATCAAATCTTTTGGTAGCAACAAGGGACCTTTCCAATTCTTTGTCTGACCCTTGCAGTTGTCTATGATTATGTGGAGATGTTTTGTCTGAGGATTAGTTATCTCCAAGTACTTCAATAAGCAGCTCCCAACCTCATCTGAGCACCGTCCTCCATCTTTCCCGCTCCACAGAAACATATAATTCTTATTTGATCCACAGTCGTGGATACCACAGTTGTATGTCCATATTTTCCTCTTTTAAAATGGTGGACCTACTGTTAGTTTAGGTGTGGGGAATTTTTGCTGCATGTCCATTGCTATCACATGATGATCTTTCGAATTTTCTTTAGCCAGAGCAGTTAAAGACCCAATCATATTTTGTCCTCTGTCAGCCTTTATGAGATGCAGTTCATATTGTTGTTTCCTTTCTGTGACTTCTTCTGCGCATAATTCTGGGTTATTTATTGCAATTAGAAATCCATCACATTTTGAACAGGTGTCACTTTTTGGTGGTTTGAAGCCTATGTTAAATTCAGATACGAAAATTTCTCTGAATTTACTTTCAGATACTGCAGGATCCTGCTTTTCGTTGCAGTATTCGAAGTATTTATCTCGAAATAAGGAAGCAGTTGTGAGATCACAATCCAAATACACTTTATTGGGGTTCTGTTGCCTGCTGTAATGACTGTTATATTTCGGTATGGCGTTGAGAAATTCTCTAACACTTTGTACAGCTTCGTCTTGAAATTTATATGGGTAGTTTCCATATTTTCCTGAAAGATAAAAAAAGATGAGCTAATATCCTCATCCTAATAGAAATATTTGTATAGTACTCAGTTTGAGTACATCCCTAACTTATAGCACAGAGTAACATACAAACCTCTTCCATCTTCTTTTGGCACTGCAAATCCCTGCTTCATTTGATGTTGCAAATTCCTCACTCCTCGTGCATGTATCTGTAAGCCATGAACCCTTAGGAAAGCTTACTTGCAGATCATGACTTCTATTCCGCATACCCTCACATTATAAGAAAATGTAACATCCCTGGATGATATTTTCTTGGAAGTCTTTTTTGGATAGCTTTGAAAGAAATTATGACAAATATAACAAAATTAAATAAATGTACACAATATTAAACCATTTGTATTTAAACAGTGAACAAACCTCCGCTTTTTCGGTTCCATTTCCTTACAGCTCATCAGGTAAGTATTCAGGGCATTAAAGTTTCTTATGTCCCAAAATGAAAGAAAAATGTTTTCTTCCTCTGCAAGCAGTTTTGTGAAGCATTTATTTGAACAAATACAGGGACTTCCTATAGTAGCAGCCCGAACAGTCTTATGGGTTTATACTGCTGACTAGCATTTCGTCGACATTTTGCTTTATTTTTCTTCCACTGATCAATATGTCGCTTTCTTTTCCGTGAAGGCTTTGGCTTTTTGGGTGATTCTTCATTTGTTCTACTTATTTCAAGGTATAATATGAAGAGCAAAATAGTCTAAGAATTTGCGTGAGATATAGTCATAAGCCACATAAAACATTAAATTTCACTAAAATCACATTAATGATAACATTTTTTTACACATCTTTTGCCTTTGAAACTACATTATTGCACCATTATGCAGTAATATAAATGTGCCCATCAAGTTTCATCATTAACACACAGGATGGCTGCCAAATGCGTTGCCAATGTTGAGAGAAACAAAGTCACAAGCCACAGGAAATTAATCACCAGAAATAAACCGTTTTATTTCCTTAATGAAACATCATCTGAGCTGGAACTGCTGGTCAAATGGATGCCAAGATTCATCACTGTCAGGATCCAAAGGGTAAAGCTCTTCACTTCCATACTGTCTGTGACAAATATGCGTTGAAGACTCGAAGACGCTTCAGACGTTCCTGACCCACCTGCCATTTTGCCGTGGCTTGTGACTGTGTATCTTCTGAAACTATCACCAAATGGCACAGCATAGAACTGCACTCCATCATAGCCTGTCATCTGTTGCAGTAACACGGAACTTTTTCAACGCATTGTGAAGAAGACATTGTTAAGAATGCCGCAACATGAAAAACTCAATTTCGTGAAAGTTGTGGCTTATGACTATACTCTCCGAGCCCTTCATATATATATATATGAGGATTGTAACTTTAATAGTGGTAATTATTTTTTTACAGCTCGTAGAAAATAGACACGTGTTTCAAATTTATACTGGCCTCCAAAGTAGTCACCAGCAATGTGTATAACCCATTGTCAGCGATATGGAAGTCGTACGATACTCTTAGCAGTGCCAGGTGTATTGACAGTTCAAGTGGCGTGGTCTATTGCCTGACGAATTTGTAGCAGTTCAGAGGGGAGTGCTGTGAAGTGTTTCGTTCAGCTTAGAAATCGAGTTGAACTTATGAGGGCTTAAGCCATGGGAGTGCAGTAGGTGGTATAGCACCTAGCAGCCTCATCAGTCGAACAAATTAGTAACAGCTTGTACTGTACATGATTGAGCATTGTTCTACAATATGATGGTCAGGTCCTTAGGAAGTGTCGTCACTTCTGTCTCTAAGCTGGCCATAGGTTGTGTTCCAAAAATGAACACTGTAGAGACAGAATGTATACTTGTATATATAATATATACTCATATATTGAAAAGTATATGTTCCATGTGTTTCCAAATGCTAATGAAAGTAGCTTGTAAAAATCTGAAATACATCGGAGAGGCAAATTTTGAGATTTTTGGTAGCAACATTTTCCTTCATAAATACATGTATATATGTTATTTGTATTAAAATTATACATATATTATAGAATTAGTTTTCTGAAAACACACTGCATTAGAATTCAACATTGTGTCAAAATTTAAAAGCAATTAGTCAGGCACTTTCGAAGGTTAACGATTTTCAACAAACCAACATTCACCTTTTTATAATATTTCCCTTTATTACAAATGTACTACACATATACTAGATGACATCCCACAGTAATATAAAAATACTTGAGAAATCGAATGCAAAAATCTGTCGAAATTTCGAAGAAATCCGTGATGAACCTTTGGAACTTTGAGATCTCAAAGAAGCAAACTTATATGATTATTCTCATACAGAAAACATAGATGTTGCTAATCGCAAATCTCTGAGAGTTTTTTACCATTTGCTTGAAAATCTTAACAGACCGTTCCATTAGTAGACACTAATATTTCTATTTTCCAATATTTTAAATATATGTAACACAAAAATTTATATACATTTAATAACATGAAAATGTTATTCAAAAATACCTCAAAATGTTGCATATTTTGCATGTTCCATATAGAACTTTTGAAAATACGTGTTTTTGAATGGACAAATATTTTCATTTTTTATGATGTTTCCCCTTTTTTGCATATATGTATTACATAGATGCAAGATGGAGTTCTATCAGGGATATATAAAAACAACAGAGATTGCAAATACAATGCTGTGTTAAAATTTCAAAGCAATATGTGAAGAACTTTCTGAGATTTGAGGTTTTCTGGAGTAGTAAGTCAGTAAGCTGAGCACAATCGACATTTTTACAAATTAATTAAATTAATTATAAATTAATTTCAATAAAAATATAATTGATTAAATTAATTATGCAATACCAAAACATCTATTTTGCAGAGCGCCTTTTAATTTTTGCCACATTCTAGTTAATGGACTGGAATAAAAGGGAGATTTCTCGAAATATTTGCCATTATTTGTTATTAATTCTCAAAAATCTGTTAATAGATAGAATTCCTTGTTCTTTTCGTAAATCTGAGTTAATATACTTATAAACTGTTGCCTCCAAAATTGTAATTCCATTTTGTGTAGTTAATGTGTGAAGCAAATGTTTCTTTTAATCCTCCCAAAACGTTCTATTATAGAACATTTTCTTTGTAGTAGGTATTTTACTTTCAGCTTCCATTCACACAGAAATATTGTAATTGGATTTGTGTAAAAGTAGTTAAAATTAAATATGCAGAACTGTTATTAAAGACATCAGATTTAATTGTTTCGGAAAGAAGTAGAAAATGAGTAGCTCAAAGCATAGAGATATGATTTTTTACCTATTCGAAGCATATGAATACAAATGTTTCAAAATCTAGTAAAATCGGTTGTTATATTAATGGGGAATAAAAATTATTATATTTTTGAAAGTTCAAACTGCAATAAAATAGTTATAGGAAATCAGTTGAAGTATTGTATGACGGATCCCAAAGAAAATTCCTTGTACCTATGCTGAAAAATACATGTGGTTTGATTATGATGCTCAACAAAAACAGAAGTTGTATTCCTAACCTTATAAGACTTCTGATTTTAATCATGATAGTGTTTATAAATTAAAACAAATAATAAATTTTGTAGCTCTATGATATCTAATAAACATAATGATTCTACATTTATAGGTCATTATGCTGAAGATTATGCTGATTCGTGATTAATTCTCAGTACTGTGTTGAAAATACAATAAAGCCATATACTAGCTAATCAGCAGCTAAATTAATGTTATTCGATACAGAAGAATTATAGAAACATTGTAGATAGCTTGAATTTTCTATAAGGAAATATAAGTACATTTCAAGAAAGATTTGATCTGAAAGAATTAAATGTTACTTCTCATATTTATACAGTACATGGAAAAATGAAACTGACATTAGACTGATTCCTGACATCAAATATTATAGGGCTGATACTATGAAACAAAAAGAGGGAAACATTTATCAGATATCATAGTCAAAATATTAAATCAAATTTTATGTTTAATATGAAGACAGAACGTAACAAACACTATAATTCTGATGTAGATATATTAAGAGGAGATCATATAGAACTAAGAAAAGAGTTACTAGAAATAGGTGTATGAACCCTTCCTGTTATTTAACTATTGCTGGAGTATGTATGGCTCTATAGAGATGTATATATTTAACTAATGGAAGAACTGCTGTATTGCATGAAAAACAGAAGGGAAACTACAGTAAAAAATGTGTAACTTGATTAAATAGTTTAAACAATAATAATATCGTACATGCTCTTATTGGTGGTGAAGTAAATACTGCTAGAGCTGAAGCAAGTGGCTTTGATAAAGATATCAATACTTTTTATCAATACGGTGGCTGCTTTGGGCATTATTTTAAAAATATTTTAAAAATGAAAAGATTAACAACTTGATCGGGAATCAGTGGATGATTTACATCAAAAGACATTTAAAAAAGTACAGAAATACGATTCTCTGGATATAATTTACTAAAGATGTGAGAATGGTGTTGATTTAACTCAGCAGTATACTAAAAAACCTAAGACATTGAAACAGTTATCAGAAGTTGTGAAACCACAGAACCCAAGAGATGCTTTTTATGGGGGCTATACAAATACAATAAAATTGAGAGCTAAAGCAGGTACTGTTAACGAAAATATAAGATATGTTTATGTTTGTAATCTCAATACAAATATATAGTATTTTGATTGTTGTCATATAGGTCATCCTACAAAAATGTATAAGCCATGCAATTATTCTAAAATATGGTGTGGGCTTATTAAATTTAAAGTAGTGGAATGTTGAGGATTGTATCATCCTGTTTTACCTGTACAAATGGAAACTGATAAAAATGAAGTACTGTTGTTTCCTTTGTGTGTAAAGTGTTAAGTAAAGCTACAGAAAAAAGATTTAAAATTTGAGAATTCTATGAAGTGTCGAATTTTAGTAATAAAAGTAACATGCTGTTGAAAAGTTATATGAAAGATATAATAAAAATAAAATTAGAAATATTGCCCATAAGTCTGAAATACTAAAATGTATATAAAATATGTAAAACAAAAAACCAGTGGTGACTTCAATCCTGATAACATAAAAGAAAATCCCAGAAAAAAAACTGTTGCTAAGATATGTCTATATTCATTATGGGGATAATTTGGATAACAACAAAATATGAGTAAAAGTGAATATGTTACAGATCTGCAACACTTCTATGAGATACTATTGGATGATTGAGTAGATAATACAGATATAAATTTTACTAATGACAATGTAGTTCATATTAAGTACGGTTTCAATGATTATTATGCAGAAAGTAAAAGACCTTCAAATATTTGAATTCACTACATAAAATGAAAGAATCAGATTGTATAGTTTGTTAAATAAGCTCTTAGAAAAGCTGTTACATATTTTGATATAGACAGTATAATAGATATATTGATAATGGTGAAAATACTATGACAAAAGGATGTATGTTAGGCGAGTGGACCAATGAATTAGTAAATAACTGGATTACAGATTGGGTTTCAACTGGACCTAGATTTTATCATTTTGAAAAAATTATAAAAGTACAAAGATGAAAATAAGGGGATTCACCTTAGTTTATAAGAATATTCAAAAGTGGAATGGTAATCTATGATAATACTAGATGAGGATGAAGTGAAAAAAAACCATTCCATTAGTGTAGAGCCTAGTAAATAAAGATGTAAATACCAAATGTTTTAAGAAGAAGCCAGCTAAGAAACAGTGCTAATTTCAGTATGTTAGAAAAATAGATAATAGATATACAAAACTGTGATACAGCACTCACATGGATTTTAAATAAAATAATAGACTTTGTTCTACACAAATGGATGTCTTAATGAATAAGCTCAACAATGCTAATAATATTAATTGTTTATAAGATTAGTGTGGTATAAGTTAATTTTTTATAAAACATTACTGTTTGAAAATATTTGAATACTAGATATGGTTATAACATATACCTGGAGCTGAATAATGAATTTCATATTATTGTGCCAAACAGGTTTTTGAAACTAACTGGTATTTGGGATTTTCAGTATTTTGAAGAAGAGGATTTTAAAGTGAAATATAAAGGGATGAAGAAACTTAGAAATAATCATAATGAATTTCATGATCTGCATGCTTTGCTCCTATTTTTTTCAGAGTAATCTAGTGTTGGATGACTGATCAACACTGTATAAAATGTAAAATATTAAACTTGTTTCATTTCATAATCTCACAGGAAATGGTGATCCACACCAAATTTGACAGATGAAAATGAAGTTTTTGGAAATTAATTCTGGTGTGCTGAATATGCCCATTATGTTCAACTACATTTCATTTCATTCTACTGCAACCATAATAGACTTGGATATTTATACATAGCAGCAAGTGGGTACATTGAGCATTTGGCATGTTTTTATTGCATAAGCTCTTTACAAGTTAATTTATTTTATAATATTATATTATATAAACTTATTTATTATATTATATAATGTTATCTACAATTCAATATTAAATGATATGTTGTTTTAAAATGTAATTAATTCATAAAAATGCTGTGTGATAAAAACCTGATAAGTGTGTACAATGTACGCACTTAATACTATGTGGAAACAAATACCTGCATCTGTATTGCATTGAATCTCTAACTGTCCCTGACACAACATTGCACTGGAATACCAATGTGTGTTTGTATTTGTATTTTTAAATATACAGGGTGATTCATGAAGATATGCAAATAATTTAATGTTATTCTACAAGTAAAACTAAAGGCAAAAGTTCATGTAAATATAGGTCCACAAATGTTTAGTTATGGATTTATGGCTAATAAAAGATTTTACCTCAGATATAGCAACTTCATTAACATGAAGCCATTGCAGAATTGAACAAGTCTAAAGGAGAGTACGACTTCTATTTATTTTGTTGTTATTGGTATCCCAGATCTAATGTAACATGTCCCAGACATGTATCTGCAGTAGCTATCCAGAACATCCTGAGAAGCAAAGATTATTACACAAGTAAATTAGTTTACTCTCCATTAAAAATTTTCAAACGGTTATGTCATTGTTGGCAACCATTAATGAGTTGTTTTAGTCGTTTCCTAAGCTTGAGACTAGTTAGTTTTCTGCATTGCTCAGTGAAAGAACATAATAACAACAGTATATTTAAGTGAAACTACATAGTAACTATTGCAGTTTGTAGATTATTAGGGACCAATGACCTACGCAGTTTGGTCGCTTAGGAATTCGCAGACTCACATTTTTGTAGTTTATTTATGAAATAGTGATGTGGTGTTTATTTATGTCCAATGCGATGATAATACTATGGCTGCAGTTAACGAATATCGCATATGTTATCTAATTTGGTGGATTAGTGGAATATTTCGAATGTTACAGGAGACAGGTTCTCTCCCTAACATTCATAATCAGTACGAGTGCTAAATACATGAAGATGTTGATGAGGATATTATGGATGCTGGTCAACATAGGCAAGGTACCAGTACATGATGTATTTCTCATGAGTTAGACATTTTACAATCTAAGTTATGGCATACACTGAAGTACAATAATCTTTATCCATACCACAAACAAAAAGTGCATCATTTACATCTGAGAGATCCTGCCCTTTGCTTGGAGTGGTGCAACTGGTTAAATACTAGTCGGCTGTTACATAAATACATTTTATTTACTGATGAGGCACAGTTTACTCGAGATGGTATACACAAATTACATAGTGACTACATATGGCCTGAAGCAAACCAACATGCTACAGTGCAACCCAATTTTCAGCAGCGAATTAGCATAAATGTGTGGTGTGAAATAATCAACACACACTTTATTGGACCATTCATTTTCCCAGGATGTCTAACTGGTGAGACATACTTACAATTCCTTCAAGACCAAGCGCCCCGCTTGCTCGAAGATGTTCCACTTGCTACGTGATTGCAAATGTATTTTCAACCTGATGGTGCGCCTCCACATTTCACCAACGCTGTTACTACACATTTAAAAGAATTTTTTCCCCAGAAATGGATTGGTTGTGGTGCTACACGTCTGTGGCCAGCCATATCGCCTGATTTAACACCAACTGATCTTTGTGTATGGGGATGAATGAAAGACATAGTTTATGAGGATAAAGTCAATACACGTGAGGCATTACTTGCTCACATTATGAATAAAATAGACAAAATTAAGAACAAAGCTGTGAAACTGAAACAAGGAACAAAATCTTCTCATACATGTGCAGCTAAATGCACTGAACTTGGTGGAGACATTTTTGAACATTTATTGTGAATATATTGTAAAATTGTATGTATATTGTACAGTTTCATTAACAATGAGCTTTGTTGTATCCAGTTTAACATGAATTCACATATGCTGTGGTATTAATAAAAGCGGACTCTCTGACACATTCATAAGTTTCACTTATTGCCATCATTTTTTCCCAATCTAAATTCTCTATTCTATTCTCTTCTATTATATTATATTGAAAACTTTGTGCAATTGTCTGGAATTAAAAAAACAAATTGCGCCAAGTAGTTAATAATTTAAAAATTTTAGGAAATTACTTCTTGTCTTCTCTGAATGTTCTGAGCAACTACTGCAGATACATGTCTGGGACATGTTTTATTAGATTCCCTAGATTAATAACATCAAAATAAATGGAAAGCATGCTTTACTTTAACTTCACACAGTTTTTTGATGGCTTCATATTATCCAAGTTGCTAAATTTCAGACGAAATTTTTTATTAGCTGTAATCCGTAACTTAATATATGTGGGCCTGTGTTTACATGAACACTCTTCTTTACTCTTATTTGCAGAATAACATATTAAAATATTTGCATATCTTTGTGAAGCGCACTGTATGTAATATGTAGATCAATATAAGTTTAATATGAAAGAAATGTTGTTACAAAAAATCTCAAAAAGTTACAAACTTATACAGGTAACCAAAAGCAGGTCTGTATAAGAACGCAGTGTTGTGTGGAAATTACGATGCTCTTGGTCCAGAACTTGCAGAGAAACACAATTCCCAACTAATGAACCTTCACATTTTTATTACTTATAGACAAATTCCCAACAATTCTCATATATTTAGATATGCACACTTCTCATAGTCATCACAGGCATTTTCATGTCAGTAAGGACTTTATATCATTTTAAAACAGCTGTTAAATATTGATGTGTTACTAGTTTCTGCTCAGAAGTAAGCCTGCAGTACCATATCCAGGTTCATCAATTAGCAATTTTTTGTTATTAATTCGGAAAGAAAGTATCCCACTGTTGTGTTTTTTCCCCTAAAGAGAGACTCTTAGCGATATTTCAGTTTTCTTAGTTTTTTCTTACTAGTTTCCAAATTTCTTTTGAAGAAAATTTTTCTTCTAGTAAGCCTGTGCTTTCACAGTCGATGACGACTACCAAAGAAGTTTTAATAAAAAGGATGGGTTCAGACGGCAGAGGGATTGTGTGACATTACTGGTTTTGAAATTACAATGAAATGAATAACCCTAGCTGCATACAGGTGTTGATATAAGTCAACAGGAACAGTTGAAAACGTGTGCCTGGTCTGGGACTCGAACCCAGGATCTCCTGCTTACATGGCAGACGCTCTATCCATCTGAGCCACCGAGGACACTGTGGGGACTTATCTCTGGCACGCCTCCCGTGAGACCAACATTTGCAACTTACTGTCCCGCACTATATTCATAGTGCCCCCGCCCATTATACTCATTACTCGCGGCTTTTTGCCGATTCCCGTAAGAGTTCGGGCACTGTTTGTGAATCTGCACAGAAGAAGATGGTCAAAGGACCAGTGAGCCTTAACTATATATATATATATATATATATATATATATATATATATATATATATATATATATTACTGGTTTTGTTGCTAGTCACTACGCAGTCTTTATTTTATCCGAAAACGTTTGTATCTTCTCAACTGTGATGAGAGAACTGACACCCTTAGTGGCTGTTGGAGCTAAATTATAGTATTTTCTCTTGGGTGAGACAGCTCAGACGCGTCAGCATCGTATCTGGGAGGCCTGGTCGCTTTGGAACACAGGGCCTCTCTCCCTAAGATTTTCAAGGGTCACGAAATTATTACCAACTCTCTGGATGCCAGTGACTATTCTTGTTTGTCAACAGGACTGAGCATTCCCTTTGAACTGAGGAAGTTCTGTCGAGTCCCAGACTGGTTTGGAATCCTGACAAATCTGATCTACCTGTAGCGTGATGAAGTATGTGATTCAGCCACTCCATGCTTCCAAAAAGTCAGAACTTCTGCTATTCTGGGTGCTCCAGCAGTCGTCCACCACTGGTTTACCCAACGATCGCCAAGATAGCAATCGGCGTGTCAACATTCAAACATGCGCTAATCAAGAATTCTAGCAGTTTCTTTCTGCTGGAAGGAGTTATCCTAGGTTGTCAGGCTGATAATCGTCATAGAATCATCCCTCGAGGACATGGAAATCTGTAGCGGACATTTGTGGTGGTGGAGATGACAAGGGGGCAGTGTGGGTCCACGAGGTCCAATTTTTGATCACAAGAGCGCTGGCCTGCAGCCTGGGGTGGATTTACTTTTTGAGTAAGTGGCTCAATTTCGCAGCAGCGCAGCTATTCTGTCTACGAACTTGCAACTAACGTTACTTTTAACTCCCGACTTGTGTTGCATTTGTATTATTTCAGAGATGAAATTATTATTCAACAATTTTGTATAATTGCATTTTTGAGCTGCTCAGATCTACTGGAAAGCCACCAGAATTTCCAAGAGTAGCCTAGCTTGTTATTAATTTCAAATTCTCAAAAAAAATTGGGGGGTTGCCCATGGTAATTAATGTTTCATTCAAATAGTCACAATCAATTTTCTGGTTCGATACATCGATATTCTTTGTGAATAGACGTTGTTAATAATCAATTTAATGGTGTTGCACACCCAAGTTTGTGAATCTTCAAGCATTCCATGAGAATCTAAGATCCCATGACTTTAAATTTCGAGCTAGTTTTCTTTCTGTTTATGCCATTCTTACGAGAAATTCTATTTTCGTACGAATATCATTGAACTCAGATTATTTTCTGTATTCCACATCAGCGGATGAACCTACATTAATTAAAAGTGATTCATTTAACTTATGTTACTCAACTTCATGACTCTGAACTGATGGCTCATTATTAATGAAAATTTCGCTAATATGATGATTCACATTTGTTTATTTTAATCAGTGCAATCAGTGTGGTGGTGATCCCTTGCAATACAGGTAGCCTTAGTGAGATCAATTAGAGGAAGTTTCAGTGGAAACATTTGATTTCTATATTGTTTATGAATCATTATTTACAGAACAGAGAGGTAATTAATCTCTTTACAAGTGTAAAATCGCTGGGAAACTTTTGGTTTTTACTGAGTTTAGAGAGTTGCAGGCAGATTGCACTGCTGCTGCCAAACTCCACGACATCTCATTGCAAAACAAAAGTAATATAGCCATTCTGATCATATCATATGCACTCCTAAATTTATCGATACTGCTATGTGTGAGAATATCATTTTCTTATTCTTTACTTCGGTAATTCCCAGTGGACTTTATCCTGCTAAGATAGATGAACAGTAGTGCTCATGTGTCTATTTTGCAACCAATTATTTTGTAATGAATGTGTGGTACAAAGATCGAACTGCAGTTGAGTGTTAACCTACAATTTATCTAAGTGGTGTCAGTAAGTGAACTGGATGTATTTTAATAAATTAGGCAGTCAATTTAGACATGGAAGTAATTGGGTTGAAGAGTATATCAGTATGATAAATGTGGTACATCAGTCGAGCTTTATCCATTAACGAGTGCTGGTTAATCTAAAATATCTTATCATTAGTGCCAAAATGTAAGGTTTGCACATTTTAATATGTCATACAGACAATTGGGAAAGGTCCATTGTGCCTAAAAAGTGTTTTTAGTACTGAAAATCTGACATACAATTTTTATTGTATTGAATTCTCATAGAGACATGTAACTGTGTTTCACTATTATGATAAGCAACCTGTATGAGTGTGCGTTTTTGCATTATTCCAATGTCATTTTATTTTAATTATTCACTGGTCTTTATTTTCGAGATGTCAACTCTGTCATTGTCTTTGGAGATGTGACATCTCAGTCACCATCTTTGGTATTGTATTGTGTGTTTGTGTTTGTGTGTGTGTGTGTGTGTGTGTGTGTGTGTGTGTGTGTGTGTGTGTGTGTGTGTGTGAGAGAGAGAGAGAGAGAGAATTACATCATGTATCTTTATTGTGTTTTGGTGTTATTTAGTAAATTATTATAAGAAATGTAGTCAGTAAACATTTTAGATCATTAGTTCCTACTGATAGATGATTTAGACAGCTATACTTCAGACTGCAAGCTTTGCAGTAGATCGTTTTGTACTTAAACCCAAGTAGATCCAATTATTTGAAATAAAAATCATTAATTGCCTTCAATTATATTTTTTAGTGATTTATGAAATTCTACTCTCCTAAAATGTTGGTGATACATTTTTAAATGTCTTAGAGAACCATTTTTCCGACTGGTACACATGGTACCAATTCGTTTTGATGTCAACCTTCACTAGGTCCAATCAATTGTAATAAATATCAATAATTGGGGCCATTGGAAGAAATCCTACGTTTTTCTACTAATGTATTTGAGATGTCAAGTGACAGTAGAAGACTTACATATGACCCAGTTAATAAAACATTTACTGATAGACTACAGATTATAATTTTCGAAAATAATCTAAACTCAGTTGTGTATATTTTTTTCTTAAGCATCAAAATGAAAAATTACGAAAATAGTGGAAAAGTGTCTAAAAATTCATCATGGACTGAAAGTAATTTTTAAACTTTTTTAATACAAAACGCAGATAAGTAGAGATAATATGGAACTTAGATTTCAAACAAAAAAGTATAGAATCAGCAGTGAGAGGTGATTAATGTAAAAATTTAAAATTTTAAACAAAATATTTCAGTAAAAATGTCGAATTTTCAAGCATCAGCATCAGGTTGGTCATTAAACAGAGTTACTGGCTTGCAATTAGGAATTACAAGGAATCTTCCATAAAGAGGCCCATGTTATACTATCCTGTCTGAAACAATAAAAGTAAGAAACCTTATTTTAATGGGAGAAATAATGATCAAAAATAGTTTCTATGGGCTACAAAATCTGCTATGTTTCCTGTAGATACATGTAGATACAGTCACACAATATAAAAATGTTAGTTTTTTTATTGATCAAAAGCCTAAAATATTGAATTTCCTGTAATGGTTGATAATATTATTTCGATGCTCACTAAAAGTAGGCCCACGAAGAAGCTCCCAAGTGCACTCAATGTGCACACTCACTACTGATAAAATATAAAAATAAAATGAAGTATGTGTGTGTTATACCTGAAACTGGTCATTTCGCTGCACATTTACTTCTTTATTTCTCTTAGGAATGAAGTTAATGAGTGGAAAGACAGTGTCATATTAGCTGTATTTAGCAAGTTCTGGGTTATTTTATCTACAGAAAAAATGACATACTTCACGAAATTCTGCGGGATTTTGTTATTTATATGATTTTACTTTCATGTAGTAAAATGAGCTAGAAGATACTAAATGCCTTAATTCTAATATGAACTATTAGTTTATGGTGTTATTTGTAACTATTTGTTGTTGTTGTGGTCTTCAGTCCAAAGACTTGTTTGATGCCACTATCCATGCTACTCTATCCTGTGCAAGCCTCTTTATCTCCGAGTAACCACTGCAACCTAAAACCCTCTAAATCTGCTTACTATATTCATCTCTTGGTCTCCCTCTACTATTTCCCCCCCTCCCCACCCCCACTTTCCTCCCACACTCCTGTCAAGATATGTGGTGCCTAAGAATGTGTCCTACCAATCAGTCCCTTCTTTTAGTCAGGTTGTACCACAAAGTTCTCTTCTCCCCAATTCTATTCAGTACCACCTCATTAGATACATAATCTACCCATCTAATCTTCAGCATTCTTCTGTAGTTCCACATTTGTAAAGCTTCTATTATCTTCTTGTCTAATCTGTTTATTGTCCATGTTTTACTGTCATACATGGCTACACACCATAAAAATAATTTCAGAAACGTCTTCCTAACACTTATATCTAAGTTAACATATTTCTCTTCTTCAGAAACGCTTTCCTAGCTATTGCCAGTAAATATTTAATATCCCCCTTACTTCGACAATTTGCTTCCCAAATAGCAAAACTCATTTACTAATTTAAGTGGCTCACTTCCTAATCTAATTCCCTCAGCATCACCTCATTTAAGTCTACTACATTCCATTATTCTCGTTTTGCTTTTGTTTGTGTGCATTTTATATGCACCTGTCAAGATACTTTCCATTCCGTTCAACTGCTCTACCAAGTCCTGTGCTCTCTCTAACAGAATTACAATGTTATTTCACTCCTTCTCCATGGTCCATAATTCTTACTCCAAATTTTTATTTTTTACCATCACTGCTTGCTCAGTAGACAGATAGAATAACATGGGGATAGGCTATAATCCTTCCTCACTCCCTTCTCAACCCCTGCTTCCCTTTCGTGCCCCTCGACTCTTACAACTGCCATCTGGTTTCTGTAGAAATAGTAAACAGCTTTTCGCTCCCTGTATTTTACCCCTGCCACCTTCAGAATTTGAAAGAGATTATTCCAGTCAACATTGTCACAAGCTTTCTCTAATTCTACAAATGCTGGCTTCCACCAGTTTTTCCATTCTTCTGTAAAGTAGCTGAGCGGCCTCGGATTCGTCAAAATATTTTGCAACAAACACTGACCCACTAGGCTGACCATTACACACAGACAATATGGTTCTACGTTCACTAAACTTAAAACTTCTCCCAGAGAAGAAACTCAAATTGCAATGCTTTTCTTCCATAATCTAGCCCACAGAGAATGCTCATCAAAAAACCACAGTGAGCCCTTCGACTACGAAAAATTTTACTGATCCGGGTAATTGGCAATCTGGAGTTTGCAGTGCACTTGGCCTTCAAGTTCTAATAGCTGACCAGAAATGGAGTGACATCTTTCTGTAAGAGATTTTAAGCCCGGCAGCCCTGCACAAGCCCACGTATGATCAACTAACGAGACGCTGTTGCCAGAGTCGATCAGACCACAGACGGGCTGTGAACCCTGAGAAGCGCACGTGATTGGGAGGTGTGCTGTGTCCAGCTCTCACACATGCGAAAAGCCGCAAGGTGGCAAATGGCCTTCACGCCCCCATGCCGCTCGCTGGCGTTAGCTGTTTTCCCGCCATTTGTATATCTCCTTACAGTCCCTATCTACATCTACATCTACATGATTACTCTGCAATTCACATTTAAGTGCTTGGTAGAGGGTTCATCGAACCACAATCATACTATCTCTCTACCATTCCACTCCCGAACAGCGCACGGGAAAAACGAACACCTAAACCTTTCTGTTCAAGCTCTATGTAGATTGGGCTCAACAAAATATTTTCGCATTCGGAAGAGAAAGTTGGAGATTAAAATTTCGTAAATAGATCTCGCCGCGACGAAAAACGTCTTTGCTTTAATGACTTCCATCCCAACTCGCGTATCATATCTGCCGCACTCTCTCCCCTATTACGTGATAATACAAAACGAGCTGCCTTTTTTTGCACCCTTTCGATGTCCTCTGTCAATCCCACCTGGTAAGGATCCCACACCGCGCAGGAATATTCTAACAGAGGACGAACGAGTGCAGTGCAAGCTGTCTCTTTAGTGGACTTGTTGCATCTTCTAATTGTCCTGCCAATGAAACGCAACCTTTGGCTCGCCTTCCCCACAACATTATCTATGTGGTCTTTCCAACTGAAGTTGTTCGTAATTTTAACACCCAGGTACTTAGTTGAATTGACAGCCTTGAAATTGTACTATTTATCGAGTAATCGAATTCCAATGGATTTCTTTTGGAACTCATGTGGATCACCTCACACTTTTCGTTATTTAGCGTCAACTGCCACCTGCCACGCCATACAGCAATCTCTTCTAAATCGCTTTGCAACTGATACTGGTCTTCGGATGACCTTACTAGACGGTAAATTACAGCATCATCTGCAAACAACCTAAGAGAACTGCTCAGATTGTCACCCAGGTCATTTATATAGATCAGGAACAGCAGAGGTCCCAGGACGCTTCCTTGGGGAAACACCTGATATCACTTCAGTTCTACTCGATGATTTGCCGTCTACCACTACGAACTGCGACCTTCCTGACAGGAAATCACGAATCCAGTCGCCCAACTGAGACGATACTCCATAGGCCCGCAGCTTGATCAGAAGTCGCTTGTGAGGAACGGTGTCAAAAGCTTTCCAGAAATCTAGAAATACGGAATCAACTTGAGATCCCCTGTCGATAGCGGCCATTACTTCGTGCGAATAAAGAGCTAGCTGCGTTGCAGAAGAATGATGTTTTCTGAAACCATGCTCATTACGTATCAATAGATCGTTCCCTTCGAGGTGATTTATAATGTTTGAATACAGTATATACTTCAAAACCCTACTGCAAGCCGACGTCAGTGATATAGGTATGTAGTTCAATGGATTACTCCTACTACTTACTTAAACACTGGTGCGACCTGCGCAATTTTTCAATCTGTAGGTACAGATCTATCGGTGAGCGAGCGGTTGTATATGATTGCTAAGTAGGGAGCTATTGTATCAGCGTAATCTGAAAGGAATCTAATCGGTATACAATCTGGACCTGAAGACTTGCCCGTATCAAGCGATTTGAGTTGCTTCGCAACCCCTAAGGTATCTACCTCTAAGAAACTCATGCTAGCAGCTGTTTCAAATTCTGGAATATTCCATTCGTCTTCCCTGGTGAAGGAATTTCGGAAAACTGCGTTCAATAACTCCGCTTTAGCGGCATAGTCGTCGGTAACAGTACCATCGGCACTGCGCAGCGAGGGTATTGACTGAGTCTTGCCGCTTGTGTACTTTACATACGACCAGAATTTCTTCGGATTTTCTACCAAATTTCGAGACAATGTTTCGTTATGGAACCTATTAAAGGCATCTCACATTGAAGTCCGTGCCAAATTTCGCGCGTCTGTAAATTTTAGCCAATCTTCGAGATTTCGCGTTCTTCTGAACTTCGCATGCTTTTTCCGTTGCCTCTGCAACAGCGTTCGGACCTGTTTTGTGTACCATGGGGGATCATTTCCATCTATTACCAATTTATGAAGTATGAATCTCTCAATTTCTGTTGCTACTATATCTTTGAATTTTAGCCACTTCTCGTCTACATTTGCATAGTCAGTTCGGAAGGAATGGAGATTGACCCTTAGGAAGGCTTCTAGTGACACTTTATCCGCTTTTTTAAATATAATTATTTTGCGTTTGTTTCTAGTGGATTTGGTAGATACGGTTCAAAAATGGCACTGAGCACTGTGGGACTTAACATCTACGGTCATCAGTCCCCTATAACTTAGAACTACCTAACTAACCTAAGGACATCACACACATCCATGCCCGAGGCAGGATTCGAACCTGCGACCGTAGCAGTCGCGCGGCTCCGGACTGAGCGCCTAGAACCGCTAGACCACCGCGGCCGGCTGGAAGAAACGGTATTGAGCCTAGCTACAACGACCTTGTGATCACTAATCCCTGTATCAGTCATGATGCTCTCTATTAGCTCTGGATTGTTTGTGGCTAAGAGGTCAAGTGTGTTTTCGCAACCACTTACAATTCGCGGGTTCGTGGACTAACTGCTCGAAATAATTATCGGAGAAAGCATTTAGGATAATCTCGGAAGATGTTTTCTGCTACCGGAAGGTTGAAGTCCCCACAACCTCTGTAGGTGTTCCTAGCTGCCTCACCGGAAACACGCATGCCGAGCGTGGCCATGCTCACCACCATTGGTAACTTAGTTGTTAAAGGTTAAACCTTGGCTATGTCGTTCCTCATCGCCATATCTAACATTTTCAGTACTCACTACTGTCTTGTTTAGGTCGCCAAGTGACTGAGGCTCATCCATGAAGAGCACTCGTGATAGGTCTTTAAGGTGCATTCCTGCTAAAATGCTTAGTATGGTTTTCATAAACTTATACTGACAAGGCGACCACTGACTTTCGCATGTGCTCGATATAATTAGTTATGATTTCATCCGTCACCTGCATTCTATATAAGTAACTGTCAATCAAATCCTGAAGTACATACGTTCCTAAATACTCGAAGAACATATTCTCATGGAGGGGACTGAGGGAGCTGCAACGCTGCAAAATTTCTGTCAATAACTGCTCAAACGCCATTAGGCTAAAGGGAATATTATTTGGCACATGACACTTTGTGGAATTCGTAAGGCATTGATCTGATTCTGTAGCCCTACTATTATCCACAGCACGTCTACAATTTGATTGACATCACTAATTTCCGAGACACGAATCTCATGAATGACAGAAAAGGGGGGACGGGTTCGGAAGTTGGCTGCATTGATTCCACAGAAACTTTTGTAGATAAAAATTCTCTTTGTCTTCTAAACACTGAATTTCACCTGCTTCACTTTTCTCCTGCCATTTCAGAAACGGCTGCGTCGCCGCACTGACAGAAGCTCATCCAGCAAGGCTTGTATATTTTGTGTAAACTTAGCATCTTCATTAACAGCATGCATCTGACGAATCCTGTGAGCAACGCGATCTACCAGAGCAAGTAACCTCGAAGGGGAGGTGCCTTCCAAAAACATGAAACCTTACTGAATTACATGTAACAAGGAGTGATATGCAGTGCATGTGGCACTCACCTCCGCGGTAGTCCCCGCTATGATGTTTACCAGCTTTCCCGACGTGACCCACTTCCGCTGGCACAACTCCGCCACACTGCCTTCTTCTGGCTCGCCGTGAACCTATTATTCGTGCAACAGTTGATCGTTTCTCAAATGTATTAACTCCAGGACACTTCGCGGTCCATTGGTCGACAGACTCTGCAAGCAAACGAGAGGCTGTAGCAACAAATTTAGAAAGGCACATGCCACACCACGAAATTCTTACAAAGCTGACTAGAATCTGATAATTGTTGAATTCATACTCAAGCATGCTTGCTGCTACCATTCCAAATGCTGTAAGTGCAGTTCAGCAGGATAGTTTAGGTGCAAGGATCCGTAGGCGGCAAACGACTACCCATTTGCATAATTTTTTCCCTTACAAACATTTATTGAATAACAAAATGTAAATATTTGCGTACATTGGTACCTGAGAAACCTAACTTCAATATATATTACAACTGACACCAAAATTCACCTAAGAAGCAAGGGCCTCAGCCCTTTCCCATTTAGCCTTTGGAACATAAAAAACTAATTTAAAGAAGTGAGAGAGTTGACAAATTATTATTAAAACGTTAATCAATCTTCGCTGGTCTCGGTTAGTGGCAAGTAACATTCAGTATTTCAGTATTTTTAGGAAACCTCTAAACAACAAAACTTCAACGAACCAGTCAATGCTTCATTTTCTAGTAACTGCCTATCACCCTTAAATAATGCTAGACAGACACGTCAAAACCAAGCTTAGACCATAAACGCCTCTTTACTCAGCCGGGCAGACAAGCACTGAGTACACTCGAAAGTGAGCGTTTTAAGATTTGCCGCATCCACATCAATGTATAAGTATGCAATTTGTGTAAGGTGGTTGCGCCCCGTAAACGTTTTGTGCATCGTGGAAAATCTTTCCCGTGATGCATGTGATCCTGAAGTACAGCATGGTGCACAACAATGCATATAACAACGACGATATTAAAATATATGTATTTTATATTTTTTTATCGGATTGAACCAATGAGATTAACAGCTAATTTGTTTGTTTTTTTATATATTTTGAAACGAAAAGATTTACCTACCTGGTTAATTATAACATGTATGCTTATTTGTCATAATTCGTTGAGTGTATTATGCATCACATGTAGGATGGTTTATGGTGTAAAATATTTAATAGGAAGTAAAACACTTTGTGATACGGTACACATGTTAGAGGCTACAGGGTTTGAGCGTACATTAATAGAAATCATATTTTATTGCATTTAATACTTGTTTTAGTTAAAATTTTGTGATCAATATTGTATTCCCATGAGAAATCACAGGTGATATCTAGGAAAATTTTGGTATTTCCATGTAGCGTTAGAATCTTTTATTTTACCTTGCAATTGGCAATTTGTGTTATTTTCCTTTGCTTGAAAAGGAATTTTGAGTTTTAAGCGTTGAAAACCGAATCTGAGAGCTGTCCTTTGGTCTGTTAAAATAATACTTCAGGGACTTTTATTAAGAAATTGTATGGAGAATCTTGTTGTTCATGATAACGAACGCTCACTCACTATTATAGAAATAGAGTAAATTAAGTCTATAACTCTTCAGTTACACCTTCAGCTGTACCTGCTTACTGTTAGTTTACCAAATAAGGTATTTAGGTGCAGGGCGTCTTACCCTCTGGGAGGATTTCTATTGATTTGACCATGAAAGGCCTAATGATGTCTGCATATCAGACTCGATAATGAATTTCTCATAAAATAACAGAAAGTTACATATCGAAATTTTTGATTAATGTTTTAAACAATCAAGTTAATTAAGTGAAATAATAATGGTCGCCAGCCTAACAAGGTATAGAATTAAAACACCCTTCAATTAAATTAATCAGTAAACTTTTATCCTATTGAAACTAGTCTTTCTTCTCCACAGAAGTGGAATGACCTCTTACGCAAGCAGACATATAGTATAACATATATGCACAATTTCACTATCAATGTAAGCTTTCACACATAAAAGACACTTTAGTAATACCACTCATAAATACCTTACCTTGTATAGGTTGTTTTATGATTACAGGCACCGACAGTCAATGTCAAACAAAATATGGGCCTGGATCTGACCTGATTTCAGCTGATTCTTTTCAATTAATATTTATAGAATAACATTCACTTGCAAGAAGATACACAGATTCATTAATTATTAAAGTTGTAACTACTTCCATAAATAAATAACTCATAGCAAGGTTAATTTCTTTAAGAGTAAGAAAAAAGCTGAGACCGACAAACTGTTACGACATTTTTCTTCTCACAAATTACACAAAATTGCAGATTTACTTCACATTTAGTCCCTAAGTTCATTGATGAAGCAAGTCTGTGCTTATTAGCATAAATGAGACACTCAAAGTAAATTTTACTGTCTTTAAAGAAAAATACAAGTGGGAGATCATGAACCGATTTTACACTGACCACAAATTACACAAAGCTCAACAGCTATTCCAACTTTGGTTACTGTATTTCTATAGCAAATAGTAAGGATTAGTTTTAGCAAATTTGATGTGGAGTGGTGTAATCTTAACTGTCTCAATGAAACACCCTGAACGTAATTTTCTGTGATAAATAGAAGAATACACACTTTAGACATCTTTCCACTCACCTTGTATGCTTTACAGGACATGAATGCAGCATATTTCTTGAACAGGTAACATAAGATTTTTACTTTCAAAACTGGCGTTTTTAAAAGAGTAACATGTAACTAATCCAAAGTAATTCTTTTGTCTGTTCATTGCCTACACAATTAATAAACTTTTCAAACAGATTTTAGGTAGACAAACTTTAAATGATGTTAATCAGTTACTAGAAATCATTAACAAAAGCAAAATTACTTCCTCCCTTGTTATTTAGAAAATTCAAATCAATTTTAAAAAAAAGATCTTTCCACTGAATTAAATAATCAAAAGAGAGCCAGCCGTTTAAGCAGCGCTGTTCATTAATTGTGACACTCGGAAAACTGTGGTTACAAGGAGGGAACCCTATAAGGTTCCAGGATGAGGAACAAATCAGGGTTGTTGCACATATTTAAAAGTATGTACCTCATTATGGAAATCATTTGGTAAAGTTGCTGATTCTCACTTTACAAAGAATTAACTTCTCCCCGCTGGTGAAAACTATTGCTCGATATTGTGGCGAGCAAGCAATGGCAAGTGGACACTCTAGTGTAAGTGCATTGCTTTGTTATAGTCATCTTGGCGACGTACTTCCATATTTATAATCTTCTCCAGTATTAGAGCAACATTTTAAAATGGGTCACCCACCCGAGGCTTTCCATCCAATTACAGATAATGCAAG
The DNA here is from genome assembly GCF_023864275.1 of Schistocerca cancellata. NCBI lineage: Eukaryota > Metazoa > Arthropoda > Insecta > Orthoptera > Acrididae > Schistocerca > Schistocerca cancellata. Next base: position 970,527,246 of record NC_064626.1, read on the forward strand.
CCTCGCTCAGCACTTTCGCTGTTCACTCGTCTGTAGCTAGCCTCCGACTGTCTCGATAGCTACCCTCCGACTGTTTTCATAGCCCACCTTTTGCCTCGCCCCAGCCACGTTTTGCGCGCCAAAACTCACTTCCGTTTAAGAGGGGAAACAGTACTGGTTTTTAAGTTTATATAGTGCAAAAGGCCCTCATCATCATCATCATCATCATCATTTAAGACTGATTATGCCTTTCAGCGTTCAGTCTGGAGCATAGCCCCTCTTATACAGTTCCTCCATGATCTCCTATTCAGTGCTAACATTGGTGCCTCTTCTGATGTTAAACCTATTACTTCAAAATCATTCTTAACCGAATCCAGGTACGTTCTCCTCGGTCTGCCCCGACTCCTCCTACCCTCTACTGCTGAATCCATGAGTCTCTTGGGTAACCTTGCTTCTCCCATGCGTGTAACATGACCCCACCATCTAAGCCTGTTCGCCCTGACTGCTACATCTATAGTGTTCATTCCTAGTTTTTCTTTGATTTCCTCACTGTGGACACCCTCCTGCAAAAGGCCCTAAGTGAGAATAATCCTACATAAGTTTTAAACTATCGTTCCTTACAAAACATTAAATATACGCATATTGTTAGGTTAGCAAAATGTTGTTTAGCAAAATTCCATTTACATATAATAAGTTTTGTTTCCCTCCAAGAGAGGCAAAGTATTTAACCAACAAAAAGAAAACATTACATACATTTTAACAAGATATCAAAGTTTATACAAAGAAAAGAATATACACTTTCATACAGTATCGAACTAATCATACACTAATTCCAGGAACTCAACGATGGAATGTGGAACAAAACAGAAAGCTAAATGAATCAGCAGAAAGTTTTTAGTATCTGAGCTATGGTGTTACAAGTTGTAAAATTGTAAAGGTAAAAAATGCTTTCATTAGAGAAACGGAGCCTGCCCGTACTCCCCACAACTTCCACATATCCAAAGCATTGTCTGACGTTTTCTCCGGTATCTATCCCAGCTAACACCTGCTGGGCCGTATCAGACACCTTTCGTAAACTAAAACTACTGGCTACCACGTCACATTATAAGAGTTGTTTTGCTTCATTTTTTGACTATGTCCAATACAGCTCTTCATCTCTAGGTCAGTATACATACGCATGTCACTCACTCAAACTCTGAAACTGATGCAGACCAGGTGTTTTCACGACTTTTCGTACAGTCACTACATTGAGAAACATGGGCAGTGCACCTGGGGAAAGAAAATGATCATCAGACCACGTGTTGTATTGAAGTTTTGTGTGTCTAGTGCTCGAACTTCATCGTCTGAGAAGTGACTTACCACAGGAAGGCGACTGTTCAGAAACAAATTATTTAATTCAGAGTGGCAGAAAGGATAAAGTATCGTGTAAGCGGACACGATGGTTGAGTTTAAAATTGCGATAATCATGCTGACTCATAAAATTCTACAATTGCGCCAGCCAAGGCTTCAAAGTAGTTACAGTAAACAGAAATTGAAGTATGACCATGTGGTTACTTGTTTGATTATGGACTGAAAACTCTAACGTCCAGCTTTGAAACCTTATTCATCTCAGGCATTGTGTGCTTAAAAAATCAATTCGCACCTTGGATCAGAATCAGCTTTAAAGTGATTAGGTAAGTACATCCTTCTTTATAGAATGGGCAAGTCATAGAACATTCTTCAAAAGCTTGCCAATGAAACAACCTTCAATGTATGAGTGCTTCATTTAGTACTTCAGTAAGTCCTAATCACAGGAAACAGCCACGAGGACATTAATGTAATCGGTTTTCATATAATATTTTTACAGGTAAACAGAGGTTTGCTACAACTCGCATACTCTTCAGTGATGTCAACTAGACGTGTCAGAGAGCTCCGAATACCACAAAACGTTACACTATTGTGACAACTGCGCACGGTTATGGATTAATCGTAACACAAACTGCCTCGTTGACCCAGTCCATCAAGACAGGACCTGGGAATACCGCAAATTCAGGGTGAACGGTCGAGTGAGTCATATAAACGCAGGGTTGTTGACGACGCAAACCGGAAGTGTATCGTGCAGGGGAGCTGTAAATCGCCGGATAGGGGTCGTTATGCTTTCCGAGGTGCAACGCAACTACATAAGCAATCTACAGAGCTCGAACGTAGACGAATGGCTGTTTTGCATGGGCGACGTTTTTTTAATACGGTCGACTGCAGCTGGTATAGGGTGTAACGCCTTGAAAATAATGTCGTAAAACTGAAAGGGCACTTCCAGCAAAACGCGATTTACTGTTACCCCGCAATTTTGACAAAAGCGGAATGAAACTTTATCACAGGGCGCTATAAATTGGCTTTTTCTTTTTTGCGTGAGGAGGTACCTTTCAAGTATACAGCAGAGACTGCTCAGTTATCAACAGCACTTCAAAAGAAAATAAAAAACGGTAAAAATAAGAGAACATGCAAAATCACTCTGTAATTACGCTACTGGCTCTCAATATTGTAACGCCATATAACATACAAAACTGCTTCGTTGTCGTCATCATGATCATGATCATCATCATCACCGTCATCGTAACAATCAAGCACTGAAACATCTGTAACTGTATCCGTCATCATATTGATTGTCCTGTCTTTTAAAACATTTTTTACGTGTTGTGACAGCTCAACAATATCTGGTATCCCAGCTCCACAGAAGATATACTCCACTAAAAAACGATTAACTGTAAACTCAATAAACCAAAGGACAACTCATAAAATTACTGCCTCAGGACGTGCAGATTGAGGGCCATGTCACGGACTGCGCGACCACTCCCTCCGGAGGTTGGAGTCCTCCCTCGGGCATGGGTGTGAGTGTAGTCCTTAGCATAAGTAGTTTGGTCCCTTAGGAATTCACACACATTTGAACAAGGACAAAATTTCGCTGGGGAGGTTTACGTACACAGAAGTCACTGATGACAGTGCCACTAAAGCAGAGTTGTTTAACACGGTTTTCCAAAACTCCTTCACCAAAGAAGACGAAGTTAGTATTCCTGAATTCCAATCAAGAACAACTGCCAGGATGAGAAACATAGAAGTAGATATCCTCGGAGTAACGAAGCAACTTAAATCACTTAATAAAGGCAAGGCCTCCGGTCCAGACTGTATACCAGTCAGGTTCCTGTCACAGTATGCTGATAAAATAGCTCCATATCTAGCAATTATATACAACCACTCGCTCACAGAAAGATCCGTACCTAAGGACTGGAAAATTGCTCAAGTCACACCAATACCCAAAAAGGGAAGTGGGGTAATCCGCTGAATTACAGACCTATATCACTAACGTCGATTTGCAGTAGGGTTTTGGAACATATACTGTATTAGAACATTATGGAGTACCTCGAAGAAAACGATTTATTGACACATAGTTAGCACGGATTCAGAAAATATCGTTCTTGTGAAACTCTATTAGCTCTTTATACTCATGAAAGTAATAAGTGCTATCGACAGGTCAATTGGTTCCATATTTTTAGATTTCCATAAGGCTTTCGAGACCGTTCCTCACAAGCGTCTTCTAAGCAAACTGCGTGCCTGCGGAGTATCGCCTCAGTTGTGGGACTGGATTCGTGATTTCCTGTCAGAAAGATCACAGTTCGTAATAATAGACGGAAAGTCATCGAGTAAAACAGAAGTAATATCTGGCGTTCCCCAAGGAAGTGTTATAGGCCCTCTAATGTTCCTCATCTACATTAACGGCATAGGAGACAATCTGAGTAGCCGTCTTAGATTGTTTGCAGATGATGCTGTCATCTACCGTCTTGTAAAGTCATAAGATGATGAAAACGACTTGCAAAATGATTTAGATATCTGTATGGTGCGAAAAGTGGCAATTGACCCTGAATAAAGGAAAGTGTGAAGTTATTCACATGAGTACTAAAAGAAATCAGCTAAATTTCCATTATGCGATAAGTCACACAAATCTGAAGGCTGTAAATTCAACTTAATACTAAGGGACTACAATTACAAATAACCTAATTTGGAACGATGACATAGATTATATTGTGGTTAGAGCAAACCAAAGACTGCACTTCATTGGCAGAACACTTAGAATGCGCAACGGGTCTACTAAAGAGACTGCTTACACCACGCTTGTCCGCCCTATTCTGGAGTATTGCTGTGCGGTGTGGGATCCGCATCAGGTGGGACTAACGGATGACATCGAAAAAGTACAAAGAAGGGCAGCTCGTTTTGTATTATCGCGAAATAGGGGAGATAGTGTCACAGACATGATACGTGAATTGGAGTGGCAATTATTAAAAACAAGGTGTTTTTCGTTGCGACGGGATCTTCTCATGAAATTTCAATCACTCCTCCGATTGCAAAAACATTCTGTTGGCACCCACCTACATAGGGAGAAATGATCACCACGATAAAGTAAGAGAAATCAGACCTCGCACAGAAACATTTAAGTGCTCGTTTCTCCCACGTGCCGTTCGAGAGTGTAACGGTAGAGAGACAGCTTGAAGGTGGTTCATTGAACCCTCTGCCAGGCACTTTATTGTGAATAGAAGAGTAATCACGTTGATGTAGATGTAGATGTAGAACGTAGTTGAAACGCGACATTTTTTGAAACGGCAAAATGTAAAATACAGAGTAAGCAATAAGACGAGAAGTCCGATGCGATGCAGCATCAGTCGATTGTTCTCCCTCTGTAATACATCTCCGTGAACGTAAAGATACAGGGACCTTCAGATCTTCGAACACAGTACCCTCACCGGTCAGCTTTATTGTGACACTATTCTCTTTCCCCGTGTTCGTCTTGTCACTGACCGATTCGGACTTGACTTCATTTTAATAGACGAAAAAGGTCGACCGTGCCGAACAGTACTGGTGGAGCAGCGATTGGAACGAGAGGATACTTGGCGAATGAACTGGTCTCCCCACTTCCCCGACTTACATTCAACTGCGCACGGGTGGGATGCGTTGGGAAGGGGTACTGCAGCACTTTCACGTGTACCCATGAGCATCCGGCAGTTGCCAAATGCGCCGCCAGAGGAATTAAACATCCCACCAAAATAAAAATAAAACTCATCACAGGTTGGAGACTATGGGTCAAGCTGCTGGAAAACCATTCTGGAGTGTAATTAGCTGTCTTCGAAAGGGAGGTAAGAAGAAAATGACAAGTATTTTGGACAGGTCAGGAAAACTGCTGGTGACTCCTGTGGATGCCTTGGGGAGATGGAGGGAATATTTTGAAGAGTTGCTCAATGTAGGTGAAAATGCGATCAGTAATGTTTCAGATTTCGAGGTAGAATGGGATAGGAATGATGATGGAAATAGGATCACATTTGAGGAAGTGGAAAAAATGGTCAATAGATTGCAGTGCAATAAAGCGGCTGGGGTGGATGAAATTAAGTCGGAACTCATCAAATACAGTGGAATTTCAGGTCTTAAATGGCTACACAGGATAATTGAAATGGCCTGGGAGTCGGGACAGGTTCCATCAGACTGGACAAAAGCAGTAATCTCACCAATCTTTAAACATGGAAACAGAAAAGATTGTAACAACTACAGAGGTGTCTCTTTAATCAGCGTTGTGGGTAAAATCTTCTCAGGTATTGTTGAAAGGAAAGTGCGAGTATTAGTTGAGGACCAATTGGATGAAAATCAGTGTGGGTTTCGGCCTCTTAGAGGTTGTCAGGACCAGATCTTTAGCTTACAGCAAATAATGGAGAAGTGTTATGAGTGGAACAGGGAATTGTATCTATGCTTTATAGATCTAGAAAAGGCATATGACCGGATTCCTAGGAGGATGTTATTGTCTGTTCTACAAGATTATGGAATAGGAGGCAAACTTTTGCAAGCAATTAAAGGTCTTTACATGGATAGTCAGGCAGCAGTTAGAGTTGACCGTAAATTGAGTTCATGGTTCAGAGTAGTTTCAGGGGTAAGACAAGGCTGCAACCTGTCTCCACTGTTGTTCATATTATTTATGGATCATATGTTGAAAACAATAGACTGGCTGGGTGAGATTAAGATATGTGAACACAAAATAAGCAGTCTTGCATATGCGGATGACTTAGTTGTGATGGCAGATTCGATTGAAAGTTTGCAGAGTAATATTTCAGAGCTAGATCAGAAATGTAAGGACTATGGTATGAAAATTAGCATCTCCAAAACGAAAGTAATGTCAGTGGGAAAGAAATATAAACGGATTGAGTGCCAAATAGGAGGAACAAAGTTAGAACAGGTGGACGGTTTCAAGTACTTAGGATGCATATTCTCACAGGATGGCAACATAGTGAAAGAACTGGATGCGAGGTGTAGCAAAGCTAATACAGTGAGCGCTCAGCTACGATCTACTCTCTTCTGCAAGAAGGAAGTCAGTACCAAGACTAAGTTATCTGTGCACCGTTCAATCTTTCGACCAACTTTGTTGTATGGGAGCGAAAGCTGGGTGGATTCAGGTTACCTTATCAACAAGGTTGAGGTTACGGATATGAAAGTAGCTAGGATGATTGCAGGTACTAGTAGATGGGAACAATGGCAGAAGGGTGTACACAATGAGGAAATCAAAGAAAAACTGGGAATGAACTCTATAGATGTAGCAGTCAGGGCGAACAGGCTTAGATGGTGGGGTCATGTTACACGCATGGGAGAAGCAAGGTTACCCAAGAGACTCATGGATTCAGCAGTAGAGGGTAGGAGGAGTCGGGGCAGACCGAGGAGAAGGTACCTGGATTCGGTTAAGAATGATTTTGAAGTAATAGGTTTAACATCAGAAGAGGCACCAATGTTAGCACTGAATAGGGGATCATGGAGGAACTGTATAAGGGGGGGCTATGCTCCAGACCGAACGCTGAAAGGCACAATCAGTCTTAAATGATGATGATAAATGATGATGATGACTCATCACCAATCTCTTGGTCATCATGGGAGCACGTTGCAGGGTATTCATTTCTGTGCGAAGTGATCAGGAACCCAATTAAGGAAAATGTCCCGTCTTTTCAGATGTGCAACGGACCATCATGAACCTCTGACTTCACTGTGATCATTGTCTTCGAATAAGAGAGTCATTTCTCTTTGAGTCACCGTCATCTGTTTTTTCAGTTATCTTCCGTACTGTACTGTAGCAATTCTTTGTATGTACCGACGAAGTTCCATCCAGCAAAGTTCCTAGCAATGACGCATCAAGCGAAAGCTACTTTCGTCCTTAAAATTTGCACAACAGTGCAGTATGTTGAATATGGTAACAAAAAGAGCATTCCGCCATACAGTATAGAGAAAATGCGAGGCTAATGCGAAGATGGCCATGGGTACAGAGGAAATTTAGGGCTCACCGCAAGGTTGTTTAGCTTTCACTAGGGCCTTCACGGTAGTGATTTCTCTAAATTATTTGCTTTATCACGATAACAGTGTGAAATTTAGTATTACGATCTATTCCCGCGTTTCCAACAGGGTGCCAGGACATTTAAGTAGTTACATGACAGCATGTGTCTGATACGATAAGAAAGCGTAGCAAAACTATGGAAGGATTCGAAAATAGTGAATTTGTAAATAATAGAACAGTGTTTCCAGAAGATATTCCTCGATATTACGCAGTGGACTACCACGGTTCCCAGTACTAACAGCATCAAGGGCCGACACGTGTTTTCACAACAGCGTCACGGCAACGAACATCCAAATAAGTGCACAGCAGCTTTATCTTGTTCAAGACCGAACAGCGTCCATTCTCAACAGCAGCGCGTTTGGCATCTGCAGCCAGTAGGCTAGCACCCATTACCCACCGACGACATACATACACATTGTAAGCAGTCAGCTTCCCACCACATCCAAACAGTCCAGCAACTGACCCGTAAACCACGGCAGGTAGCAGCTATCCATTCGACAAGTATGGTACAACAATGGCATCAGAGGCTACAATAAAACTTGCCAGATCAGAAAAGCTTTCAATTTATTCAGAATAATTGTACCAATGAAAATGAACCTCACGTCAAGGAAAACTCTCAGCAACCACCTATATAAATCAAGCTCCCTCCTGTATTTATATAACATACGAAAAGGTGAAAAGATGTTGCAAAATACCTAGAGAGGATTCCTCCTTTTCCGTAATTGACAAGATCACGATGTTATGCTATTAACATTGCGACAGAGACCCCTTACGACGACGGGGTGTTAGTTTCTTGAAAGAGGGCATCGAATTTCACTCTTGTGAAACTGATCAAACTAGCAAACCGCTAAAATCAGTCATTAGTGGACCACAAGCCACAATATATGACGAGAAGATTGTTGTAAAATTAACTAACCAAGAATATCAGATACGTTATGTAGCGCAGATGCATTCGCCGTTTAACAAACAACCATATTCCTTGATATTAGTAATATTAACTTGTAATGCTACAGCTGAAGGCTCTATTCCATGCAAAAGTTAAGTCCTATTTCAGGTCTAACAGTAGAGAATTACAGGTTACGCGGTCTCAACCTTTGTCATAGGTGTCAACGATGTAATCAGTTACCAGTATGCGACAAAGCGAAACCACTCTGTGTGAAGTGGCCTAACGCATCGTGTCCCCTCTACTCGGTGACTGCATCACTGGCTCATTCTTACCTCTCCCTGACAGAATGAATGCGGAAAGTGGCGGCAGTAACGGATGGATATCCTCAGCCCAGCTGGACCATTGCACACGCTATTAATACGGGGACATCCTTCTGTACAACAGCAGATCTCGTCTTATCAGTTGCCTGGTAGCAAGTCTTTATTCTTCCATCACCAAGCACCGAGTGTTGTCTTTGATCGTCTGCCCGCCACTATTCTCTCACTTAATTTTCTGAAACAGAGTTGTTTCTGCCAGTGTAGGAGTCTTTCCAACCAACTGCAGCAGACACTGCAAGTTCCACCCAGAAATCCTCTTGAGGATTTTGTCATGATTAAAAAATGATTGCCAAGTGTAAAGAGGCAGGCAGAAGCTCTTTCCCAATCCAGAACATGCTTCTAACCCCAGCTTCTCGAATGGTGTACACATAGGTATGAAACGTCCCCTTTGAAAAATTATTGAATTACTGTGCTGATAAATCTCTTACATTATTTGATTTTCAAACAGCTGAGCAAAACTGAGCGTACTCAGACATTTCGCTCTTTACTTATTCTGATCGACACTAAACTGATACACAATATTTTTAGGGCAACGCAATCTGACTTTCAAAAATCCCTACAAAAGAATGGCACTGACTGACATTAACCTATACCTTTCACAAATCACTTACCTCACAAAATCTTCGTTACTCGAACTACTGCAATACAGCGAGCGCCACTACTGCCAGCTAAATAAAAGATTCAAACTACTGAAGGCACTAACTACTGATAGGCATAGTTAGCAAATGAAAGATTTTGGTAGAGAACAAACTATGTATTTACCTTAATAGTGTTCAAAAGTCATAATACATATAGCAGTTCATGACATCCATTCTTACAAATGTACTGTTTCTGATGGACACACGTCCAGATCATCCGCTCTCAAAAATCCGCCGTCTCACTTCCCCACATCCACCACTGCTGGCGGCTCACCTCCAACTGCGCAACGCTACGCGCTGTTAGCAGCCAACTGCCCAACACTACAGTAGCAAACAACAATGACAACCAGCCACAGACTGCACACAGCACAGCCAGTGATTTTCATACAGAGCGCTACGTGGCGTTACCAATATAAAAATCTAAACAGTCTACTTACACAGCCACCATGCTCCCCACAAAAATTGCTTTGGGAAGTGGCCAATACAGATCTGAAAAAATTGTTTGATAATTACAATTACAAAGTAACCAAATGCACACACTTATCGATACAATGTTGGTCAAAAGCTAAAATTTTCTCACAGTCCATAAAGAGAGTCCTGATCGTTCATCACAGTAAAACTGCAGTGTTTTTCTCAACGTCTGAGCAGTAAAAGAAAATGCACACGGAAGTAGTGGATTTCCATGCGGTCTTGAAGAAGTAGTGTTGTCGTTCCAACGGAAAGACAGTGCTGACTCTTGACATCTCAAAATTCGATGTACCTTGCCAATTTCTTTCATAATTTCCGAAGTGCCCTGTGTTATTATTTTGTAGCTGTTCCGTATTTCTATGTCCCTCTTCCCGTATTGGAGCACGAGTGTCCTCTGAAATATGTAATTCTTGTATTACCTGTGACAACTGATTTTGTACTTCCCGGATTTCTCTTTGGTGTTGCGTATTAATTTGATTCTGATTTTGTTTGAATTTCCTAATTTGTTCGTACTCTTCTGTGTCAGTGGAGGCTACAGGTCTTGTGTCTTGTGTCATCATCCACCTTTGTAGATAAGTTAGTGAACTGTTCCGAAAGTTCGCCTACTTTCTCCGATAGTGTACTTATTTCCTCAGTGTGTTTTTCTCGACCAAGTTTCAGAGTGTCCATTTGTGTTGAAATCGTATCTACTGTGTCCTTTAAGCTTTCCTGAGTTTTTGCATGTTGCGTAACGTAATCGGTAGATGCAACTGAGTCAATCTTAGCTTGCAAGGTCTCATGATTTTTATGAACAACAGTTTTCAGTTCTTTTATGGCTGCTTCGTGATTCTGTAATGTATTTTCATGCCGCGAAAAAATAGGTTGGAAATGCTCACAAATTTGTGTTGTTACGTCATTACAGACTTTTTGACATTTCGATTCGATTTTATGTACCTCAGTAGTTAAAACTTCACGTGTTTGTTCAAGCGTGGTGTCTAACCTTTGAATATTTTGTTCCATTGTGTCTAACTTTTGAAGATTTTGTTCCATTGTGTCTAAATTTTGAAGATTTTGTTCCATTGTGTCTAACTTTTGAAGATTTTGTTCCATTGTGTCTAACTTTTGAAGCTTTTGCTGTGTTTGTCCCATTTGTTGTATTAATTGTAATAACAATGCACTGGTGTCTGAAACATTTTCCTCAGTGCTTTTTGGCAGTGAATTTGCACCGGCCACATTCACATTTTGACAAGCAGAAAATGTGTCTTGACTTATTTGAGAAAACGGTGAGGACCCAAAACCTGAATCCAAAGTATTTGCGAGATTGTGTCGTCATTTCGGATTAGTGAGGCGATCTGTTGCCGACCGATCGATCGATAATGCTTCCTGTTCACTAATTGTTTCACTGTCTATGCCATTATTTGACACCTGCTCCATTTCCCTATGCACAATTACCAAATTACCACTCTGAATGTCTGTTAATTCATTACACAGTGGTGCTGATAAGCTACGCTCGTCGTCACTATTATTTCTCAGTTTACTTTGGAGCCTAGTGTTACGTTTTTCGCACGCCATTATTATCACAATATTTCACACGATAACACAGAAAAGCACAATTTGAAGAGCAAACTAAGAAAACGCATTAACATAGCACTGAAAACAATACCTAGTTAATTGCAAGCGCAGCTGCGAAATACTTTGTGCAAATCTACATGCATGCCACAACTGTTTTAATGTAAACAATGAAAAACTACAACTACAAAGGAAATTCTCTCTATGATTACGCACTATCAATAAACAATAGCTTCACTAATTACACAAACTACAAGAAAAAAAATTAGATGATTCCAGTGAGTTATCCTGGCAGGGTCGCCATATGAAACGTCCCCTTAGAAAAATTATTGAATTACTGTGCTGATAAATCTCTTACATTATTTGATTTTCAAACAGCTGAGCAGAACTGAACGTACTCAGACATTTCGCTCTTTACCTATTCTGATCAACACTAAACTGACACACAATATTTTTAGTGCAACGCAATCTGACTTTCAAAAATCCCTACAAAAGAATGGCACTGACTAACATTAACCTATACCTTTCACAAATCATATACCTCACAAAATCTTTGTTACTTGAACTACTGCAATACAGCGGGCGCCACTAGTGCCAGCTAAATAAAAGATTCAAACTACTGAAGGCACTAACTACTGATAGGCATAGTTGGCAAATGAAAGATTTTGGTAGAGAACAAACAATGTATTTACCTTAATAGTGTTCAAAAGTCATGATATATATAGCAGTTCATGACATCCATTCTTACAAATGCACTGTTTCTGATGGACACACGTCCAGATCATCCGCTCTCAAAAAGCCGCCATCTCACTTCCCTACATCCACCACTGCTGGCGGCTCACCTCCAACTGAGCAACGCTACGCGCTGGTAACAGCCAACTGCCCAACACTACAATAGCAAACAACAGTGCCAACCAGCCACAGACTGCACACAGCACAGCCAGTGATTTTCATACAGAGCGCTACGTGGCGTTACCAATATAAAAACCTAAACAGCCTACTTACAGGCACACTCGCAAAAGCATGCGTTCTGCAGAAATAATTCCCGGCCACGTTGAGTATTTTCTCTGCCCAGGGAATTGGTGTTTGTGTCGTCCTCATCATTTCGTCATCATCATCATTCGTGACAGTGGACTGTGTAAAAATTGGGACTTTGTATTCACGCTGATGACCGCGCAGTTGAGTGCCGACAAACTAAACATCATACTCGTGTTCTGCTGTCTATTCCTGGCTACATATGCTATCTTCTCAAAAATATTTCTTTAGGAATCACACAACGGAGTTTTACAAGTTTTACATCAGATCGGTTGGCCCTTGGGCCATTAGGTGGGCAGAGCGTGGCCAAAGGGGATTCTGAAGTGACTACCTTCTCTGAAGGACGGCTCTCAGCTCTGAACAAGTTTATACCCCCTCTTGGTCCTTTTAAATAAACTATTTACGCAATCCTGCTAGAACGTTTTCAAGGCTAAAGAGAATAAGATCCCTCACCATAATACAAGGAATAGAAGAGAAAAAAATTAATTTGCTGAGCAGTTGCTGGTAGTAGTGAATATTGTTTGAAGTTACGATGCAGTGTAAAAGGATCGTCTGTCGTGTCCTGATACATGATAGAAGGACGGCAGGGGGTTTAAAGTCAGTCTGGAACTTCCGAGTGGTGAGGAGTAAATGCAGAACGATAAATTCCCAGTGAAGGCAGGTTGATGACTTGGTTCAGTGTCACAGGGCATATACGAGATATGCGGATTTTGGAACTCAACAGGACGCTTGCAGTAGGAGACTCATGGGATTCAAGGGTCTGATGAGCACTACATATTTTCGTTCAGACTAACTACTTTACTGGAGGTCAATTCTAAACATTAGAAAAAGCAGAAGTCAGTGCCAGAAGCCACGGGGGCGGATGCTAACAGAAGAAGCATACACTAGCAGAACGTTAAGTGCGAACTTTGGAGCAGCACTCGAAGTGAGAAGAACAGGCATGTCAGATCTTACCGTGGCGGGCCACGATCGACACAGAGTTGGTATAAACAGTATTCAGTTGAAAGCTAACGTCACTGCCACTCCTATTATGGTCATCACCGACATTGTTTTACGTCACTTGGCCCCGTCCTCCGTTCTTCTGTGGGTGGGGACTGCTGTATTAGCACTCTAACTCTGTAATCCCATTGACTTTGAGGTTCTCAAGAGCAAGTATCAAGCTGGCTGCCTCTCCTAGTAAGTACCTTTTCGTGTCCATCTTCTACAGTGACGCCTTACGACAGCGTGTCGGCAGTGGATGGAGTTACCAGTTAATTCTCTGAAGTGAAACGTCTCCCCTGGAACAGCTGCCCAGAGCGTCTGCAATTTACACGGCTCTAGTGTTACTATTTATTTCCGGTAACCTAAACGCTATCACTTTTGTCTACTCTCTGCATTGTTTCTCTTATTTCGTAATTTGAAGTACCGTTGATGCCTCCAAATAGTCTTAAGCGTAACAACGTACAAGTCATTATGTCGTCAATATATGAAACGTATATATCGACCATATAGACCATGAGGATGAGCATATAATATTATGAAATATTTTTTGTGGCAGTTTGCGGATAAGCTGCCACTTAATACTGCCACAGCCGTACAGCTTTCATCTTTAAAACCTAGATCATGATCTCTATCTATGAAGCGTCGTCATAAATGTTTATCATCTCAAAAAAAAAATCAAGCTGTGATCATGAAATCTTGTGACGGTATTAGTTCATTCACACATATTCACCCTCCACTATGACATTTTTTTTTTTTTTTAAATGGTGGATGACTGATCAGACAGCTTCATTTTATTCTTGTGCATTTGGGCTGTTCAGGAAATGTTCCACCTCGAAAATCATTTCGTCATTATTCTGAAAAGGTGTACAAAGTGTTGGTTTCTTCGCCTGATAGAAGAGAGAGAATTAAGTCATTGAGCGTCATGACAAGAGGACATAGGATTTGATATCTGAAACAAACAACACGTATTACGTGTCCTGTGGGGCATTGTCGTGGAGCAAAATCATCCCCTAGGACAGCTTTTGGTAATTCTTCGTTTAGACGGGATCTCGGAAACATTTCCAGAGACTTCGATTGTATGATTCCATGTATGTGTGCGCCTGACGTGCATAGTCTGTTCTCACCACACAGTAGAAGTCCCAGAAAGTACTGAGTATCACCTTGTGTCATGATAGTCCAGTCTTTACCTTTATCGGCTGCAAGGAATCCACATCTTTCCACTGCATATTTTGCTCTTCTGTATCTGCGTGATAGTGATATACCTAACATCGATTCGCCTTTGGTGACTATGCGGCTTAAGAAGACATCTGGAATGGCCTGATAAACCTGTTTATTTCCACTGCTGCCTCATTTCATTGAGCGCTCTGAATGGGTGTGGCCAGTCGTAGCACCCAGCATGTTGGACATTCGCGACTTCAGAAATGTTGTTGGGGATGGTGGACAATATTAGATGACGGATTTTCTTGTTTTTCACTATGGCCCCATTCGTGATATGTTGTGTCTCTGTTTCTCTTGCGAGTCACAGTTCTCCATAGATATATGGTCTATCACTTCGTTCTTGATCGTCCAGACCTGCTAATCACACTAAAAGTTACAGCTCTACCTTACCATTGTGCCATGTGATGGAGCATTGTTGACGTAATCATCACCAACTCAGCATGGACTGTTCGAACCCTTGTCGTTCCTCTTCAAATCGCGAAAACTAATTGCACCGCAATACACGCTCACCAAATTATTAATGAGGTTCGCCATTTTGTTTTGATTTCTTTAGTGCTAAAAAACGAAACGCTAATCACAAAACTTCAATTAATGAAGGTGGTAACTGGATCTTTATTACAACACCACTTGGGCGTGACTATCGCAGTCCCTTTGAATTGTTATTAGAGATATTTGCGTATAGAAAACTGTCAACTGCGCTTCAGCAAGACCGTATGTTAAAGGTATTGCTAAATTCTTTAAAAAACTTGGATCTTGACTGCTATTTTAGGAAATTGAGTTCGATTCCTGGTACTGCCAGAGATTTTTCCTTGGTGGAAGGACAAGAGAGGAGCTACTCTACCGATTATTAGCGATTCAAAGTTCACGAAATTCAGCAACAGGTGAGCTGTTTATTGACCAAATGGCCCTCTCTACCGCATCCGATGACGCCATTATCAGAGGATGACCCGGCAGTCGGTCGGACCCGATTGGCCCGTCGAGGACCACACTGCGGAACTTTTCCTTATAATCAGATAATAAATCGTGCCTGCTTTTTAACATTTCAAATTAATTACTGTGTTCAGTCGTCACTCTACCAAAAGGTTATTTCAGTAATTCATTCAGATAGTAACTTCACAAATGTAACTTCTCTTTAACTATTCTTCCTAAGCAAATGTAGCTTTCATTTGGCAATTCCTTCAAAAAATAGTCCGTCTAGTAAGTGCAGGCATACACTTTTCAGCATTCAGTCAGTACGAGGTGCATTCAAGTTCTAAGGCCTCCGATTTTTTTTCTAATTAACTACTCACCCGAAATCGATGAAACTGGCGTTACTTCTCGACGTAGTCGCCCTGCAGACGTACACATTTTTCACAACGCTGACGCCATGATTCCATGGCAGCGGCGAAGGCTTCTTTAGGAGTCTGTTTTGACCACTGGAAAATCGCTGAGGCAATAGCAGCACGGCTGGTGAATGTGCGGCCACGGAGAGTGTCTTTCATTGTTGGAAAAAGCCAAAAGTCACTAGGAGCCAGGTCAGGTGAGTAGGGAGCATGAGGAATAACTTCAAAGTTGTTATCACGAAGAAACTGTTGCGTAACGTTAGCTCGATGTGCAGGTGCGTTATCTTGGTGAAACAGCACACGCGCAGCCCTTCCCAGGCGTTTTTGTTGCAGTGCAGGAAGGAATTTGTTCATCAAAACATTTTCGTAGGATGCACCTGTAACCGTAGTGCCCTTTGGAACGCAATGGGTAAGGATTACGCCCTCGCTGTCCCAGAACATGGACACCATCATTTTTTCAGCACTGGCGGTTACCAGAAATTTTTTTGGTGGCGGTGAATCTGTGTGCTTCCATTGAGCTGACTGGCGCTTTGTTTCTGGATTGAAAAATGGCATCCAAGTCTCATCCATTATCAAAACCGACGAAAAGAAAGTCCCATTCATACTGTCGTTGCGCGTCAACATTGCTTGGCAACATGCCACAAGGGCTGCCATGTGGTCGTCTGTCATCATTCGTGGTACCCACCGGGATGACACTTTTCGCATTTTCAGGTCGTCATGCAGGATTGTGTGCACAGAACCCACAGAAATGACAACTCTGGAGGCGATCTGTTCAACAGTCATTCGGCGATCCCCCAAAACAATTCTCTTCACTTTCTCCATCATGTCGTCAGACCGGCTTGTGCGACCCCGAGGTTGTTTCGGTTCGTTGTCACACGATGTTCTACCTTCATTAAACGGTTGCACCCACGAACGCACTTTCGACACATCCATAACTCCATCACCACATGTCTCCTTCAACTGTCGATGAATTTCAATTGGTTACACACCGCGCAAATTCAGAAAACGAATGATTGCACGCTGTTCAAGTAAGGAAAACGTCGCCATTTTAAGTATTTAAAACAGTTTTCATCTGCCGTACGGTGCTGCCATCTCTGGGACGTATTGACAATGAACGCGGCCTCATTTTAAAACAATGCGCATGTTTCTATCTCTTTCCAGTCAGGAGAAAGAAAATCGGAGGCCTTAGAACTTGAATGCACCTCGTAATATCGCTTGTGCAGGTACACAGAGTAATAATCATCCAACGCTGGTAAACGTACAACTCCAGCTTCAAGAGACACTTGCTGAGCAGGTTGCGTCTCAGGCCTGTCCCGTCCTCCGTTAAATTCTGTGTCGCACTGCTAAACACGAGGTCTCGAGCGCGTTGCTCAGAGCCAACAGCGTGCGAAATGTGCCGTCCTCGCGCAGCCGCTGGCGGGGGCGGCCGGCTCATCTCGGCCGTCGGCAGGGTCATTACCGCCCCCCGCCGCTCCTAATTCCGCCGGCGGTTTTATCTGCGCCGCGGCACCCCTTGATGGCGTCCGCCCCGACCGCACATCAAATCCGGGAGCGCCCTGGCACGCTCGCCACGCCACAGTGGCTCGGTGTGGTGCGGGTGGGCCGCGGGCCCCGCCCTGCCCTCCTCTTGTTGCGCCCTCAATCCCGCGCGGCCCGGCACTGCCGCCGCTATCTCTGCCTCGCTGCAGACGCTCACCGCCGCACTGCTTCCATCACAGCCGCCGCCGTGTGGTTTTGCCGGAACGGCTGTCAGCCGCTTCAGCATACTTCATTGCTCCTTGTCGTCAGCAGATACTCAGTACCGTATATTACTTTTAACAGTTTCTGGATTGAGGGTGAGTTCACATCTCATTGCCATGACAAGTGATCGTACCGACACCGAAACTGGTTAAACAACGAACTGAGAAGGACAGCCATCGCCACATTAGCCTCACTAATATTCTCTGAAAGTTGCTTGAACGTATGGTGAGCCAGCAGCTGTTATGGTACCTTGAGTTTCGATGTGTTTTGGCTCTGTCCCAGCGCGGTTTTCCCCTAGGCCGTTCTATTGGTGACATTTTGGTCTGCCTGGAGTGATCTACCACCTTTTGCCCCGCGTCAGCACCATAACGTTATCTTCTTTCACTTGCAAAGGGCTTGATATCAGACGGAGTCATCACGTCCTCTTACCCTTATGTAGCAAATATTTTTAAGTGAGAAAGAAAATTAAAGATACGTACTATACATATTTTTCTGGAGGCTAGTGGTCGCCTTTCCCTATCTAAATGTGCGCGGGGAGGGGGTGTAGGGTGGAGGGGGTAATGTGGCCATTCCAGTTTTGTTGTTCTGATTTCCACACGTATTAACTACACATCTTGATGTCCTGGTATCTCAAATAATACCAAGTTGCTGGAGCAGTCCGTTTTCAACAGGAATTTCATACTAGGCGAAATACAAAACAAAGACGGATTTAAACAATATAAATTATTTTTTGTATACACTGTACCTTTCGATGTTTGTATAAATACCTATATTGTGGAATGTTTGATGTTTCTATAAATACCCGCACTCTTCGTCCATGATGTCAGTTCTGTTGGGGCTGTACGTTGCTGTCAATAATGAACTTCTTGCAGTACTAAGTGTTGAACTTCATTGATAACCCTGCCTTCTTATATGGTGTTGATTTGGTTTACACAGTATCAAATCAATTTATTAAAACATAAAAGAGCAAAAAATACGAGGTGTCAGGGGACTTGGAATCTCGGAAAAATTGCCTCTCTGTGGAGCTCGTTTGTCCGTTAAGTCTCACAAAAGTCTCAAATTGACAGTCGGCAATGCACAATTGGCTGACGGTGGGGGTCGATCTTGTGAATTTGGTCTTGGGGTGCTGTCTTATCCTTCACCTCTGATAGCGGGCATTGCATGGCTGGATGACTGACAGCTGTCGATAGTTAAATGGGCTGTTCCATTTGCTCAGGACGAGAGGACCAGCGTTGCGTTCCACTGACGTGGACTACAACGCCGACGCGTTCTCTCTGCAGGCAGGTAAGCTATGCAGGGGCCGAATTACAGAAGTAGCACCCAAAAACTCGGATTTGAAAAAAAAAAATATCTCTGAGCACTATGGGACTTAACATCTGTGGTCATCAGTCCACTAGAACTTAGAACTACTTAAACCTAACTACCCTAAGGACATCACATACATCGTGGTCATCAGTCCCCTAGAACTTAGAACTACTTAAACCTAACTAACCTAAGTACATCACACACATATATGCCCGAGGCAGGATTCGAACCTGTGACCGTAGCGGTCACGCGGTTCCAGACTGAAGCGGCTAGAATCGCTCTGCCACACCGGCCGGCGTCGGATTGAACCGGAGGGCGATGACTGGTTGGCAGCAGGCTTAAAACTTATATCATTACTGGAAGTACGAAAAGCAGCATCAAGTGAGAGACGGAAGATTAGCTTTAGAGAAGAGAACAAAGTGGAATGTTCATGAGAATAAGCATCGGTGTAGGAGTCAGAACAATATGCATTAACCTGAAATTATCATGGGACCAATTCTTACTGCCAAGTCTTAGGCCCCAACATGGAGTCCCTCGAAATAATCAACATTAAGGCTCACTCATCGCTACCTCCACCGGAAAAAGAAAAAAGAAAAAAAAACAGGATCACATCACACTGCCTAAAATCTCTCTACTTTCCGACTTGCCGGGTTTGACCCAGTTCTTCCCACTCCTGCTATTCCAGAGCGCTGAATTTTTTTCATTTCTTATTACTGGCTGATGAAATATCGGTGCCATCCGTCAAATGATTACTTCTGTGCATTTCTCCTCTTGATTCCTCTTTCCAGGGCGCCAACGCTCTGCGGTACTTTCCCAAAGATCCCTAAAATATTTCATTTCCGGCAATTTGTAGCGAATGTTCGTTCCTTACTCGTACTTTCACGTTCTTGGGAGGCAGATGACGACCCGTGGTGTGCCACAAACGAGCTTACTCCCTTGAGGACTCTTCAGGGTTATCGCAGACGCAGAAGGTGAGCTCCCCTATTACGTTTCTCAGATAGACGCAGGCTTAGTGTAATAATATGTTTTTTCAGTACAGAAAGCCAGTTGTCGACCATTCCTCTCCGTCAGTCATAAACCTTTCACAATAAGTTCTCATCAGCTTCACATTGACCATCGTCAATATTTTGAGGAAGGATTTATACAGACCTCCAGCAGGTATTTAGCAGTTTATTTTGTGTATAAGACCAATACATCTGAGTTACCACGCTGTCTGTTATACTTCGGCATTCACTAATTGCTCCTTAGCATCACTCCTTAGTTTATGGAAAAGTAACTGAATTTTGTTAATTTCACCCACTTATTATACATTGGGCCTGCCACGCCTGCTTCCTACAAGAAAACATTTCACTGCATAAAAGAAAAATTTCGCACTTCACACTTACGCCTAGTGGAAGGTTGGAGGGTTACCACTGAATAAGCATTTAGTGCAGTAAAACGTGTCACGCCTATCAAACAAACTATACAAAAACGGATACCACGAGACGTAATGACAAACTTCATATTAAGATAAAAACAAATCAAAAGACAAGTGAATGACACACACGGATCATGGATAGTGTACTCAAAACAAAACCCCAATTAAAGTTGTGATGCCGTAAAAAATGCAGATAAATGACAACCTAGCAATAAAACAAAACAAAAAAGAATATGACACAAGACATCAAGTTTCATGAAACGCCAAATAGAGATGGTCATGTATATTTATATGGATGAGCGATGACAAAAGTGTAAGGTATGTGACACATTTCCATTTATTACCATACAGTTTTAATGCATTGGTACCACTTCCTGGATATGGAGACGGTTTCTTCCGCTGTATTTAGAATAAACATGCAAGGATGAATATACACTGCTCAAAATAATTAGGGGAACATGACTTCGAGCGTCTACCATACTCCATTCTGCAAAAATTAAGGAGTGAATGTGTTACCAAAGTATACCTTTGCCTTTCACAAATGAAGTTCACAGCAAAACACCATAATATACTCGTTCATTTACATAACAAGAACTGAAATGCCAGAATTATCGAAAACAAAGTGGAAACAATCATTCGTCCTCTCACCAGGGGTTCTTTTCATTAGAATTTGTGAGTCTCAGTAACGTGTATGCCCTCCGTGAGCATTTGTCACCACCTGACACTTACTTGGCATTCTGCATATGAGTCTACGGAGGTCAACCTATGCTATGCGTTCCCATTCTTTAATAAGAGTCCTTGAGAGTTCCTGACGACTCTGTGGTGGAACAGTATGATCACGAACACGTCTGTCAAGCAACTCCCATACATGTTCGATGGGGTTTACGTCTGAAATCACCGCCGGCAATTCTCCTACTTCGATGTACAGGGAACGTAAGACATTTCTGGTGACACTCGGTACATGGACCATGCCATTATCGTGCATGAGACGGAAGTTAAAGGCCATTGCCACATACAACTGCCACCACATGGTCCTACTGGACCAGTTCAGTATAGTGACTGGGCGTAGGGCGACCACGGACAACGCCAAGATCCGTGTAAATGTCAACACTGATGCATCCCTGCACCATCACAGAACAAGGACAAACCTATAGATTTTATGGACAACGATTTACTAGTGACGATGTTAACGGTTACATGGGACCGGTAGAAGTGAAGGCGAGCTGCGAGATGTTTTGGCAAGCGGGATACTTGAATAGGGTATCTGGATAGTAACGTCCTTTTCGTAACCTGTTCTTTACAGTCTAATAGAACACAGCGGCTTCAGTGACCCTTCTAAGATAGTCTTGAAATCCTCTGCCAGTACCCGTACGAGGAGACAACGCATGGATGGCCAGGTATTGGTCTTCACGTGGGGTTTAATGCGTCGGCGGCCTTGTCCAACTCGCCCGTGTACTGACCTGCCTCCCTATAGCGTGTCCACTGCTTGTGGATGTTAGATGGAGACAGTTTGGCATCTTCAGCAACAGGACGAAATGTCTGTCCTTCGTGGATCAGAGAGTCTGCCATTATATCTTGCACTAAGACTAAGTTAAGATGCCGCATAGCACGTGCTTGGTTGAATACAACATCAATCAATGGCAGCTACCGTCTGTATACCTCACTAGACAACATAAGGCTACAGCTATTCACTTCCTTCTGAGAGGTGATCTTTAATATAGTGCAAACACAGCCGACAGATGGCTAATGACCTTCCTAGTTACGTATATTGAAAGAGAAGATCTCAGGCTATGCAATAAGACCACAGATGCAGCTTGTACCATTATAAGTTTAAATTACCGGACGTTGATATACGTTCTCCCACAATTCTTTTGAACAGCGTATTACATACCTCAGTCTTTCATAGGTTCCAAAATACATATAAAAGACAAGAATTAAAAAACAAAAGATTAATTGTATCCCACTGCGCGAAACACGATTGCTATGGCAGTTTAATATTCTGAAGACTCCTATAATTGCCAAATGTTGAACATCTCTTTCACAAAACCTTACATGTCACTTAAACATGTCGAGAGAAGCATCTACTAAAATGCAAGCTTTGCATATGTCCGGCTGTAATCACACGTCTCACGAGAACAGCTTGAATGGAAACTACTGAAGCTATCCTATTTTCATCTTAATTCTCAGCATACCTTATTACTATTATAACCCAACAAGCCTTAAAGGAAGATTCATGCGCTAGCTTACTTGGGAACCAAGTTTACTACATGGTTTAGTGTAATACCACCACTTGGTTCTTTCTTCATTTTCTCGCTTCAGGGATAGGCTCATGCCTTTGTGCAGTCTACAACAAACTTACAGAATTATTTTAATTGGGGTGACACTCATCAGCTACGATAACAGAGAAAAACACAAACGGGTAATGTTCGAGGAAGGTGCCGACCTCAGTCGCAATTGGGCGTTAAAATATTTTAGTGGCGGAAGTTGAAAATTTGTGCTGAACCGGGGCGTGAATCAGGATTTCCCACTTTACGCAAGCATTTGCCCTAACCGCTACAGAAACCCGAATGCCCACATATATATATATATATATATATATATATATGTGTGTGTGTGTGTGTGTGTGTGTGTGTGTGTGTGTGTGTGTAAATGCTGCGAGCAATATATATATGTGTGTGTGTGTGTGTGAGTGTGTGTGTGTGTGTGTGTGTGTGTGTGTGTGTGTGTGTAAATGCTGCGAGCAATATATATATATATGTGTGTGTGTGAGTGTGTGTGTGTGTGTGTGTGTGTGTGTGTGTGTGTGTGTGTGTGTACCACACATACACACTAAGGTGATAAAATTGATGGGATACTTCCGAATATGGTGTTGGACCTCCTTTTTCACCGCGAAATGCAGTAACTCGATTTGGCAGGCAGGCAACAAGTCATTGTAAGCCTACTGCAGAAATATTGAGTCATCCTGCCTCTATAGCCGTCCGTATTTCGAAATGACCTGTCGATGTTCTAGGGAATTCACATCTCACCATATAGATGTCCAAATTATTCGCTCGAATTGGCCACAATATTCTTCTACCACGAGAACAGAGAAAAACACACACAGGTGATGTTCGAGGAAGGTGCCAACTTCAGCCGCAATTGGGCGTTAAAATATACTGCCTACAGGAAAATATACTGCCTACAGGAAAACTAAAGAGACCTTTGGAGAAAAGAGAACCACTTGTATGAATACCAAGAGCTCAGATGGAAACCCAGTTCTAAGCAAATAAGGGAAAGCAGAAAGGTGGAAGGAGTATATACAGGGTCTATACAAGGACGATGTACTTGAGGACAATATTATGGAAATGGAAGAGGATGTAGATGAAGATGAAATGGGAGATACGATACTGCGTGAAGAGTTTGACAGAGCACTGACAGACCTGAATCGAAACAAGGCCCTGGGAGTAGAGAACATTCCATTGGAACTACTGACGGCCTTGGGAGAGCCAGCCCTGACAAAACTCTACCATCTGCTGAGCAAGATGTATGAGACAGGCGAAATACCCTCAGACTTCAAGAAGAATATAATAATTCCATTCCCAAAGAAAGCAGGTGTTGACAGATGTGAAAATGACCGAACTATTTGTCTAATAAGTCACAGCTGCAAAATACTAACACGAATTCTTTACAGACGAAAGGAAAAACTGGTAGAAGCCGACCTCGGGGAAGATCACTTTGGATTCCGTAGAAATATTGGAACACGTGAGGCAATACTGACCTTACGACTTCTCTTAGAAGAAAGATTAAGGAAAGGCAAACCTACGTTTCTAGCATTTGTAGACTTTGAAAAAGCTTTTCACAATGTTGATTGGAATACTCTCTTTCAAATTCTGAAGGTGGCATGGGTAAAATCTAGGGAGCAAAAGGCTATTTACAATTTGTACAGAAACCAGATGGCAGTTATAAGAGTCGAGGGGCATGAAAGGGAAGCAGTGGTTGGGAAGGGAGTGAGACAGGGTTGTAGCCTCTCCCCGATGTTATTCAATCTGTATATTGAGCAAGCAATGAAGGAAACAAAAGAAAAATTTGAAGTAGGAATTAAAATACATGGAGAAGAAATGACGTTGTAATTCTGTCAGAGACTACAAAGGACTGGAAGAGCAGCTGAACGGAATGGACAATGTCATGAAACGAGGATAAAAGATGAACATCAACAAAAGCAAAACGAGGATAACGGAATGTAGTCGAATTAAATCGAGTGATGCTGAGGGAATTAGATTAGGAACTGAGACACTTACAGTAGTAAAGGAGTTTTGCTATTTGGGGAGCAAAATAACTGACGATGGTCGAAGTAGTGAGGATATAGAATGTAGACTGGCAATGGCAAGGAAAGCGTTTCTGAAAAAGAGGAATTTGTTAACATCGAGTATAGATTTAAGTGTCAGGAAGTCGTTTCTGAAAGTATTTGTATGGAGTGTAGCCATGTATGGAAGTGAAACATGGACGATAAATAGTTTGGACAAGAAGAGAATTGAAGCTTTCGAAATGTGGTGCTACAGAAGAATGCTGAAGATTAGATGGGTAGAGCACATAACTAATGATGAAGTATTGAATAGAATTGGGGAGAAGAGGAGTTTGTGGCACAACTTGACATAAAGAAGGGACCTGTTAGTAGCATATGTTCTGAGGCACCAAGGGATCACAAATTTAGCATTGGAGGGCAGCGTGGAGGGTAAAAATCGTAGAGGGAGACCAAGAGATGAATACACTAAGCAGATTCAGAAGGATGTAGGTTGCAGTAAGTACTGGGAGATGAAGAAGCTTGCACAGGATAGGGTAGCATGGAGAGCTGGATCAAACCAGTCTCAGGACTGAAGACCACAACAACAACAACAACAACGCGATACTACCGCCGTGTATATATGTGCATATCGCTAACCCATGGCTTTTGTTACGTCCGTGCACAACACATTGATAAATTAATATTTGGCCGTAATGCAAGCAAACAGAGCACGACATCGCTACGATTGAAATATAAAATATAGCAACAGCAGTGCCTCACCGTAACGGAGACTTGATGCGCACAGACTTGGAAAGTGTGTGAAGTGTAACTGACGTGGTGCAGTGACCTTCCCTCTCTTAGTTACATTTTTATTGGAAATTAATTTCATATATGTTTAAGAGTGAATGATCGTATTGATCCTACTTGGTCGGTGGTTACACGACCGGAATTGCATGCTATGATTTACATATATGCGCGGTGCAGCTAGTCGGCGTGTGAAAACAATGAAGTGAATACAGCGTCAAAGCAGAGATAATAGCCTTGCGTTTGTCAGTGTTAATGATTTGACTTTACGTGAGCAAAAGGTTTTGGTAAGTTGTTAAAATTAATATTCGGAACCAATATGTACGATAAAGATCGCGCATATGACGTCAATAGTATGAGACTGTTTAGATTTGCCCGACATGCAACGTACACTATCGAGAGGGATTGCCAATACAAACACTCACTTAACGAAAAATTATTGTAATGAAATATTTTTTATTTTCTGAGCGTCCAGAATGAAAAAAATGTTCAGTATTTGTCTTCAAGTCAATTCATTAATAAAACATTCATTGTTATCAAATTTCGTGAAGCGAAACCGAACAAGGCAGAGCATTTTATTACGCAAGGAAAAAAAAAATATTCCTGAACATTCAGGTTTTATGGTATCATTAAAAGTCTAAGTATTCTACTTAGTTTTATTCCTGTAATACTACTGAAGAAGATAAAGGAAATCCGCAAATTATTACATATATATAAAGCTATTAGCGGTTTGCGTCCGAGATCCAGCAATGATCTTCAATGGCTTATGGCCGTTAGAAAACTCTTACATATTCACTTAATGTAAAGATAGTCCAGAAAGTAAGTTTCGATAGGTCTCGAAATGGACACCACAGTGAAAACCCGATGAAGCTTTGCAAAGATGTGTTGTGTAGTGTCTCTAGTATGACCGTCGATCGCATCAAGACACTCTTTTCAGTTGTGAACGCACTGTGAGCGAGTAAATGTGCCTAGAACAACGGTATCTCCCACCAAGTAGGAGGGCCCGCTTAGAGGCTTCGCCTTAATGAATGCAGCACAACTACCGTAACTGCCACGCACTTTCTTCTTCATGGCAGTTCTCAGCCGCACTCTGCAGGGGCAGTGAAGTCGCTCCTGAAGCCTTTCCGATGGGAAGTGTTCGATCACCCACAACACAGCCCCAATTGGTTCGTCCTGAGTGTCATCTCTGTTCACATGAAACACTGGATACGAAGACAACACTTGAGTGCAGGCTACGCGCTACAGACCAGCGTAGAGGATTATCGGAAAGCACTGTATCGGCTTTCATTTCACATTTCACCATACTTTCACAACACGACACTGTTTCCCATTTTACCACTAGGTACATATAAGACTTAAACAGGGATGGTACGGTGGGCTAGCTTGGACGCAGGCATGCGGATCACATACACACTAATATGCGTACATTACTCAGTCTATTATCACTCATGCCAAGTAACTACCGTTATTACTTATGCGAAACATCACGCAGTAAAATGAAATTACAAATACCCTAAACGTAGTCGAATGAGCCAACTGATCAGAAGAGAATAAACACTCATTGGTCATAACAATAGCCACGACTAGGGTTATCTCTTGTAGTCAACATTAAGCTATGGAGAAACGTAAACTCGAAGCTGCAAGCGTTCAACACACCACCCTCGCGTTCACAGTTGAAGGCTGCATGTGCTTTCGGCGCCGCCATCTGTCGCTTCGTGAATGGGTACTCATACAGGTGAATGAACTTTAGCCTCTTCTGTTCGGCGTCCGACAGTCTGTGCCTTCTCACAAGGCACTACAACTCTTCCAACGCTTCACGCTTTACGCTCCCACCCTTTATGTTCTCTTCGCCGTCTTTTCCATCAAGAATTCTCGACCGCGATCTGTGCGTTCCTGAGCGTCCCCGTGTCCGCTCCTATCGGGACTCTCGCGATCTGCTGTCAAAGCTAGAGTTAGCAACAGGCCTCTCTGGCGTCCTCCACAACTCGCAGGTCATTTATTCTCCGACCACTTTTAAACGGTTTATCCTTCGCCTCTAAATTTAAAGCCTCTAAGGCCGACGTTCAAGGTTTCTCTCAACGTTTTGACTAATAATCGGCTATCTTACGACGCTTTCACACTAGTAATAGTTTCCCTCGTGGTTGGGATGACGCTAGCTCGTGTTCCTAGTATGTACGCCTACTGCATAGAACCTCGGAAGATCTTACCCTATCGCGCTACTCGGTGCTCATTTCACCCCATATCACTGGTACAGATGTCGTGGCAGCTTTGTTTCCAGTATATAGAGTCGTCTTGGTGCGTTTATGGCCCTTCAGATCGTATTTGCGAGCGTGTGACGCTTTTCGCAGTCCAGTCGCAAAAGGCTCGTCAGATTCCTTCGTATGTGTCAGGTACGTGCATCAACATCACGCCCTGCGGCGGAATACTAGTTTCGGATGGGACCCCTGTTCGTTCTACTAAATTACCAGTTAGCTCCCGTGTTCCATTTAAAGAAACTCTTACTACTTAAACAGCTTACACTATTGTCGACGTTTGCGCCCCATGCCAGCGAATACTGTAATAAATTATAGATCGTCCTGGTGATCCATTCAATGATTACGACTCTTTCCGAAATTACGTCGCAGCCGATGATAACATCGAGTGACAGCTCACAGATGACAACTGCGTTTACTTGAAATTCACTCCCCCCGTGTAGCTGCACGATCTAGGGCGCCTTGACATGGTTTGCTCGGCTCCCCCCGTCGGAGGTTTGAATCCTCCCTCAGGGATGTGTGTGTGTGTGTGTGTGTGTGTGTGTGTGTGTGTGTGTGTGTTGCCTTAGCGTAAGTTAGATTAAGTAGTGTGTAAGCTTAAGGACCAATGACTTCAGCAGTTTGGTCCCCCCCTGACTGAGCGGCACCAAGAATCTCAATGCGTGTCCTTTCCGCCTCAGATGCAGAACCGAGCAAGATCCCTTTAAGGCGACTCTCCGATAATTTCCTGACACTCTACATCATTTGTGTGTTGACACGTTCGTCACTTCCGAATCAGTGTGAAGTTAGCTCTCTCCTTTTCAGGCGTTGTGGGATGATCTCTTGGTCGACAACTTCTTGTGCTTTGAGAGTATCGTACATTATCCTCACTGCATCGGGCGCCGCCTTGGAAACCTCATGGTGGCTCGTCTTCCCTTTCATTTAACCCTCGTGCGTCTACCTTGGGCAAAGCCTGCGGCAATGGACTTGCTTTGTACCTGCGGCGTTTTTGGCTTCGTGACACCCGGACACAATTAAGGTAACGTGTTTCACCCGGCACTTAATTCCGGCCTTGATCACGTGCGTGTTAGTTCCTAGATCGCCTACGCTTGTCCTTTCACTTATTCCCCTCAGTCCGCCTATTCGGCTCATCCAAGCTCGGCTTCGAACCGGTCTGTCCATCTGTGGCATCGAGGGACTTTAAAGTCTACTCAAACTTCTCATTTAGTTGCACCACGATGATTCGGCACTTAACTTTGGCGGGAAAGTGTGAAGTTAAAGTTCTGAGTCGCTCCTCATCCATCATTTCATCATCCAGCTATCCCACCAGACGGACAAAATATGCAGCCTACGTTTCCATAGGATGTCACGATTTTGGCACTTACTGCCCCCGAAAAAAGTTCATTTTTGGGATCGCTTTTGTGGCGATGCGCCAGCATGTAATCAGGGATTTCATGGATAAATATTCATATGTGCTACTTTCGCCGATTTTAACATCGTACCAGACACCTCCTATTGATCTGTTGTTTGACGTGCCACAAGTAGCGCACTACATACGGTCACTCTTTTCGCACGTAGGTTTCATCCGAGGTTTTTAAAGTATGCCTTGAAATGAATGTTCCGATTTTGACCTAACCTGGACAGTGGTATATCTGTCTCCTGATTTGGGAACATTGCAGCTGACGTATCAAAGATGTCTGTGTCCCAGGGCTACTTCCATAATTGGCGACACTTCATGTTAGAGGGTCGATAGCTTTGTTTTTGTGTTGTCCGTTAGTTGTTTCATTCCCGATGGGCCTGTGTGGACGAATCTTTTTCGCTGTCTACGCGGGTGACAATGTCAGTCATTTGCAAACTGAGATCCGCCTCTGCACCAGTGAACTTGTTCACTCCTCGCTGCTGCGATCTGCTCAATAGGCAGGCGATTGCACTGCTTTAAATCAGATTCTATTCTCGACAACTGAGCCTGATTTTGTTGCTTCATTTCCGCTAGATGCTCTCTGGTCCTACCATATCGTGTTTCAGCTCAGCTAATGGCTCCGTGGTGTTCGTCAATATTGCGAGTATTCGATCCAGCGCACTTGGATTAAGCATTACGCGTACAGTAACGTTTCATGAGGCTTCACTAAAGCCCGCACTGGCCTCAAGCTGACTGCGCAACTCCATAACGGCCCTTAGTTTCTTCAAATTCACAGAATATACTCTTGAGGACGAGAAATGATTTGCTATGTTGATCAGTCGGGTTTCTGCTGGTTATTCGCGTCTTTCCTGCACGACATGTCAAATTTGTGACTCGCAGTCCTCTTCTGGTGTTGCCTGATATTGATTCCAGTGTGGAACGAGTCCGTATTTATGCCTATGATGTGCTAGGCTTTCCCCCTGCGGTCCGCGCCGCGTCCGCAGAGGGAACGCCTAGCACAACATAGGCATAAATACCGGACTCGTTCCACACTGGAATCACATAGCATCTGAAGAAGACAGCGAGTCACGCAGTTGCAATGTCGTGCGGGAAATACGCGAATAACCAGCAGAAATCCGATTAATCAACATGGCAACGCCTCGCCGGGAAAGCCTGAAGAATTACAATGACTTCTTAGGATACAGACGTGTGATTAATGATGTAGGAGTGGAAACTGGACCCTGTATCTCACATAAGTTAATTACACACCCTCCGTTATAATGGATTCTGAATGAAATGACTACTAAACGAAACAATAATCACAATATTTCGATTTATTCCGTTAAAGGAAACATTTGATAATATTATTCAGGTAAAACCTTGGCATATCTTATAAAAGTGTAGAGAGTGAGGTTGTAATAATCGTGTAAATGAAACAACTGCAATCACGGTATTTTACTGTGACTGTCCTGATACTTGTAGACAGGACAAATAGTACATTACAAGGGAGTACATTAAGCCTGTGGCTGGAACTGATAACAAGCTGCTCATTGAATCTGACTGCAAGTCTTCAAAGTGAAGCTTGAAGTTATGAAAATCTATTAAATGGCTTTAACGACCCTGTGCCACATCTCGTTGTAGTGGCTTGATCTCATAATAGTAAATTGTAGGTGGAAACTGAAGTGGTTGCTGA
Organism: Schistocerca cancellata; assembly: GCF_023864275.1. Taxonomy (NCBI): domain Eukaryota; kingdom Metazoa; phylum Arthropoda; class Insecta; order Orthoptera; family Acrididae; genus Schistocerca; species Schistocerca cancellata. The sequence continues at coordinate 970,557,935 of NC_064626.1, forward strand.
ATCGGTCATTGGAGGCACAGCAACGATCCTCGCCAACAGCTAAGTGCAGATCAGCATGTAATCTCTCCAAGTCCCTTCGTACATCTGCTCCGGCAGCGTCGTAGGCCGGCTCTCAGAAATCAAGCTGAAGCGGTAAAGGCTCTCTACGAGAAGTAAGTTTGAACAAGTGTTCGCTACCAGAAAAGCTGGCATTTCCGTGTTTTCACTCTTGTCTCTATTGTTATTGGCAGGGCTATGGATCTTGTGAGTGCCGACAGGTAAAAGTGTTTCTTAGAAAACGCTGCTCCATTCTCTGGGATATTCATTATGCGGTTAACCAGTAACATGTATCCTGCCATGTAACACTGAAAAAAGTAATTTCATTGTAATTCCTTCTCTCTCTGTAGCCAGTGCGGTGGATCTTCGTCGGCACAGTTGTGTCTCTCTGTTTAGCCAAGAGTTTATTCATATTAGACAATCCTGGCATCCCTTATCTTGCATAAACGTTTTATAAGTCAACATTCCATGATTCGCACGGCAAAAGAGCGTCACGTAATTGCAGGTGCCCTCTCCATTTACGAGACGGCATTATTGCACACAGCTATCCAGAGATAACTGTGCTTTCTTCATTTTGTGCGCAATAGTGCTTTCTTGGACTTTGCTAAAAACTGTGTTCGTTCCCACTCCACTGTCAGCTTGTAAAAATGGTCGCCGAGGGGGATCATGCACGGATGTTACGTGTGTCTGTATGCGATGTTTGGGTCGCCCAGCAGTGGCACTACAGAGGGCTGTCCGGTGGTCCGCCAGCGGCTGACCTGCACGCCTCCCGGCGCTTCTTTCTGAGAACCGCTCCAAGGGTGTTGGCCTATGTGGCAACGCGACGCTGTCGCCTCGTCCCAATCTGCTTTCGACGCCTTCTCATTTATATAGGGCACGCAAATTAGAATATAAAGCAAATGAGGGGTGAATTACAATAGTCAGTTACCGACATCACATAACAGACACAACGCTGATTACAATACTAGTTCCTATGGAGCAAACTTGCAACTGGACAAGATTGTATTGTAGATGTTCAGGATAAAATTAAGAGAACAACTGATTACATATACAAACAATAGTATAACAGTACGTTGGAGGGATGAATTAAATACCGTGGCTACTGATAAAAATTAGCTAGCTGTTACGCAATAACTATATTAACATCTACCTCAGACCGCTGTTTCAACATACGTGGGTCAAGCACACATTCACTAATTGTGAACATAACGCCGCGCACAATTTAATTATCATGTTCCATTATATTACAATTGCTTGATAGTTAACAATTTGCTGTATCGTTCAGTGTCAAAGAACCTACGATGGACGACAAAAATGTGGGGACTAGGGTATTACCAAGCCCAATTTGAACACGGAAGACTGTTGAACGGGAAATTTTTCCTGGGGTATGGAGAAAAGTGATTTCTTGTTTGTTGGGTGCCAGGCCTGATCATCATTAATGAAATCAAAATTCACCTCTTCAATGGATGTCTACTGAACATCGGAACAACTGAAAGGTTAACACAGATAGGTGGTTACACCATTGTTTTTGTTTTTAACAGATATGAAGATGGCAGCAGCCGGAACCGGTAATAGTGAAGTGTAAAAGTTTGTGTGATCAAGTCGGACCTGTACAGATAACAATATCAAAATAATTTACTAAAACAAGAAGTAAATAACTTCATTAAATACGGGGACTCAGGGTGTTTGGATTAGTTAGACACGGCTCAAATGGACTCACTACGGAGATGGCTTGTCACTTAGACCTCACCAAAATCTTCAAGTGGCCCAAGGCACTGCAGAGTTGGGATGTCAATTGGCGTCGATCTGTGGCATCACACATAGTCTTTTCCTGCATTTCTGCATGTATCTACAATTTGGTGGACTAATGAAAGCAACTGACGGTTAAACGACCGGCCAAAAGGATTAGCGCCATTGTGCTCTCTCGAGGGCTACACATCCGGTGCATTCAACTTTCATGTCAGCTCTCTGACTGGGATGAGCTTTACACATACACAGGCAGCACCGAGTAACTCGGATTTGAACCGTATGATGGTGGTTATGCAAATGATTCTTTGGCAGCAGACTCTAAACTCGGAACAGGATTGGAATTAGACAGCGAAAGCCGTATGAAATGAGAGACAGATGACTGGCTCAGAGAAGAAAACGAAGTACAGTGCTCTTGAGAATATGCATAAGCATCAGTCTAGAATAAAGTTCAGCATTGGCTGGAATAGAAAACAGAACGACATGGAGTAGACTGAAGTCATTATGGGATCAGATCAGCACCAAGGACAGTTGTAGATGAGCTCCTGACTATCAAGTCTTGAGATGAAGTCTAAACATGAAGTCTCTAGAAGGAATCATCACAAGGTCTCCTTCATCAGTGAGAACCTCCACTGAAAAACGCCCACCACATGTCATCACCGAATCTCATGACCCTGCTGAAAGTCTCTGTACTATGCAGTTGGCCAGTTTTGATCCATATCTTCCCACCATTGGCGCTCCCAGAGCGCTAAAATTTTCTCGTCTCAACCTGTCATCGGCTGACGATATATCAGAGTCAGCCAGTCGAATATTGCTCCTGGGCAATTCTCCATTTCTTGAGTCCTCACTCCAGGGTGGCTATTTATGATGCACTCTCACAACAGTTGCTAAAATACAGGGTGTTTGAAAATGAATATACGGTTTTTAAGGCTTTGTAGCACATATTACATTCACCTTACGGTTATAATACACCAAATAAAAGAGAAACACAAACAGTTTTCTTACAATTATTGAGTGTGAACACCGATGACACATAGAGTCGATAGGCGAGTTGTTCGGAAACCTTTATCAATGTGTCAGGAGTAACTGTTGTAATACACTGTTTCTAAAGTCTGATAGATCAGCTGGTGTTGGAGGTACATACACACGATCGCGTCAGATAGTGTGTGAACGTGGAGGTCATGCATAAAATACTGTGTCAACCGGCCCCTTGCGCCCAATCCACAGATCGGATACAACGTCGTTTGACTGAGTTATGCCAGTGAGGCGGCGCACCATCTTACTCCCAAATCAAGATGTGTTTCGGCGAAGGATTTCGACAGACCACTAACAAGCACTTAGTAGTTCCTTTTGTGTGTAAGTCAGATTCATAGTACTCACGCACTGTATGTTACACGCTCCCACTCGTTACACTATGCTTGACGCACTGGAGTGCTGTTATATACATCCCAGTCTCCTGTATGTGGTTCAGTTTTTGTTTACTTTTTTATTTTATTCAGTCATCGAAATACTGAGAACTTTGCTTGATAGACATTATGTAGTAAATGGATGCGTCACATTTTCGGTCGAAATACTAGTTGTCATGGCAGAGAACTAATAAATAAATTTGAAGACAAAAAAGTAACAAGTGTTCTCTTATAATTTTAGGGTTTCCAGCGCAGGAGCGTAGGAAGATTTTGAATGTATCTTAGGTGTTCACTTATGTGGCGTCGTCCATAATGCTTGATATTTCAGGACTACTGCCACCTCTGCATAAGGATTAGTTTACACTAAAGTGACGTCTCGCTGGATGTGGGTACTGCAACGTTTGCGTACGTCTGGTTAAGGTTAACCGTTAATACACGCTCATCTGGAGGTAGAAAGTTGAACGAAGGGTAGTTGTTTGAAGGGGAGAGGGGTAAAAAGTGCCAAGGGAAAGGCCGAGGGAAAAATACTCTGCGATAGTTAGGTCGGGTTGTAAGAGCAGTAGCGGTTTTGTTGCTGCCTGTGACAGATGATGGAAGAGTAGGCTTTGTTAGTAGTGGGTATCATGCGGGTCACCTTGGTCGTGCGGTGGTGTTACTCGGTGGCTGCACTGGGTGCCGGTGTTGATTTCTTGGTCTGCGACAGCATACCTATAACAGTTAGGTCCATCATCGTTTTCTGTACGATAGGTCACCTATCAGATTCACAGTGTAGGTTAATGTTGGCGATTTGTTTGTGCTGGCATATGCAGTCGACGTTGCTGATATGCAGGGGCTTGCCGACGTTGTCGCTTGTTGGTGTATGTTAGGTTGCCATAGTTGGTTATGTCCTGGCTAGTAGAAACTTTGGCCGCTTATGCTTCAGCCTATGGTTGTGATCATAGTTTCCCAGAGTAAGGATGAAATGATTGTTCGAGTGTCTCCAGTTCCTGTATAGTCGTGTGGCGTGTTTTTTGAATACTTCCTTGAGGGTTTCAAGGTGGTAATCACTGTGAAGATCTACGGTGCGTGTGTAGGGTTGCTAATGATGCGTAGCACTTTGTATGGTCTACAGGTGGCGCAGATGTGTAGGAGCTGCGTATCCCCAGGAGGGAGCTGTGTACATAATCAGAGGTCTAATCAGTGTCATGTATATGGACCTCGACGCCCTCCTATCCAGTGTACTTTCCCTGTTGAGCATTGGGTAGAGTTGTCTGAGCCTCATGTGCGCTCTTGTGGCAAAGTGTTCAATGTGGTCCCCCCCATGTAAGTTCGCGGTCCAGCCAGACACCGAGATATCTGACTTTCTCTTGGAAACGTATTGGGCGTGTATGTAGTGTTACCTATTGACAGTGTTGATGTTTGAGCAGTAGTTTCGGCCTGCGTGTAAACAGAACTGCTTCACACTTGTCGACGTTTGCTTTAACATGCCATCGTTCCAACCAAGGCTCGGCAGTTCTGAGTGCCGACTGTATTCGTGAATTTATATTCGACTGTTTCAAATCTTGCATAAAGATGGATGTGTCATCCTCGTAGATGGCTAACGTCATGTTATGTGTTGCTGGAAAGTCATTAATGTACAGGTTGAAGGAGATGGGCCCCATGATGCTTCCTTCGAATACTCCAGCTTGGATACCGTGTTGTGTCGATTCTTTGCCCTGCACGTCAGTGTTAAAACATCTGTTCGTGAGATATGAATGCATGAGACGTACGAATCAGCCTGGGAAACCAGCATCAATTAGTTTGCGTATAAGGGACTTGTGCCACAGAGGGTCGAAAGCTTTTTCGATGTCCAGGAACACGGTCCATGTGGCTTTGTCGTGTTGTTGCCGGTGTTATATGTCCGTCTAAGCGGAGGAGTTGTTTTTTTGTTAAGTGATCATTCGTAAAGCCGAATTGTTCCGGTGTTAGGGTGTCATTGGCAACGCAGTTCCTAGTGATGCATTTTAGTATTACCTTCTCAACAATCTTGCTGATTGGTCGGTAATTTTGAGGGAGCGAGAGGTCTTTCCCTGGCTTCCTGAACATCAGGACCTTGGCTTCCTTCCCAAAGTCAGGGATGGGTTGGTGTCTTAAGACGGCATTTGTTAGGTGTGCGAGGTATTCTACGGCTCCTCCAGGAGTTCCAGGTTATGAATGCCATCAGGCCCAGGGGCTCCCCTAGCATTGGTACGCTTGACAGCCCAAGTAATTTCGTTTGTACTAGTGCGTGAGGGCTGGGGTACAAGTCGTGTAACCACCTGGTCAGTTTCAAGTAGGAATACTAGGTCTGAAAGAGCCAGAGTCGACATGAAGGACGCTGCAAATGTTGTGGCCGTAATCTCTGCCTTTTCCGTCGTGGAATAAGCTGGGCCGTCTGGTCCTTGTAGAGTGGAAATGTAATGTTTCTCCCTGGTAAAGCGCCTGGCTTGCCGCCACACGACAGGACGTGTGGTATCTAGCCCAGCGAGCTTTTGTCCCCATTTTTCGTTTCGAATTGTTTGTATTTCGACCTGTGTTATACCGTGGAGTCTGTTGTGTTATACCGTGGAGTCTGTTGACGTACAGTTTACAGAACGGTCCTCGTACACTGCAAGTATCTCCTGAGGCGGTTCATCATTGAAATAAGGCCCATGATTTCCTGGGGCAGGGCCGTCGAGTGTTGTTTTGGTGTTGTACGTGAAATGGCGTCAGGCATCGCGTCTTGGACACCAGTAGAAAGAGCCCCATCGCCTCATCAATTCGTTGCGTGTTGTTAATTTCGTCGGTGTCCGGAATACGACTATCAAGCGTTTGCTTGAACGAGGTCCAATTCGTGCGCTTGTAGTGCAGTTTTTTGTATGGTTCTGTGTCCTGCAGTGTTTCTTCCGTGTGTAGTATAACAGGCATTTGGTCAGAGTCCAGAGTCAGAGTCAGAGTCAGAGTCCAGAGTGTGCGTGTGATGCCCTTAATGAGGGCTATGTCTAACACGTCTGGCCTGTGTCTGGCCTCTGCATGCATGTATGTGGGAACGAATGCCTTTCACCAGGCACCGCCTTTATATACCATCTCCATTCCGGCAGCTTCTAAATGTCTCCGGGTGCGGACCTAATGTGGTTGCGGGGGAAACGTGTCATCGGGGAAAAACGGAGGGGCGATGGGCTGCCCACTATCACTAATGGTCGCCAATATGTTTATGGAATCATTTGAAGAAGTAGCCCTATATCGACAGTGTACTCGCCCTCGTGTTTCGTCCGATACATAGATGATACGTTCATAATTCGGCTGCATTCATGACATCACCCAAAAGATTTCCTGCGACACCTTAGTTCACTACAGCAAGACATAAAACATCACCGTAGGTATAGAAGAAAACAATTAACTTCTATTTTTAGATATGCTTGTCAATCGAAGACCAGTTGCCACAGTAGGACACAAAGTTTACCATAAACTGACGTACACAGATTTGTACTTGCACCCCTCCAACTGCCATTCCCCTCTCACAAATAGATGTCCTAAGCAGATTAGTGCACAGAGCACGCCAAATATCAGTCCAAGAATGTCTGACAGCCAAATTGCAGCACTTACAAACTGTGTTCATCACCAACATTTACAGCAACCACAGGATACAGTGTGCTCTAAGACTAAAGAAGATGAGACCACTGCCTCTTGAGGATGAGGAGAGACCTGTTGCTATGGGGATTGTTTCATACATCGGGAACACAATAACAAAAATCGGACGAATACATCAGAAACCTAACGTCAAGTATATATGCTGCCCACCAGCCAAGACGGAAGCCTTGCTGGTGTCAGGCAAAAATGGTCTAGGACTCTGGACCCTGGAGTTCATCCCAGTCATTGCAAGTGTGCCTCAATATATGTAAAATGGGCATTACAGGAATAATGCAAGACTCGCCGAGTATAAAAGCCAAACAGACAAACAAAGCCCACTGTAGCAGAGTACTGTATCTCCCATGTCACGAATTGCCACAGCACCAAGTTGTTGCAACAGTCCCATGCTCTCTGGAATATTCCACTGTTAGAGGATGTAGAGACCTGACTAAACGGTAAACTAATAAGATAGCAGTTTCCAATTGAGCAAGGCCTGGGTCCCCGCCTTGAGTGAGGTCAAAGCACAGCGGTAGTCTGCTCCTTGAACGTAAACCGAAGAGAACGTGGACGTAATATTGCCGCGTCTGGAGCTGGCAGCAGCATCCTAGTCTAAGTACCAACTGAGAACCCCCGGAGACAGGATTCCCCCACCATCGTACCAGATCTACGCCAGGAGATAAACGGGTAAACGCTGGCGCCGAGAGCGATGGTTGGGAGCTGGGTCATACATATGAAGGCTGCGTCCGGCGAGAGAACGCCTGAAGACGGGAAGAAATCGACTTGCCGAAGCATCACGTCTTCTGCAAGATCCCACCAGGCTGAAAACGCGGGACATATACAGGCGTGTTCTCAGACATGCAGAAATAGTGTGCAGAACACACTTATTGCCAAAGACCATCTACTAACTTCTGAAGAGTATACTATTGTTAAAAGAAACATTTAGGACCCATTTCCATTAACATGAGTCAGATTTATAGAGGCTAAGGTTCGTAGTTAGACCAAGGAATATATCTTTCGGCTTATTCGATCAAATCAGTAAGACAACTTACATAATCATGCACAAGAAATCTCGGTCAAAATTACGTGAAGAATCGATACATGGCATACAAAACAATAATGTTACTGACAGTTATGAATACTAATTGTTTCCAAGCACTCACGTAAGAGTAAAACGTTATTATATTAATCTACGACTGTCAATGTGAAAGCATTAAGCACAAGATAACCTTGTGTTACGGTGACCTCAGACTAGTGACGACACGGGTTTGAGAAACTTGTGTACATACTTTTCTCCTTAAATTTACTTTGGAAAAGACTCTTCATTAGAAGTACTGTAATTTTTTAGTTGCAAATGTAAGTCTTAAACAATGAGTTAAGTGTATGAGTAAACATGGTTCTAAGGCGAATCGAAGAGTCAAGGTGGAGTATTGATATTGCTAAACTGAACGCTAACAGGCAGAAGTGGTAGGAGAGTGTGTGCACGTATGGATGCTCGTGCTATATACGTTTTGTGCGATCCGATTAAAATGTGGGTTCTATCATCTGAACCAAAGTAATACAAACAATAGGTGGTCATAGATCAACGCCAGATATTCGATGAACAGTGACGGTAAAGGCAGTCTTCAAAGACTTTTTCGCTAGTTTTACAGACGCTAAACACTTAACTTGCAGTTAACGCTGTGCATGTGAGAAACTTGTATGAACTGTACAAAGACTGTGGGTTATCAGTTACCCACATACTCTCACAGAACAGATGTCTGGCTAAGAACGACATTGTCGTGAAAAGAACAAAAGTTTTCAGCAGCCCGCCCATCTCTAATGAATAGTGACTGAAACAAGTAAAAAGGAAAGACTACTAATCAACAGCAACATAGATACGCGTATATCGAGCAAGTCATCGACTTTACTCTATCTTCTTATATACACTCCTGGAAATGGAAAAAAGAACACATTGACACCGGTGTGTCAGACCCACCATACTTGCTCCGGACACTGCGAGAGGGCTGTACAAGCAATGATCACACGCACGGCACAGCGGACACACCAGGAACCGCGGTGTTGGCCGTCGAATGGCGCTAGCTGCGCAGCATTTGTGCACCGCCGCCGTCAGTGTCAGCCAGTTTGCCGTGGCATACGGAGCTCCATCGCAGTCTTTAACACTGGGGCGTGGGCGTGAGGTCTCCACAGTACATCGATGTTGTCGCCAGTGGTCGGCGGAAGGTGCACGTGCCCGTCGACCTGGGACCGGACCGCAGCGACGCACGGATGCACGCCAAGACCGTAGGATCCTACGCAGTGCCGTAGGGGACCGCACCGCCACTTCCCAGCAAATTAGGGACACTGTTGCTCCTGGGGTATCGGCGAGGACCATTCGCAACCGTCTCCATGAAGCTGGGCTACGGTCCCGCACACCGTTAGGCCGTCTTCCGCTCACGCCCCAACATCGTGCAGCCCGCCTCCAGTGGTGTCGTGACAGGCGTGAATGGAGGGACGAATGGAGACGTGTCGTCTTCAGCGATGAGAGTCGCTTCTGCCTTGGTGCCAGTGATGGTCGTATGCGTGTTTGGCGCCGTGCAGGTGAGCGCCACAATCAGGGCTGCATACGAGCGAGGCACACATGGCCAACACCCGGCATCATGGTGTGGGGAGCGATCTCCTACACTGGCCGTACACCACTGGTGATCGTCGAGGTGACACTGAATAGTGCACGGTACATCCAAACCGTCATCGAACCCATCGTTCTACCATTCCTAGACCGGCAAGGGAACGTGCTGTTCCAACAGGACAATGCACGTCCGCATGTATCCCGTGCCACCCAACGTGCTCTAGAAGGTGTAAGCCAACTACCCTGGCCAGCAAGATCTCCGGATCTGTCCTCCATTGAGCATGTTTGGGACTGGATGAAGCGTCGTCTCACGCGGTCTGCACGTCCAGCACGAACGCTGGTCCAACTGAGGCGCCAGGTGGAAATGGCATGGCAAGCCGTTCCACAGGACTACATCCAGCATCTCTACGATCGTCTCCATGGGAGAATAACAGCCTGCATTGCTGCGAAAGGTGGATATACACTGTACTAGTGCCGACATTGTGCATGCTCTGTTGCCTGTGTCTATGTGCCTGTGGTTCTGTCAGTGTGATCATGTGATGTATCTGACCCCAGGAATGTGTCAATAAAGTTTCCCCTTCCTGGGACAATGAATTCACGGTGTTCTTATTTCAATTTCCAGGAGTGTACAAATACACTTTCACATACACTAGGCATTCATTTTTTCTCTTGGAAATAATCTACCGGGAGTTCAAATAAAGATTGTCCGCATCCCTGTGTTCATCATAGTTTCTCGGGAGGTTTCCTGTCGTTTTAAGGCAATCACTAGAGTCCCCTCCCGAATATTCGCAACTGGGATTCCCTCTGCTGCCGCACCAGCGCGCCTGGTTCAAATATCCCTGGCTCTGCATGGGTCATCACTCGAACAGGCTGCTGTAGCTACTGGAATGTAGTTGTTGTGAAAAAGTGAACCATCATACTTCATGGTAAAAGGTCACAATGCTTTAGTTCCTAAGTATATTGGCCTTCTTTTGTGAATAATTAGTAGTATCAAGGATCTCTCAAACAGTGTCTTTCCTGTGTCACGTGGTTATTGACTAACATTTCTGAAACATATACAATCACAGCGATTGCTCTGTGGGTTGTGAATTAAAACTAAACAAAGAATGGCGAATTATGTAAGTACACGCTGTGAAAGTTGACGCCAGTGTATCCTTGCGTTCACAATGGGAGCAGTTGGGTGCTGAAAAGCTGCGACATCAAAGTTTCGACAATAATTAAAACAACGGGATATTAATCAGAAAATATGTTGGTATACTGACGAAGAACTGACTTCGAGACATTAGTTGCATTTCAAGATCGGCGTAAAATCCCTAGACGCCCGTCATTGGAATGAGCCCACGATGTAAGACGCAGTCAGCCCAAGAACTTATGTGAGGAACTTATATGAAAAGCAAGTTCCATAGGCATACGAGTTGTGGTCTAAGAATTCTGTAATTAAAACTGAACGTTAATTTTTTTAGTAATAAATCTGATATTATATGTACAACTATTGTTGCTTCTGCCGCTAACAAAGTCGATCACTGGTTAAAAGACTTCCTCTACCGGTCATTTAATCCTGTTAAATTTTATAATAACGTCACAATTATTCTAAATCATTTAAAGCAGTTCCGAGAATTATTGGGCTATGGTTTCGACATAATAAGTTTATCCAAATTTGAAGTGGTGAAATCTGATGGCCATAACTACTCGGCCTTATTTCTAGATGGCCAACAGCTGCTGCCGGTGTTGTAAACAAACCTGACAGCTGATGAACATGCGTTTTGATTCTTAATGTCTTGCCATTCGCTGACTTAAGCTATTGAACATTCGGGTATTGAGAATAACTTTATTTCTCAGAAATCATGCTAAAGGTTAATGAGAAAACAAATACAACGTCACTCAAGTATAATTTTTAAATTTTGGTTCTTCTTTTTCATTATTAGTGGTTTATTCTCTGGAAGGAATAGTGTGTCAGTGCAATGAAAGAAATTCACTGGTTTGTAATGTTGCGTCAGAAATTTAAACAATTCCTTAATTAACAGGTTTCAATAATAATGTGGATCTGGGAGTTTACCTGGGCGAGTCGCTCCAATAACCTTGCGACTCTGTCAAAAAATGGGGATGAGATGCGAATACAAGAACTCAACAAGACAGTTCTCTTAATCTCTCTCACCTCAATTCTCCACAGTCCTCCCCGCACATGGTGCCCCCGTTAAGCTGAGCAACCCAGAGGAAGATTGGGTAACGAAACCCAGCGGGAAAATGGGTCAGCGAGAAGACAGGATGTGGAGGACAGTGGAACGCAACGGGAAACCAACACTGGAATTAATTCCCTAGACAATCATGGGATGGACCTCTTTGTACAAATTCCGGAGATACAGCTTCCCCCGGGAGAGGAATACAACGAGGACTCCAGAGATTAGGGCAAATTGAAAAGGAATGAAGGAGAAGAAGAAGGAAGACTTATTGAGGATTGAGACTTGGAATGTTTTAACCCTTCTCCAGGAAGGGAAATTGGATAACGCGTAACATGAGAAGAAACAAATTGGATGTACTCTAAATGTGTGAGATGAGATGGGATGGTTGTGGCGAACTAGAAAGTGACGACTTCCGATTGTACTATTCAAGTGAAGATAAAAATGGAATGTATTGGGTTGAAATTTTGATAGGTAAAAGACTGAAGGACAAGGTTACCAAGGTTGAATACGTTAGTGGAAGAATAATAACGATGAGACTGAAAGGGAAAAAGAAAGACTTAGTTATCATCCAGGTCTATATGCCAACAAGTAATTATTCAGATGAAAAGGCAGGAGAATGTTATGTGACGATAGAAAACTTAACAGAGAGAGAGAAATGAAATAGTTGTGTTGTTATAATCTGTGATTGAAATGCAGTAGTTGGCGAAGGGCCAGAAGGAAAACCCTGGGAAAATTTGGACTGGGAGAAAGAAATGAGAGAGGGCAAAGATTGTTGGAATACTGCAATGAAAATTTCATGGTAGTTGGAAATACTCTATTTGATAACCACAAAAGACGACGGTATACTTGGATATCTCGATTTGACAACAAAAGATATCAAATTGATTACGTAATGACACAAAAAAGATACCGAAATTGCCTAAAGAGTGTCAAAAGTTATCCAGGGGCAGATACTTATTCAGATCGTATACTAGTAATAGCTGAGGTGCTAGTTAAATTGAAAAGAACCTGGAAAGGACAAGAGAGAGAGAGCACATTAACTTCGAGAAACTGAAAGAAAATCACAATTGTGAAAAATCAGAGAATGCATTTTCTGAAATCATGATGAAAGGACAGGAAACGGAATGCACAGGATGAAGATGGGATTGTTTTAAAAATGGGATCAAAAAGGTAGCTAAGGAAACGCTTGGAGTCAAGGAGAGGAAAAAAGTAAAGAAAGAATGGGTAACACCACATACGAGAACCAAGATGGATGATCGCAGAAAATCGAAAACTGTAAACACAGAAGAAGGGAAGTGCCACTACAGGAGGTTAAATAATGAATTAAGAAGGGAGACAGAAAGAAGGGTCCTTTATTGTATGATTATATGATAGCGGAACAAACACTGGTAGCAGTTACTTCTGTAAAATGTCTGGGAGTATGCGTGCCGAACAATTTGAAGTGGAATAATCATATTACATTAATTGTTGGTAAGGCGGGTACCAGGTTGAGATTCATTGGGAGAGTCCTTAGAAAATGTAGTCCATCAACAAAGGAGGTGGCTTACAAAACACTCGTTCGACCTATACTTGAGTATTGCTCCTCAGTGTGGGATCCGTACCAGATTGGGTTGACGGAGGAGATAGAGATGATCCAAAGAAGTGCGGCGTGTTTCGTCACAGGGTTATTTGGTAACCGTGATAGCGTTACGGAGATGTTTAGCAAACTCAAGTGGCAGACTCTGCAAAAGAGGCGCTCTGCATCGCGGTGTAGCTTGCTCGCCAGGTTTCGAGAGGATGCGTTTCTGGATGAGGTATCGAATATATTGCTTCCCCCTACTTATATCTCCCGAGGAGATCACGAATGTAAAATCAGAGAGATTCGAGCGCGCACGGAGGCTTTGAGACAGTCGTTCTTCCCGCGAACCATACGCGACTGGAACAGAAAAGGGAGGTAATGACAGTGGCACGTAAAGTGCCCTCCGCCACACACCGTTGGGTGGCTTGCGGAGTATAAATGTAAATGTAGGTGTAGATGAAAAAGCAAAGGAGAAATGGCTGACAGAAAAGTGTGACAAGATAGAGAAATTAGAGAAAGAAGAAAATATGATTTGATGTACAAAGAAGCAAAGGATTTGACATTTAGAGAAAAGAAAAACAACAATGGACTAAAGGGCGTAGAGACGGTAAAATTGGGAGTAAACCCTAAGAAATAATGAGGAGATGGAAAGAATATATAGAATGGCTATACACTGCAAACAGCCGACCAAGTGAAGAATACCTTGGGATATAAGAAGAAGATAAAGTTGCAGATGATGACAAAGGAAATGCAATACTAAAAAGTGAAATTGAAGAATCTATGAAGGAGATGAATAATGGAAAGGCAATGTGAATTGGTGAGATTTCTGCAGAACTGTTTAAGTCATTAGAGAAAGAAGCGAAAAGGGAGTTGATTGAATTGTGTAATCAAATTCACATGACACTAAAAAGGCCAAAGGACTTCACAGAATGTATCTTAATACCTACACAAAAGAAAAAGAACAGCAAAAAGTGTGAGGAACATAGAATGGTGAGCCGGATATTGCATGCAGCCAAAGTCTTGCCGAGGACGCTCAACAGAAGGCTATATGGAAAGCTGAATTGCGTAATAGGAGATGAACATTTTGGTTTCAGGTCAGGAGTGGGAACTAGAGATGCCATTGGGCTACTGAGAGTGATAGGGGAGAGGTACATGGAGAAGAAAAGGAAGGTGCATGTTGTGTTCATTGATCTTGAGAAGGCTTTTGACTGTGTCAGATGGGACGAACTGATGGAAATCCTAAGGAAACATGAAGTTGACTGGAGGGATAGACGGCTAATTAGAAATTTATATTTGAACCAGAGAGCAGGAGTAAGAATATGAAGTGTGATGAGTGAATAAATTGAACTGGAAAGAGGTGTAAGACAACACTGTACATTATATATCTGAAGAAAATTATTAGTGAAAGTTTTGATGGAAGGAGAGGAGTTTGTTTAGGGGATCGGAGACTGGAGTATTAAGATTTGCAGACGACATGGCTGTGATGGCAGAGAGTGCATGAGAGATTGAACAACTGTTAGATGATCTAAAAACAAAATTAGAGGGATTTGGAATGAAGATTACCAAGAAGAAAAAGAAAGGCATGATAACTGGAAAGGGGAAAAAATGCCGTATGAAAATAGGGGGAGAGGAAACAGAGCAAGTGAATAACTTCAATTACTTGGGAAGAGTAATAATTGATGATACATATTGCTCAACAGAAATTAGGAAAACAATTGCAGTGGCAAAAGAAGGATTCAAGAGGAAACAGAAATTACTTTGTTGACCACTAAACGAAGATCTGAGGAAAAGACTTGCCAAATGTCACATCTGGAGCGTTGCACTGTATGTTGCGGAGACCTGGACATTGTGGATGGAAGATGAAAGAAGATTGGAGGCAAGACAGATGTGGATATGGAGAAGAATGGAAAAAGTGAAATGGGAAGACCGAGTAAGGAATGAAGAAGTATAGAGAAGATTTGGAGAAGAAAGAAACATGCTGAAAGTAATCAGAAACAAAAAACAGAACTAGATTTGACGTTGTTTGAAGAGGGGCTGTTTATTGAAGGCTGGAATAGAAGGAATTATGGAGGGAAAAAGAGGAAGAGGAAAAAGAAGATATCAAATGCTGGACAATATCAAAGGAGGCAAATATTCAGAAATGAAAAGACTGGCTATGGGCAGACAAAAGTGGAATTAACGCATGACAAGATGTGTCGTAAGACAGAATACCATACTACTAGTAACAATAATGTTCCATACAAGACGAGTTTATGTGAACACATATATACAGGGACAGTTCTGATTTCAAGAAATAATACCCGTATCTGGTTTTGTTCGAAGTGGACTTCCACTTTGCATTACTATATGGTAATTATTCGGCAGCGACAAACCACGTCGCACACCAAATTTCCCCCAGGAAATTCCTGAGTATTGGAACAGAAATGAAGTATATAAATATCCTAAGCAGGAATCCCTCATAATTATCTTAGATCGGTCACTTCACGTTATTATAATGATCATTATTTGAATGTATTAACTTCATATATTTGCTAGCTACCTTCCCTACTCCTGCCTCTTTTTTATTGTTATTTTCCTTAGGTACTGTTATTTTATTTGTTATTGTAATTATTATCAATTATTATCATGACATTCTCAATCATATTGATGTTGCAGCTGCGTATATTGTTGGGGTAAACAGTTACAAGCAATGTACAACAGTTCATAATGTTCATTAATCTCAGTGGTCACTGCTGGACTAATGAAATACGAAACGTAAGAAAACTAAACAGGCGGCAATCGTCATGGGGTATGGCGACTTGATTTACAAAGAGTCCCACATAACGATGAAAACTTCACACGTCAGCAGTAGAGACAATAATAATATACTAGGTTTCACAAAGGGTTTGAGAGATTCTAGTACTTCGAAGACTCGACAGTAATAATTACGTTCAAGTTTACAGTTACAAAATTGTTTATGATTCTTAATTATATGACAATAATTTAATATTTTTTATTCTTATTTTTTATTTTCCTTTCATGTTTTCATTTTAGGTACATCTTAAAAAATCGAAAAATTGTCATGAAGACTACAATTGCCACACTATAAAAATATAAACTCGGATCACATGACTAGTTGCAGATAATATGGAAGCAAGCCTCATCCCATTGATTTAATAAGTATGATGATTGTTGTAGACGCTGTGCTCTACAAATACATCGGATATCAAACCGGTGCAATTCTTATGGGATGTCTCCGAAACCAGGCTATGTAGTCGCAAGAGATTACATTTCCTTTTTCGTAAAATCATGATATTCCCTAAACTTGCGATGCTGTCTACCTCAAAGCATTATTTTGCGATCGGTGTTTGTTGTGGAAAAGTGAACCATCATGCTTCATGGTAAAAGGTCACAATGCTTTAATTCATAAGTATATTGGCCTTCTTTTGTGAATAATTAGTAATGTCAAGGATCTGTCATACTGCATCTTTCCTACGTCACATGGTTTACGATTAGCGTTTCTGAAACATAAACAATCAAATTTTTTTTTAGCTTAGAACCCTTAACGTAAAACCTTTAAGACAATTACTGT
Source organism: Schistocerca cancellata (assembly GCF_023864275.1). Taxonomy (NCBI): domain Eukaryota; kingdom Metazoa; phylum Arthropoda; class Insecta; order Orthoptera; family Acrididae; genus Schistocerca; species Schistocerca cancellata. Next base: position 970,574,643 of record NC_064626.1, read on the forward strand.
ATATTCATATCTCTGTATGCAAAACATCACAGTTTTCTGCTAAACTTCTGATTCTGATGAGCTGTGTGGCACACATGTAACATTTTTTTGCCCTGTTATTTATGTAGTCGGTAGTAAGTTAGTTGCAAATACGACCGCTCTGCATTTAGCGACAAGTAGATTATAAGTTAATAGTCAGAGCGCGGGCTGTCCCCATTAATGCCCCTTTGGCGGCTACTGCTCCGGGTTATTAACTGAGATCATCAGAGCATGAGACTTCATTTTCTCTAGTTCTTTCTGTGAAATTGTATTTTACTGTTAATAATAACCTCCTTAGTGGTAATCTTCCTTTCCACAAGATATTTTCTACTCCAGGGTCCGCGTTATTGCTTCGGAGCATAGTGTAACGTGCCTGGGAATAGTCGGCACCCTCGCCCACAGCGACGTGACACCATTTTCTCTGTTGCTCCGCATTAACCGTCATGTCTCTTCTTCCGTAGGGAACAATTATATCTTGACAAAGAAACATAGATTTGATTTCTGGAGGAAGAAGTTAAAAAAAAGGAGTTATACTCATTTAGAGCATTTTGCACTTGTTGCCAGCAATTCTCTCTCACTCTCGATGCAGGAAAATACCATGGAGTTTGGAACGTACGAGAGAGGTACAACCAGTCCTGCTGTTGCATGCCTCGCCAGGACAGCTCACGCGGCAAGCGTATTAACCGAATAAGGCAAATTTCATGATTCCTGTCGCGGTCCGAAACGTAGTTTTGATCTCACCAGGACGTCTGTTATTTACGGTTCCTAATAAAAAGAATAGCAGCTCTGTAGGAGAATATGGGTCCTTAACGATTCGCCGTGTTCATGCACTTCATACACATTTCGCAAACGTATTGTTTCAACAGCATGTGTCTAGTATCCATAACACTGCCCGCCCGGTTAGCCGTGCGGTCTAACGCACGGCTTTCCGGGCGGGAAGGAGCGCCTGGCCCCAGCACGAATCCGCCCAGTGGACTTGGGTCACGGTCCGGTGATCCGACCAGTCTATGGATGGTTTTTAGGCGGTTTTCCATCTGCCACGGCGAATGCGGGCTGATTCCCCTTATTCCGCCTCAGCTACACTATGTCGGTGATTGCTGCGCAAACAAGTTCACCACGTACGCGTACACCACCATTACTCTACCACGCAAACATAGGGGCTACACTCGTCTGGTGTCAGATGTTCCCTGGGAAGGGGTCCACAGGTGGCCGAACCGCACAATAATCCTGGGTTCGGTTTGGGGCGTCGGAGGGGTGATGTGGACTGCGGTAGTCGTCGTGGGGTTGTGGACCACTGCGACTGCGTCGAGGACGGAGCCTCTCCGTCGTTTCTAGGCCCCTGGTTAACATACAATGCAATACAATACAAATCCATAACATTCGTGAAAACGTCTTCCAAGATTTCCTTAATAGTCACTGTTCATCGAGTATTTTACGTTGGTCCCTGCACGCCGATTGTTCAAACGGGAGAGCTCACAATCCGAATGTATTCGTATTTTTTAGGAATGCTGTTTTGATTCAAGCCAATCTGCCGATCGAGAGAATCAATAGTTGTTTTGATGTGTATTCGCGTAAAGTCAAGAAAGGGGCCAGAAGTTGTCCTATCAAAATCTGTGAAGTCAGAAAGGGCAGAATCAGCCGCTACCTACGTATATAATCAGGTAGAAGAGGCGCTTTGGATATACCTTTGGGCGTCAAAAGATATTGACAGCAAAACTCTGCAAATTAAACAGTCTCACACATAAGTAGCAAAAAGTAACATTTTTTTTGTCCTGAAGCAAATATATTTAATAGCGGTACCTTACAAGACAACATGATTTGGAATCAGTAATAAAAGAATGGCTTGGAATATCTCATTTTAGTTACCAGGAACTGTCATGTTTCATACAGTTTGTAGGTTTCCAGTGTTGCGTGTACCATGAATCGTATTCGTCGTTGTAAATACTATTTTACAATGGAAGTATAGACAAGTAGCGGGTGTAATGGTTCTTTATTTACGTGTTTATGAGATTGTCATAACCATTGACTTACTTGTAACCGTTTTGGCGCGAATTCGCACAGAGCAGTCTTTGTTTCACTTTGCAGAAGTTAAGTTGTTATTTCGCTTTGTAAAAGAACAGTCAAGTCTTGTGTTTGGTTAAAGTGGAAATTAAATAAATGAAGATTGATACAAAACTGTTTTCTTGATGATGTGACAGTTAAGAAGAAGTATATGCGAATTTAGAAGAAGTTTAATAAAAAATGTGGGTCGTGAACACCAAATCAAAAATTATTTCTACCATACGTTTGTTCTGATCTGGCATTGCTTGATAATCAAGAATTTCCTGAACAACGCATTTGTTAGGTCTTCAAATACTGCTGAAACACAGACCTGGACCTTCTAGCAGTCAAAGTGGAATCAGCCTAGAATTAACAAGATGAGCCATAAGAACTTCGACGAAATATACGTGCGAATCCATTCAAGATAAGTGCCAAAATTAATGACTTTTTCACAGTGACTTCATTATTTCCATTCTGACGATACCATCCATAGTCAATAACTTTGTTGTTGCCCGATAAAGCGAACATACGCTGCGTGAGCAACATTATTAATCTGATTTCTAACCTACTTTGCACGTGGTGGTATTGTTAGACGGGAGAACATTAGGAATAATGTATTGTGAAAAAGTAAAATAATGGCGATACTGTTATATCTGGCAGGAACCTACGCCAGCGGAATTTTAGCAGTAAATCACGTGGTGATGCACAACGCCTCTCCTTTAGCTTCTGATACTTGGGTGAGCAGCTCCATGACCTTTACGCTCATTGAAACAGCTTATCTAGTAAGGGTTCCAGTTTGACGAGCGATACTCCAGGTTCAGCCGAGCAAGGATTGTGTAAGTTACTTCCTTTGTGGACTGACTCCAATTCCTGAGGATTCTTCCACTGTGTCTCAGTCCGGCATCTTCCTTTCCTACGATCACCTGTATCAGTTTAAATAGTTCCTTACGTATACTTCCAGATATTTAATGAAAGTAGTTCACACTTGCAGTGGGTCGGGAATGAAACTGAAGGCCAGTCATTGGCGGGAGCCGTCACCTTGTCTGTCACGACGAGCTCGTCCCCCACCTGGGGCATCTTGGGTGCTTTGTGAAGACTGAGAGACGGGTGTGACTTTGTGGGCAGTTGTATAGAAGCAAACGGTAAACATAAACTGTTTTTTATTAATTAATTCCACTTGGACAGCCATTCAGGTGAGCCCTCGGATGTATTAGGGTTCAATGTCGGCTCCTAATATTACACCTTCTAGCAGCAAACAAGATGGGCGCAGCGTGCGGTTAACACGCGCTGTTCTAGAGGCGGTGCAGTGACGTGGCACAGCCGGCACATCAGGAGTTCAGCAGACAGCGGCGGCTAGGGCACTGCACCGAGCTTCCGCATCGCGAGGCACGGCACACGGCGGAGACCATGAGTTACGGCACGTCGGGGTGTTGCCAAACTCTGCTGTACCGATGACTGGAGAGCAACGGCGGTTACCTGACGAACTCCGACAGCACGGTGCCCTGGCCACGGGACAGTAGCCTGATCTCATTGGCGAAGTCTTGCAGAGGCAGCAGAGCTGTGAAATGCTGGGTCAGTTGCGCAAAACCTTTGGTTTGAGATTCGGCGACGGCAGTGCTGGTGGAGACACAGTTACAGCGTAAGATCCGAGGTAGCATCTGACACAGACTGGATAAAGCTTCATTCCCCATCTATTTGACAGTGAGGGCTCGTCCAGGAGGGTTTTAAATTTAGCTGCTCCCGGCCGACTTTGCGGAAGTGTCCACACTTGTGTGTCACGCGGATATGTTCTGGGAAAGTGGCGATACCCGAAGCAGCTGCTGTCAAGTCGTGTAAACCCGGAGGCTGGCTCCTGGGCATTGGTCAACTGAACGGTGTCACTGGAGCATCTTGCAACTGCTGAGGTTCTGAAGAATCAGGGTGACGACTGGCTGTGGTGAATGCCTTACAGTTGGCCCAATTAAATACTTGTTTTGCAGTAAGTTACATTTACGTGTGAAGATATCTCTCCTTTATGAATGATGAATGACATAGCTCATTTGGAATTCCATTCATCGGTATTTTGATGATTTGGCCACAGTGCGGAACGTTTTCAAAGGTCTTCAGGAAGTCAAGAACGCTACATGAACCTAGACGCCGGTATGTACTGCCTGCAGGTCTCGTTAACGAAGAGAGCAAGTTAAACTTCATAGAAACTTTCTTAGCTAAATCGATGTCGACTCCTACAGAGCGATTTTTGGTCTCCAGGAAGACCATAGCATGCGAGCATTGTTCCCAAATACCGCAGCAGACTGACGTCAGCAACAAAGAAAATCACATCCATGTGTATATGAATAAAACCAACACTTACATTGTTCCACGATGTTAGGAAAATGTGAGTCCTTCAATAGGATTATTCATGGACAAACTCTTCTCAATGACCTTACGTCTGCTCCAAGATTTGAGGTGCATATAACATAATGTCCTATCTATTTTTTTTTTTAACAGAAACACTCTTTCACCTTTTGCGACGCCGAATTACCATTAAGCGGAACACGCTCTCTCAAGGTGACATCATATTTATGCACTACATGGCTGCTAGAGACAGTTATGCGATTTAACGAAATTATGGATCAGTCCATTCTGACGAATAGCAAATGGTGTCTATGACCACATGAAGTGGACAAGACGTATGATATGTGAATAAAACTTCATTAACGCATGGTCATCCCTTAAGGATGTTCATTTTTTACTTTCCGTAACCGATAAAGTTATGTAACAGATTGTGTAATACCTGTGACCTACTCGTTTCTGGAAGTCTCGCACCCCGTGTCTTTTAAGTATTTGGCATCGCCTTCTATTAAAACTCTCAAAGAAGTTTTTTTTTATATTCTATTTTACTACATGACAGCAAAGCACCCTGCAACACGTTTCAGGTTGCCTTCAGTCTAGTGGACTAAACTCTTTGTACCGTTTAGATGAACATTTATTGTATAATATTTAAGTCTTATACTTTTCTGGAAAAAGGTGAAGGAATTAAAATCTCAAAATACTCTTATGTAATACGTCATACACATTGTAAACAGTCATACAAATTGATCAATAACTGTACCCCATACAAAATTAAGAGGACAGTTGGTTCTAACTGAGTTTATATTATACGAGTATTATTGACAGTTGTCTTGGAGACCCGAAGAAAGCTCATCTCACACTTATTTATTTACCTGTCTGCCCTAAGTAAATCCTATCTGTTCCTTGTAAATGGTAATGAATATGCCACAGAATGGCAAATTTACTTATAATAAAATTTTGAAACCATTCAACGTGGAAAAAAATTCAAAACCTGTAAACAATGTATTTAAAAACAAATCTTCAGATTCATATTTCCACATTGTGAGGCTGCGAGAATGGTAGAATATACATTCAAATATGAATGAGTTACTCGAAGGCTGTAGCATATGGCGCCACATCATTGCTCTGAAACAAACAACATTAACAAGTAAAATATCGTCTATCGTGCAGGAACGAGCAGGCAGGAAACAAAATTCGGAGAGCCAGCAGATCGCTATAAGGAAGTAATTTTAGCGGATGAATATTTGCCTAATAACTGGATGTCGTTTTAGGATTAAACCCCAAAACACGCAGAGCCATATCGCAAAGTAAACGGAACCGTCATATCTGTGCTGCATAATCCAGTGCTTAGTGGCGTTCCATATTTTAGGAAGTACATTCCGCCAGAAAACATCAAAACGGAAAAAATTAGTTGGGTACACACTATGTCCCAACGTAATGCTAACCTATATAGCTCTGCTGTGCAAACGGACACCAGTTAACGACGCTTCAAACAGCACGAAAGCGTTTGGAGCCAATAGCAAAAGTTCATATCGCATACCACACTTAACACACATACTGTAGGTCCACTGTGTAATCGAGTAGTGCAAGCGACTATTGCTTATTAAAATCAGGAGAACCATGGCATGCCATCCTACACGTCAACTTGAAACAGTTTTATTCATAATGTCATTCTGGTCCTAATGGCATTACGAATAAAATTTGCATTACTTTAATGTTTGACGTGACACCAATGAAACCTTTTATGTCCATCCTTGTAATAAATGATTACAGGGATTTCAGCTGCTCGATATCAAATGAAAATTAAAACGCCTGCATCCGTCTCTTTTGCATTTCATTTATTTACGCAACCAACTGCGGTGTTTCATTCCACCGTCTTTAGGCCCCTTGACTGCACATGGGATTGGATTCCTCCCAGTTTATGTTGGTCGAGGGACCTGAAATGGTGTAATGGAACACCGAAACTGTTTGAGTAAACAAATTAAGTGCAAAAGAGACGGCCTCATGTTTTTTAATTTACATTTCATACCACTGAATCTCCTAAAATTGTGTGACTGAGGTTGACTTTCATGTGATGACGTATCTGTCGCTTCAAGTTTCTTGTGGCATGGAGAATAGTGGTGTAAAAATTTGCTTAAACGTCACGCAATGTGACATGTTACATATGAGCGCAAACACGAAGCATTTTCTTGAGGTTTTTAGGATTTATTGTAGTTTCAGCTGTAGTCACTGAACGGTGACTGCCGGGAATTTCGGAAAGAACTGGAGCAGGGGTTTACAGTCCTTCGTTCATCCTTTTACTACTCATTTTTATTTACTATTAAATTTAACAGTTTGCTCAATGATTAAATATCTGCGGCAAAACGATCTCCAAACAGTTTTACTATATTAATAAATATGAACAGAGCTCTTGCGTGCCGTAATGTAAGAAACCATCAGTTAACATGGAAGGCACTTAAACCTCAACGGAAACAAACCTAATTAGTTAAGTGTAATTATAACAGTAATCAAACTTTCGGTAACAACCTGGAATAGAATTTTATCATAAAAAACAGACCTGAAGGCCTCAATCCCATTATAGACCAAAAGCAAAGTTTAAACTTACGATAGCATAAGTAGCAAGGTGGAACAATTTCTTGTACACAAACACATTGCAGTACATGAATATTATGTTGCCATTAATCAACAGGAAATAAGATCGCCAATGTAGCTCCCACAAACGTAATTTTAACATACAAGAAGAATAAGGTAGTAGTGACCGCAAAAAGGTATACAAAATAATGGCCAAGTCATTAATTGATCTCTTGATACGTTACAACTAGCAGATTGTTGGGGTGCTTGGACGCTAATAGCTGATGTCAAAATATCTGAGGAAGATCCGGCAAATAACTTAACTTCTATTCTGAAACTGCCGAACGATATGGCGTGGCTTAGTACCATTTTCCGTGACCAAACACAGAACCACGGAAACTCTAGCGCGAACAAAACTCGTCCGCGTTGTAGTCAAATTGGCCACGAAAGACCAAACAGGAAAAGAAATGCATAGAGAAAGTTTGTCACGCAGTGCGCAGCCACCAGTCCCTGCTAGGACTACAATAATCGTGAGACGGCTACGTGGTATATGAGCCCTGTCTTTCTCAGTTGCGTATAATATTACGGTATATTGATAGCTTTTACTTTTCGACCGTCTAACTACCGCTGAATTACACACAATTTTCGTGTCATACGCGTTTCAACTTTATTTCCTGCAAGGCATCTTCAGTGGCCTGGAATATGTACATATTTTTACTCTTTAGTTTACATTGTGAAGCAACGTACTTACAGGTTATAAACACTTCTAGTGGTTGGTTTTTTCTATGACGAAGTAATATTTTAAATTCTACTTATTCTACTTACAGGTTGTACCAATGATTTTCTGTTCCTTTTCTCATAATTGCCACTTGGGGTTTTTGTTTTCTACATTTCACAGCACTAGGAACTGAAGACTTCTTTTGATGCAGTGTTTTGGTTTGTGTTGCAAACTGTCGGATAGTATCAGATAAATCTAGAAATATACACTGATGAGGCAAAACCTTGTGACCAGTGCCAACCGCGAGGTTGAATGCCTCCTGGTTGTATTTGAGTGCACGTGACGCAAAGCGAAATGAGATTAATGGGCAGTTGCCACAGCAATGATACGGGCCACAAATGCGGAAATCCACTGATATAAGGGGTTTTGACAAAGAGAACAATGTTGTCGTGCTGCGGCTGGAAAAGAGAATCTCTGAAACGGCGAAGCTCGTCGCCTATCGGCGTACTACTGTCGTGAGCATCAAGGTTGAAGGATGGTGAAATAACGAGTAGAGCGTATGGTATTCGACGATCACGTCTCATCACAAAAAGTAGAGGTCGGAGGATCCATCACTGTGCAGTCCAGTATAGGCATCGATCTGTTGCAGATCCTACGACAGAGTACAGCGCAGCTGGAGGCACAAGTGTTTCAGAGCACACCGTTCAGGGACAATTGTTGAACATGGAGATCCACGTCACACGACCCCTACGTGTGTTAACCCAACGACATCCTCAGTTGATCGCAGTGTGCACACCATCACTAAGTTTTCACTGACGATCAATAGAAACGTGCTGCCTGTCGAATTAATCGCACTAATTGCTACACTAGGCGAGTGGCTGCACGAAATATCCACCGCATCACAGATGGGGGCCGGTGAGGGCAGAATTATGCTATGGGTACTTTGAGTTGGGCTTGCATTGGATCTGTGGTGGTAATCAAAGACATCATGACATCAGCGAACTTGTTGAACATTATTGCGGACCACCTGAATCGCTTCACGTTTGAAGTCTCCCCCTACGGCGATGACATCTTTCAACAGGACAACGTCACATGTTGCAAAGTGAGAATCGTGCTACAATGATTTGAGGGTCGTTATAGTGAATTCACATTGATGTCTTGGCCGGCAAAAGTGCCTGATCTGCACCTCTCGGAACACATATCGGGTGCCAGCTGCGTGCTCGTAAACCACCATTCCGTAACTTGTGGGAATTTGCATGACCTGTGCATATAAATCTGACGCCCCATACTTCTGGAATCCTGTCAAGGACTTGTAGAATCTATGACAAGCAGAATCTCTGTTGCACTGTGTTTGAAAATTGTGACAATATGCTATTAAACGGGTGGTCATAATGTCTTGACTCATCGATGTATGTCCAGTTTTCAGAAGAAAACACATGAATGTCTTAGTGAAATCATCACATCACATACATGATAATAAACGAAATTCTTCATTAAAATTGAAAGGAATTCCTGAGTAGCGGTCGCACACCTTCAACGACAAGGAAATAAAGTAACGATGAACCAATTTTTAATCAATGACTGCCTTTCCTGTACCCAAAATATTGTTTGAAACTACTACAATACTGTACTTGATGTTGTCGTATGGTGCATTAGAAAACATTACTGCACTTACTGTTCTGCTGAATTTCGACACAGGTGAGTAAACCGCACGGGATTAGCTGAGCGGTCTAGGGCGCTGCAGTCATGGACTGTGTGGCTAGTCGCAGCGGAGGTTCGAGTCCTCCCTCGGGCATGGGTGTGTGTGTTTGTCCTTAGGATAGTTTGGGTAAAGTAATGTGTAAGCTTAGGGACTGATGACCTTAGCAGTTAAGTCCCATATGATTTCACACACATTTGATTTGAACAGATGAGTAACAGTTCTATCTTCTGTCCGTTGGTGTTCGAAGTATTCTCACGAACTCTCAACTAAAAACGGTTGACTGAGTGCTCGGTGCGCATTTTCCTTGTATTTCCATTAGTTTATCGTCAATTCCAGCAAGTGGACGAGTTACGTTATTCCATGTACTGTGCCCTAATACAGGAGTGTCAGAGTCACCTGGCCGGCAGTTGTGGCCGAGCGGTTCTAGGCGCTTCAGTCTTGAACCACGCTACCGCTACGGTCGCAGATTCAAATCCTGCCTCGGGAATGGATGTGTGTGATGTCCTTAGGTTAGTTAGGTTTAAGTAGTTCTAAGTTGTAGGGGACTGATGACCTCAGACGTTAAGTCCCATAGTTCTCAGAGCCATTTGAACCAATCAGATTCACCTTTGTGTTACGTTTTTACTGACATCATGTTTACATGAAGGGAATAGTGCGACACGTTTCTCATCACATCTTCAGGAGACGAAGTAGATTACCGAATAAGAAATGTAGGTAGTACTGAAAAAAGGCGCACTACGGTTCATGTCTTCGTAACAAGGGCCGTCACAAGAGAGGCAGTCATGTTTGTTAATGCTCACCTGGTAGATAAATAACATTTTCCTGAAACGTTTGTTATTTGGTTTCAAGAAGAAAAGTAGTCTAGGGTGGTCAAGACAAATGTAACGCCCGGTATAACTCTTAACGTAATTTGAAATATTAAAAATTTTAAAATTAATATGACTGAGCCATTGCTGCTGTTTTGATATCGATTATTCACCTCAGTGCATGGTTTGCCACGAGGGCGTGGTAGACTAAGAGAGGCTGTATAGGGAGAGAGTGGCCAACTGGACGATAAGGCGGCCATTTTTCTGCCAAACTCCGGCGGGACTTTTGAATGGCCAGTAGTGAAGAGGTGGAGTACGCACTCACCGAATCAAAATCACAAGGCAATATGGCGAAATCATTCGTTAAATGTCTTTCTTGACAGCTATAATATGCTCATAGTAGCCTACTACGTACAGCACAGGAAAATTTGATGCAGTGGCTGTAAAAATTATTCGTTACTTGCATTTGTCTCCTTTAAAGTTCGTTTACTAGACATACTGCAATGAAAGTAACGTAAATAAAAAAACATAGTGTACAGCATTTGTTTTGTAGCGTAAGTGCATAACGCTAAAGATTTAACGTACCTGTATTACGTCAGATGAATGAAAGTCGTAAGCAGTTCTTTAGAACCAAATGCAGCACAACCTGGCATCGTTTACGAACGTCTGCAGAACCAATTACAGATGTCAAAAACAATACTGTACAATTACTAACGTGTTTACTTCAAACGTGTAGGCCTACTGACTTCATCCCAAAACGCTTCATTATTTGAACTCGGATTTAAGATCACAAACGCTAATTTCGTACTAAAAACGATATACAACTAAATCGAACATGCATGCACAACGCATAACAAGTCTCTCAATAATTCAAATACCTTTTGATCGTTTCCAAAAGTCCTCTGAACTTCAGCTCAAAAGCACGGAGAACATTGAAAGCGCGAGAGACGTTTGGCAGAAAAATGCCGCCAAAGCCAATCAACCAATCACGGGCAACTTCACCTATGACTACTCTCTTTATACAGGCTCTCTAGTGGTAGACGAGTCTTAGAGCGCTCTGGCAGAGATTGGGAGAAAGCTAAAAGTTAGGCCCCGTCGGGATGAAGACGAGAGTTGGAAATCGGTACGGAGGTGAAGATATCGCTCCGTCGTTCAGAGAGGAGGGAGAGAGAGAAAGTGGAGCTGATTGTTTGCCATGAGTCCATCGGGGTAGCTTGTGCGGTTAGCATCTTACGTCACTGAAGGACTGCTGTTTATTTCAGTAAGACTGTCACATGCGGAGCCGAAGTCACACGTTTAGGCGACGGTGATGGTGACTGCTTCTGTTTCTAGTGATATATGTTCTCGCCTCCGCACTTACAGTCGCAGTGGACTTGTCTCTAACATACTCGCAACATTATGAATAAACCGTTAGATGTATGTTGCGACGGCTAAAGTAAGTGATTGGTCCGCGAGCCAGTTCCCGAGTAGTGACGTCAAGTGAATTGTCACACAACTAAATTTCTGCTTGTCATAAGCTGCCTTCTGTATCTCACATTTCATGAATTTCTTTGTTAATGTGTTTTTTTCTAGAGTCTTGATTTGGTCTGTTGCAGGTTGTCTTGTGTACTGGGAAGCAAATGATACATTTGTTAACATGTTTCTCCTGCTCAAGGCACAAAATATCTCACTATTCTTTCTCACCTGGTGGAGACTTATAATATATAACATTTAATATAACAGATTAAGTACTATATGCATCCAATTACTCCATGTCCACAAATCTTGCCAAGCATCTGGCTCTGCAGTAAGCCAGTATAATAATCAATTCTCATCACTAAAGTGTTTTTAAAATTCAGTTTTAAATAAATATTTGTGTGACGGTATATTGATAATTTTTAATTTTGGACCGTCTAACGACAACTGAATGAAACACAGTTTTCTTGCCATACGCGTTTCGCCTTTATTCTCTGCAAGGCATCTTCAGTGGCCTGGAATATGTACATATTTTTACTATTTACTTTACATTACGGGGCAGTGTACTTATAGGTTATAAATACTTCCGATGGTTGGTTTTTTCTATCACGTAGTAATATTTTAAATTCTACTTACAGGTTGCGTGGACGATTTTCTACATGTTATGTTTCTGTTCCATTTTTGGTGCTGTTCCTCTTCTTATAATTGCCACTTGGGGCTTTTGTTTTTCACATTTCACAGCACTAGGAACTGAAGACTTGTTTTGATGTAATGTTTTGATTTGCGTTACCGACTGTCGAATGTTATTGCCAAAGATCGAATGTTGTTGCCAAATTTCGAGTGTAATTTTTGACGTATCTGTGATCTGTATGTGTATGCATGTGTGTGCATTAATAATTAGTGTGTGTGAGAGTGAGTGAGAGAGAGAGAAAGACAGAGAGAGAGAGAGAGAGAGAGAGAGAGAGAGAGAGAGAGACTAGAAGGTGGAGGGGGAGGGAGGGAGGGAGGGAGGGAGCGAGAGAGAGAAAGAGAGAGAGAGATAGAGAGAGAGAACTGTTTTTTCCCTGCATGTACGAGAGGGATGATTTTTATCTTATCATTTCTTTTATTAAGTGTATTAGGGAGTCTGTACTGATGTGGAAGTTTTTTTGCATTTGTATAAAGCATTTGTCATGGTTGTTCAATTTTATTATTTTCGTTTATTGTTTCATGTTTGTAGAAAGGTGGCTACGGTGTTTTGAATGTTCTGCAAATATGGATTGGTTTGTTTCTTACTTCCTACACCTGATAAGTTCTTTGTACGTTGTTTTAAAGTTCCTGCATGTCATGCTATGTATAGTGCATCACAACTTTGACATTCGACTTTATATGTTCCTGATCCCAGGAATTTATCCCTCTTGGTAGTTGGTTGGCTTCAGTGTGACTGGAGGGGTTGCACAGTTTTATAAACCATTTGAAAGCACTGTCTCTTTAGTATTTTTGCAACTTTGTGTGTAAATTTATGTGTGAAAGTCATAGTGTCCCATCTGCTTCTTTTCTGCAGGAATTCCTAAACGTATCCAAGGCGCCATGAAATGCTCGAATTTCACCATGTGGTACAACGGACTATGAGTTCTAATTTGCAGAATAAATCAGAACACAATCGCACGTCCCCCTGTCTTGCATGTACAATTACTGTCCCACTAGTACTCCATGCGTGTAACGTTTCAGATACACATTTCACGGGCAAGTTGGCGGTAGCTTCTTATTGTACTTTTCCCACATGATCCTTGGGCGTTTCTTCAGTTGCATGAAAATATATTTCTTGATAAGTTTGGTCATCCCCTGTGGCTTGCCGCTCCAGTCTATCGTAATTTTCTATCCACAGCATTCGCTCCCGTTTAGGTTGACGCCTGTTACGACTCATTTCGCTGTACGGTCATTCAGTCTTCTGAGCTCTCAGAACGATATACAGACAAAAACTCATCTTCCCTTATTGTTGTGTCGCTTCAGGAAACGTTAAGATTCAACCCAAGGAAATATAAACGTAATAACGATGTAATTAATTTAGGGGTACATTTCCTGAAGACAACATGCCGTCTAAAAGAACGACAAACTGTCAACTCCACCAAGTGGACACGTTACTTTGCCCTGGTTAATCCTTATTGTTGGAACACGAGGGTCAAAGTCAGTTTCGTGTAGTGTTTTTAATAACGCGATATTCGTATAGGGTACATTGCGACAGGTTTCGAACAATTCTTAAGGAGAGGAAGTGGATTATCGAATAAAATATACAGGGCAACATTCAAAAAGACGTACTGATGTTCATGTCTTCCTTGTGGACAAGGTTAGAAGAAAAGTAATCATGCTCGTTCATGTCCTTCCTGGTAGTCAAACAACATTTGTTCGATACAATTTTTATTTCCGTTGTGGATCAAAAGTCATTTGAGGTGGTGAAAATACGTAAATGGGACACCTTGTACATCTGTTGCACCCCTATGCTGCCGGTGGACAGTAGATGTAAAAGTTTGATGTACAAATTTGTTTCCGTGTTACGTACGGCGACACGTTACGTATGAGCGCAGAGAAGATGCACTTTCTTGAGGTGATATAGTATTTGTTGTACTTTCAACTGTAGCCATACTTTGGATAAAAAATTCAAAATTTCAGGCTACGTTAAGAGCTATATACTGTATGCAGCCTGTCGTACTGCTACCATCACTGTTAATGTCCAAAATATCACTATTTATTCCAGTCAAAGATACAAAATGATTCAAATGATTACGTCTAGTTTCCTTCACTAGAGACCATGTTGTGTTCTGTACTAGTTTGTTTCAGTGTTACCACTTTTTCACTTTCGATCACAATGGACTCTAATATTTCCGCCTCTCTTTTCGGTTAGAATAGGTGTTGGTGAAACCGCGGCCCCTGGGCCGCATGCTACCCGAACAAGTATTCGTGCGGCCCTCGTTTCTTAGCCGTATTTTATAGCAGTATGCATCCAGAAGCTATGAGCCGAATTCAAGAAAAGTCAGCTAACGTTTAACCTCCTTAAAAGTGTAGTTTTCTTGCGCATTAAGAAACGAAAATATTTACCAAGGCAGTAAGTACATTTATAATTTCTTTAATTTTAGTTAACGTCGGTGAATTCGACAGGGACAGAGGTGTTAGAGGACGTGAGAGGTGGAACGTTTAATTTTTTTGTCTTCCGGTACTGACAACTCGTGGGTGGGCGCTACTCCTATCGATCAGCTATTATGGTTTAAATTTTGACATCAAAGGTACTACTCAACAACGATATTATTGCGCCTGACCGTTATCGGTAACGCGCGCTGGTGTTACAGTAGACAGGTACAGAGGCGCCTCAGGACAACACGTCACACTGTCAATACCTCCAGATCAGCTGTGCGTAGACTATCAACCGCGATTACACGCTGACCCACGGTCAGCCGACCGAAGCCCTCACTCGCACGCGGAATGATACTGTGGTCAACTAATAACATTATCGAGACTGTTATCTTCATCTGCGGTGTTAATTTGTACGAAGGACAACTGAATTAATGAAGGCTGTTGCAATACAGGACAGTGAACAGAACTAAACTGTAACTTAAATCATGTATCAAACTTCTGTGAGGTTATCCCATCTTCAACAGTGCATTCAAATGTAAGTATAAATAGTTTTATCGATCAAAATCATTCACACAGATAATAGAACCAACAGTACTTCACCACGCAACTATAATGTCTGCTATTAGTTTGCTGAGGATGGCAGCAATCTGGAACGGTCGGCACCAAGTGTACCGCATGATGCCGACTTTTAACATCAGTACTTTGGGACCGGTGGCCAACATATCGCAACCTTACGATAGGCAGTCTATTAAGGACTCTTAGCATACTAATTTATGAAGGTTGGTATATATGCGGACCGAGGCGCTGCCCCAAAATGTCAGGAAAGGCTCTTGAGTAAAACGTTTGATGACCACTAGCTTACATCTTACAGTTTTCCACGTGTGTGCTCTCAGAAGCTATGACATTTCTAGTGACTTAAGGTTTTTGAGATTTTGAATTTTTCGCTTGTTAACCAATGTAGGACCTTTCACATTGTTCGTTTGTCTATCCAGAATGGTGGCTCACAAGTAAGTGTACAGGCGCAACTGTTTTCAAATACACTTTACGTAAGATTTTGTGGCTTATGATTACTTTGTGTAGTCTCACTTTTGTGCACCAGCAATAGTTGGTGTGATGTTTACTTAAATTAACATGAATTTTTATCACAAATATTACGTATCGATGGCAGTGGTTTCTAGTAACTTGCCCAATCACCATCGTAGACGGCAAGATCCATGAACAGTAACTGTGGCCTCATTGTTCATTCAAACAAAGCCTGATATGAGATAGAGTTTTTGTAACTCAGATTAAAGTATGAGAGATAACGGATTGCATGTGTCTTAGCAGGTCACACCCAATATTCACGTCTGGAAACGAAGATGGGAACATGAACGGTAAAATTCGAAAAATTGTACAATAGTTTTACACATGTGTGTGACGAGTAAAATTATGAGCGACAGGAAAGACATTTTATGTTTCAATATCCGTGTTAGAAAGTGTATACCGAAGCAAAAATTGCTTCATGACAGACTTAAGAAAAGTGTCTCTTGTTGACAGAGAGAGCGTAATGAGAAACATGAGTGAAGCGTGGTATAAATACGAAATCAATATTTTTCCTTCCAGTTCCATACGTGCGGTTGGTAAAGACATGATAAAACTGTCCCCGCAAGACATCTTAGCATATTGCCTGTAAATTGCTACTTCTCCATCTCACCAACTCTGTAATGTTAAGTTCTTTAAAGGGAGAGAAACACTTTCTGCCGAATGTTACAACTTAGTTTTTTCGTATAATTCATTACGTTCTGAAATTGATTCATTCACATACATGACGAACATGACCTTTAAAGACGAACTATCTTGTTTAAAATTTCAATACAAATTTTCTTTGCTAAGATTTGTCTTTCAGAGATCATTCGCGTCTCAGTTTAAATAATGAGGAAATGTTCAACCATTATTGTTCCCCTAAAGTGAACTTCATCAAACTTTCAAACGCCGGCCGCGGTGGCCGTGCGGTTCTAGGCTCTGCAGTCCGGGACCGCGGGACTGCTACGGTCGCAGGTTCGAATCCTGCCTCGGGCATGGATGTGTGTGATGTCCTTAGGTTAGTTAGGTTTAATTAGTTCTAAGTTCTAGGGGACTGATGACCTAAGATGTTAAGTCCCATAGTGCTCAGAGCCATTTGAACCATTTGAAACTGTCAAACTAACCTTAATCAGTTCTTCCCAAGTAGATTAACTCCACTTTCTGCGCCATATTTCACACAGATGGCATTACGGAAAATGATTAACAGGAATTGAGATTGACTCATTCAATTCGTACAATAGTCAGAAATCAAAATTCATTACTGCTTATAACCAAAATTTTAAGTCTAATGAATCCAAGTAAGAGCGAGGAGAGAGGCTGTGGCAACGCAAGCGTCCCCCTCCAATCGCCCTCCAGCGGCCGCCCACAGTGGCAGATTCCGTCACAGGTGCGACTGACCTGGGGAACACCCTGCTCTGAATAACTAGTGCCAGTAATTGCCCTTCACATTTACGGCATTACGTTAGCCAAATGGTATCCCACTGGTAAGGGATCTTCTACTGAGTAAAGCCTAGTGTTAACTATCACCCTAGATTGCAAAAAATTTTTGAAAGACATCACGTGATTGCGTGTGCGGTCCAAAAGAATCACTTAAATATGGTTTGCGGCTAAAATATTTATTATACAATAGTCGAAACCCGCACAACATCTCTAAGTTCTAGACTTTATACATATTTTTAAAATGTTGGTCAAAAGCCTGAAGTACGCAGTCTAGTCAGATTCTATTCATTTCTGCATTGTATTTGTTTTTACCCAGATTACAGTCAGTAATGTAAACAAAGAAAAATCAGTCTAATGTAAATATGCGTTTTACACGGGTTTGCAGGTTTCGTGCTACATTTGAACTGTCTACATTTCTATGTTGCTAATGATAAAATCCAGGTAGACGGAGCGCGCTCGGTCCTACAGGCGGCCACAATGGGACGGACCGGTTCCGGCGGTGGGCTCTTTGTGGCCCACGCGAACACTCAGTCGCTAACGGCTCACTTCGACGAGTTCTGTGACCTGTTCTGCCAATCGCTGTTCCATGTTATCCTCGTCTCTGAAACTTGGTTGAAACCAAACATTTCTTCCGACGCTATCCGAATCACTGGTTACTCTCTCCTAAGGGCAGATCGTGAAACACAACGCGGGGGTGGTGTGGGTGCCTATGTTCGCTCTGATCTGAGACCTACTATACTATGCACATCGGATGCAAAGGGCGAAGGAGAAGCAGAGTTCTTGTTTTTCGAAATAAATACATCAAATCAGAAACTGCTAATTGGAGTAATCTATAAACCTCCAAACGTCGGTGCTATGTCCTCCTTTCAGTCTGCCCTGTCCTCGCTCGTGACACTGTATGAACACATAATCATTATGGGCGACACAAACATCGACTTACAGTTAAAATCTACCTCTGCAGAAAAACTAAGGAGACTGTTCCACTCCAATGATATGAGTTTAACACCGCTGGAACCAACTCATCACACGCCACACAGCCATACACTCATAGATACAATAGCAACAAAGCGACCAGATAAAATAATTCGCGCCAATCAGACATCCGCTCCAGGACTCTCTGCTCATGACATGATAGTCTTAAATTACTCAGTACATACTACCAAAGAAAAATCTCACCTGGTAACCTACAGAAACCTAAAAAATGTTAACCATGACGCTCTTGAAAAGGATTGCTCAGACATCCCTTGGCATGATATAAGCAATGAACCGACTTTAGACGGAAAAATTCGGGAATTATGTCGCAAAATTATTGCACTGTATGATAAACATGCTCCTCAACGCACTGTCAAGGTAAAGAGAGCTCCCGCTCCGTGGCTCACCACTGCATTACGACAGTTAATGAATAAACGTGATGCTGCACATAGGGCCTTCAAGCGTAACCCAACTCCCGAGGCGTACGAAGCTTATAGGAAACTCCGAAATACACTCCTGGAAATTGAAATATGAACACCGTGAATTCATTGTCCCAGGAAGGGGAATCTTTATTGACACATTCCTGGAGTCAGATACATCACATGATCACACTGACAGAACCACAGGCAGATAGACACAGGCAACAGAGCATGCACAATGTCGGCACTATTACAGTGTATATCCACCTTTCGCAGCAATGCAGGCTGCTATTCTCCCATGGAGACGATCGTAGAGATGCTGGATGTAGTCCTGTGGAACGGCTTGCCATGCCATTTCCACCTGGCGCCTCAGTTGGACCAGCGTTCGTGCTGGACGTGCAGACCGCGTGAGACGACGCTTCATCCAGTCCCAAACATGCTCAATGGGGGACAGATCCGGAGATCTCGCTGGCCAGGGTAGTTGACTTACACCTTCTAGAGCACGTTGGGTGGCACGGGATACATGCGGACGTGCATTGTCCTGTTGGAACAGCAAGTTCACTTGCCGGTCTAGGAATGGTAGGACGATGTGTTCGATGACGGTTTGGATGTACCGTGCACTATTCAGTGTCCCCTCGACGATCACCAGTGGTGTACGGCCAGTGTAGGAGATCGCTCCCCACACCATGACGCCGGTTGTTGGCCCTGTGTGCCTCGGTCGTATGCCGTCCTGATTGTGGCGCTCACCTGCACGGCGCCAAACACGCATACGACCATCATTGGCACCAAGGCAGAAGCGACTCTCATCGCTGAAGACGACACGTCTCCATTCGTCCCTCCATTCACGCCTGTCGCGACACCACTGGAGGCGGGCTGCACGACGTTGGGGCGTGAGCGGAAGACGGCCTAACGGTGTGCGGGACCGTAGCCCAGCTTCATGGAGACGGTTGCGAATGGTCCTCGCCGATACCCCAGGAGCAACAGTGTCCCTAATTTGCTGGGAAGTGGCGGTGCGGTCCCCTACGGCACTGCGTAGGATCCTACGGTCTTGGCGTGAATCCGTGCGTCGCTGCGGTCCGGTCCCAGGTCGACGGGCACGTGCACCTTCCGCCCCGCCGACCACTGGCGACAACATCGATGTACTGTGGAGACCTCACGTCCCACGTGTTGAGCAATTCGGCGGTACGTCCACCCGGCCTCCCGCATGCCCACTATACGCCCTCGCTCAAAGTCCGTCAACTGCACATACGGTTCACGTCCACGCTGTCGCGGCATGCTACCAGTGTTAAAGACTGCGATGGAGCTCCGTATGCCACGGCAAACTGGCTGACACTGACGGCGGCGGTGCACAAATGCTGCGCAGCTAGCGCCATTCGACGGCCAACACCGCGGTTCCTGGTGTGTCCGCTGTGCCGTGCGTGTGATCATTGCTTGTACAGCCCTCTCGCAGTGTCCGGAGCAAGTATGGTGGGTCTGACACACCGGTGTCAATGTGTTCTTTTTTCCATTTCCAGGAGTGTGGAACCAAGCAAAGCGTGAGGAATGCCAAAATCAGACATGCCCGCTCTGTCGTATGCGGCATATCAAAACCTGCTGCACTGTGGAAAAAGCTGCGCAGTTTCGGTATAGGGAAGCGAAGATCTGACGTTGTTTATCAAGCGTCTGCAGAAGAATTAAACGATTTCTTCTCAACAGCTGTAAACTGCTACGCAGCGACAAATTACCAGCCCCAAGATATCAATCTCTCGAGAGACAAGTTTTTCCTAAAACATGTCACTACCGGCACAGTACACATGGCAATTATGAGAATCTCTTCAGAGGCAGTAGGAAATGATGGAGTGAGCATTGGCATGATTAAGAACGTCGTAAACACTATTACTCCAGTTATCACAGACATCTTCAACCTGTCTCTTGTCAGTAGTACATATCCTACTGAGTGGAAGCAAAGTTTAATTCAACCTATACCCAAGACTGACAACCTGTAACCTCCCCCTCACTTACCGACCTTAATGACAGTGAAAAATGAAACCGCGTGTACCTAATGGGAGTTTTGGAAAAGCAATCGTCACCGAAGTTGACCTGTCGGTAAAGAGGGAGGAAAGGGTTACATCTTAATGAAAGGAACTGTGCTAATGAAACTGGTGGAAATTAATTTTGAAAAGGGGTAAAGTTAATAAAGAAAGTAAATGTGCAGCCGTTACGTTAACAATTAACTAGCGGTAATTAGGTATTTGAGATTTGGGGAAATCACGGTCGCCAGTCCTAAGGACAATTACTATAGTAACTGAAAAAGAAAGGTTATTACACATATAATTAGCACTAGAAGCGTGGCAACTGAAGGTTGACACGCGTAGTGTGAAAACTGAAAGTTTGTCAGAAGTAATAAATTTCGCTACACCCTGACTTAATTTAGCAAAAGAATTAATAAAACCGGAAAATCGAAAGTTAATTTAGTGACTGAAGTTAATAGTGAGCTTTCTTTCTGAAGCACATCGAAATTCAGTAAAATACGGTTAGTCTTGGACTACCTCAACAATCATTTCAAAAGCTACTTGAATCTACGCAATTTAGAAAGAAGAGATTTAACTTTGAGCCTGAATTAAATGATTCTGAACAATTAACAATAGTAAAATTTAGTACGTACCAAGCTGAGCTGCAGTCACAGGTAAGCTAAAATATGGTAACAATACTCGCACTCTTAATTTGTGCTTGTGTAATCTGAATATTGTATCCAGCTAACTGAACTTTGAAATTAAAGCAGTGAAATGATGTTACTTTAATGCTGGCGTCTGAATTTCAACGACACTCGGGTTCATTCCGGAAAAGGAAGGGACCCTGCTTGGCAATGCAATTGGGACAATGAGCAACAAAGATTCATGCTAAGTTGCTGTAATTATAGTTACGAAAATGGTACAGTTTGAAAAGCTGAGGTCTGCCATACAGTTCTAAAACTTTACTTGCGTCCAGTCTTCCTTGTCGGTTGATTGAAGGTTTGAAGCCGTCGGTCGAGGAGGTGGCGACAGTCACTCATTGTCGGCCGTCGCTGTTGCAGAAGCTGGATGTTGGCGAGCCTTCTTCTCGACACGGTCACCAGACGAAACGGGCTCTTGATGTGCGCTAGTTAATGTTTCCCGTCCGCGACACCATGTCAGAAACTATCATCGCAAGTCGAGCGCAATTACATGCTGCCAAACCCCGAAAGCGCGGCAACTCGCGGGAGCGTCGCACAACACACCTGCTCCACTCGCTACTCCAGCCAGACTCCTTCTCTCAGCCCGCGCTCCACGCGGCAGAGTTAACACTCCCAAAGATCCTACACACTTTGATTCTTCACACGACCTATCGACGTAATCGTTCGATAGCAGTTTTCCCTAGGCAAGACCCAGCGTAAAAATACAAATAATATTTACGAAACAAACCAATTATACATCGACATAAATGCATAAATATACAAATAGTAAAACAATTACAATATACAAAGAGACAGAAATGTCATATCTTGAGGTAACAAAGCAAGGAAAAAAATAGTACAATAGATGGAAATAGGAGGATATGCATTTCTGGCGTTACAAACCCTAAGTCGCCAGGTGACTACAGGCCGATCAGCATACTACCTGCAATATCTAAAGCCCTAGAATACATCGTCCATGAACAGCTGACGGATTACCTCAAAACTCATAACATCCACGACAAATATCAGTCAGGCTTTCGAAAGCACCATAGTACAGCAACTGCATTAATCAAAGTAACTGATGACATTAAACATGCTATGGACAGACGTGAAGCTACCATCCTAACACTGCTTGACTTTAGCAAGGCTTTTGATACAGTTGACTTTGATATATTACTAATTAAAATGAAGCAGCACAATACACTGGTTCGACAGCTACCTCAAAAACAGAAGTCAACAAGTCATTTGTGGGTCGGAAAAGTCATCATGGATAAACATGCGCTCTGGAGTTCCCCAAGGCTCCGTCCTTGGTCCATTACTCTTCTTACTGTACATTAATGATATTTCTCCAGTGATTCACTCCTGCAACTACCATCTATATGCCGACGACATCCAACTGTACATAAGTGCAAGCCCCAAGAACATTGCTGACGCAGTAGCGAGTATGAACGCAGATCTTTGCTCTGTTTCTCGATGGGCACAGAACCTAGGTCTAAAACTAAACCCCAAGAAATCCCAGGTCATACTTATATCTCATCCAAAGTTAATCAGTCGGTACTTTCGCGAAACAGTCCCTCAAATACTCCTCAATGGTGCCCAACTACCATACCAAAAAGCAGTAAAAGACCTTGGAATAATCTTGGATGAACACCTAAACTGGGAAGAACAAACAGTCACAGCTTGCCGGAAATCGCTCTCCTCCCTACATGCAATTCAAAAATTTAGAAAAATATTTCCAACCCATGTTAAACAAAAATTAGTCCAAACACTAGTCTTGCCTAATCTTTACTACTATGATGTTGTTCAACACGGCACAAATAGTGAAAATTCGAGATGCCTCGAGCTAGTGATGAATGCTTGCGTTAGATACGTATGCAATATACGGTTGTATGATCATATCAGTCCTTCATACTCCCGGCTAGGTTGGATACGCCCACATAAGGCACGCGATCTCCACACGATGTGCTTACTTCATCGATTTCTTAGCCACTGGTGCCCCCAATACTTATCTTCTCACACTAAACACCTATCATCATTCCACAACCGCAATACCAGATCAGATACGTCTAGCATCTTGGCTGTACCTTTACATAACACAAAATCTTTCTCCATGTCATTCTCCATCTCAGCCATACGACTATGGAACGCGCTCCCCTGTGATCTGCGTCTTATTCAGAACCACTCAACATTAAAGAGGGAACTCAAGACTTACATATTAGGGATGGTATAGCCACCATTGTTGTGCCCCTCTCATCTTTTTCTTTCTCCTCTCCATCATAGCTTCGAATTTTACCATTCTATTTCTCTTCCTCTAACCTATCTACCTCTTCTATATCTCTTTCACCCCATTCTATCGTCTTATGTCTCTGCTTGATGAGAATAACTCACAAGCTGCGAGAATATAACGAGAAAATTCCCAACTAGCAATAGGACTGACATTCATAAAATAAAAATATGTTTACTTTCATATACATAGTCATTATTATTATTATTATTATTATTATTGATTGTTATAATTATTTTTTGATTGTTATAATTATCATTGTACTACTTTTATAATCTCTATTTTTTTTCTTTAACATTAATACTGTATAACATGTTATATGCCCTTAATGTTCTGTAGAAACTGAAATTTGTTGAATCTGAGTATGCCTGGTTAGGTATAAGAGAGGGTCTGAAGGCCCTAATCTTGCCAGGTAAAATAAATGCATAAATAAATAAAGAAATAAATAAAATCCATCGAAAAACCCGCAATAGCTCTATAACTGTTACTTAATTTTTTTTTTAAATTCGGGAAGTTTATCTTTTTTCCCATATACCTGGTGGTCAGAAATAGTCTGAAAAGCTCGTAGGGGGTTTTAGGGGAGGTTATGCTGAATAATAGCTGTCAAGGAAAAAATTCGATATGTTGATTCGTTTCTGAGTTATTTTAATTTGTAATTAGTCAGTCAAGCCTTCACTAGCGCAAATTCAGGTAGTTGTACAAGTTAAAAGGCAGTAGTGTTCAGACATCCGTGGGTCACTGAGTTACCGCTTACTCAAATACTTACTACTAGTTAAAATGTGCCTTTTTCTGAAGTAATAAATTTAAGCTACGTGAGGAAAAGCTATTTTTCATCAGTCTGAGGAAGCTGAAAAAGACCACCTTTGGCGAACTGTCTCTGGCTGGCTGCTTGAATTAGCGTGTGGGAAGATCTGATTGGCTAACATCAGCGCTAAATAACTTGGAAACGGCGCAACGTATGGCATTTGTTTCTTAACAATTAAACAATTATTTCTCAGTAGTGGTCCTGAGACCTTACAATTGGTAAGTGATGAAAACAGGCACTACAAGAACTTAAGCCTAACCAGACAGAATAAAACACTAGGGCAATATAGGATGAGCAGAGAAGCTAGCATGGATTCAGCCTAATGACTCCACATGGGAAGCCGTACAGTGCCTCGCCAAGAAAAGGTCTCGAGTGTCACTACTCACCCCACCAGATGCGCAAATCTACAAAACCCACTGGCAAAGCGACTGAACTTACGAACCGCACTGAAGCTAATTACGGGCAAATGCGAGAACAGATCAACAGTGCTAATGACAAACTCTTGGAGGAGCGTCTGCGAGTATATCTTGTAGCGGAGAATGAAGGAGGGGTAGATGATGCTACGAGTATTACTGAACAAGAAGACTAGCAGTGCATGAAGCGATTGTACAACAAAACAGCACTGGTGAGACGCCAAGGGAACTGCCAAATGAAAGAATCCAATTCCTCACGATAACGTTCAACGTGATTTTAGGACAAAGAACCTACATAACCAAATGGACGTAAAACCCAGCAACAACAGAATGGACACAGAGAAGTATAGGCTAATCACTTTCCGTATTATATAAAGTATATGAATGTCTCTTGCTCAGCAGACTTCATCTACCAAACGTAACACAGACGTTCGACAGCGTTTGCACACAGGACTCATCTACAAGCTGTTGAGTCACAGACAGCCAGGGTCACTATAAAACTATTGGCTGACACCTTCATCGTAAGGTCGCCAGTAGTCAGTCTAGTGTTAGAGATGTGCAAGAGAGGTCATCTGTGCGCCTTGCACTCTACAGCACTTACTAAGCTCACCTTCCTGCAGCCTCAATACTCAGCAAGTGCATTTACGCCGACACAGCGATCGTCAGAAGCACATGGCCCCAAGTGATACAGACGCAGCTTCTAGACGTCTGCATACACGCCTGCAGTAGACTGGTTCATTGGGCTCAATGCTGCAGAAAGCCAAGTGGGCTTAGGGAATATCATCCTCTTCAATCTTATTATTAAATCGACACGAAGAAGAAAATACGTAGAAGCTACCCTTGATCGCCATCTGACGTGGAGACACCACATCGATGAGGTCTACAAGAGGACCTATGTGGCTTTTGGTGCGTTTTACCAACTTCTTAGTAAATTCTCAGATCTATCGTTACCATGCGGTCTACAGCTTGGGGCGGTACGCCACATAACGAGATAAAAAATTAATATGATCTGCGAATGTAATTGCCATCTCTGCTTTCTTTTCTTTTTTTTTTTTGTAAAAATATAGCTCGCTCTTCCCCTATTGTTTCTTCGTAGCGTAAGAAGCCATTTTGTGACGAGGCACGAAAACGTGTAAGTTTCATGTTATATTTATCCTAAATACAATCAAATATTACTTAAAAGTGGTGTACAATTTTGTATGTACCAGCTCCTATATTCATGAAGCGGCAAAATTAATGTCTTTATGCAACTTTTATAGGGGAACATTGGTGCAGAGGTCAGCGCCATTGATTTGGATGATAACGGCACAGAGTCATACTAAATATCTTAATATTCGCTAATTTTGTCAATTAAAAATAAATGTAAATGTAGGATGTTTCTCTTGATTTGCGGATCTTCTTTTTCAACAATAAAGGTAATCAATATTTCCAATACTGAATCATATTTGAGTAAAGTGAGTTCAGTAAAATTTTTTTGATCCCTGCTTAACGAAATCACGACGACCTCCTTAGCCTTGCATTTTCACAGCAGTAAAAAATTATTAACAAAAGTCAATTTCAATTTTACTTTACTAAATACAGCTATATATCTGCTATTTTGTTTGTTGGTAGTGTCTTTTAATATGAAAACACCGTGTCGGGCAAGCTACTTGCGGGAAGTAACACAACTGAGCCACTGACGTAAGTAATTTTCCAGTTGAGAAGCAGGCACAATAACATTAACTCCAACTTTTCATAATATATAAAAACCAATACATAAATAACCACCACAAGCTATACAGGACATACATCAGACGAATCATTGACTATGCTTGTCCTTTTTGGGACACATCAAAAACACTCTTCGAGATTCTACAACGCTGGCCAAATAAACATTCAGGAGGATACTCCACGTCCCGCAGAACTTGCTGGGTCATTACTTACTTGGCGAAGAACACAGAAAGTTTACTAATACGTTGCCTCGGATGGAAAAACGAAGATACTGAGCCTTTTAAACGGCCCTTGCAACTACTGAGCAGTTAGTAACCCCAACACGACAGTAAGAGAACACATATAAACACGGTAAGCTAAATAAACACTATAAAAATGGTGTAGCAGGCAACACCGCGATGCAAAATCGTACACCACTCACCGGCTAGGCTATGTTGTGTCGGCGTGAAGTTGATCCCTGACAGCTGGTAGTAGTGTTGCCAGCTTAGAACTATGAAGCGCATCGGGCTATAGGGGAAAACTGTAGTCATCTAAAGGCTCCGGCAACACTGAGGCGTTTTCATAGAAATGTTTACAAGATCACCTAACGTGACTGGTTGCAGTATTCGTAGGCGCAAGCGAAGCTGCTGTGCCCAGCCCACTGTTGTTAGAGAACTTCCTACAACGAATATAGTAGCATAGAGAGTAGTGGACGTCGCGAGACCACTCGTCCTACATAAAAGAAGATGCAGTTCGCCTGCTGAGGTAGTCTTGTGTCTGTCAGTGTGTTTACATGTGTGTGTGTGTTTTCGTGCCCGGGCGTGAGAGAGTCATGTTGGCGAGGTCGGCCCGGCTGCCGCCTCCAGATTGGCGTCTCGTTACGCCGTCATCCGCGGCCGCAGTACGTGCTGCTGCGCCCCGCCTTTTGTTCACGGAGCAGCTGAATATTTTATGCCCCCAAATTGCCTTATCAAGTATTCAGCTAGCGGCCGTGCTCTTGAATGAGTAATATCGCGTGCGTTTTCCACAGCTACGAAATGGGGCCGATGTTCTCGTAAAAGCAAAATTGCAATTTTTTCTCCTCCATGTATTCACATATGCGCTATTATCTTACGTTCCTCATTTACCGACGGCGGTGATCCTTAGATTAAAATGTACATTTCTTTCCATTACCGAAATCTTTGTATCATAATTTTTTTCTAATTACGGTTCAGTGTAAAGTTAGGTGTATGGATATTGCAGTAGTACTGTTCTGCAGTCAAACAGACGTAGCGGGAACCACATTACGTTATACAGATTCTCTCACTCTAGTGGCGAGCGTAAATTACGCGACAGCAATTACCAGAGAGAACTCTACTTTGTGTCTAAGTAAATGTTTACGTTAGGGCTTAACTGTCCAACAGTTAAACAACTACCAGTATTTAGCATTTTGTAAAACAGTATCAAAAGAATAGCAAGGAATCAAAGGTTGCAGGACGTAAGCTGATTGTAAGGTGTAGCGCAAACAAGGAATGAAAGAAGTTATCATATGATATTTCAGTAAATAACGCCCTCATCCCCCAAAAGTCTATCGACAATAGCGTCTTTCACAGTATGTGTAAAAATTAATGGGTATGTGTGACAGGTTACAGGTTTGTGTTAGACATAAAATAGTCGACTATGTGTGAAAGAGGAGAGGGGGCGCTTTAAGAGCCAATCTTCCATTTGTTAAGTTTTACCTCTGTCACATGCTCCTATTGATCCTGAAACAGGATCTGATAAGTTCCTACCTACCCTGTGTCTCCGTGACTGAGTGAACAGTGCTTACGACTGTCACGTGAATGAAAGCAAGTTTTAAGTTTAGTGGGCACGACAACATGGTAATTATCGCCCTACCACACAGATTACCTCGGTTTGATCCTGGTACTCCCTAAGACACAGTGAAGTGAAGATCAGAACTCGCACACTTATACGTATAATGGAGAAGCAGTAGTTTCAATTTGGAGAGTCCACATTATCGTCCGTGAAAGTGGTAATACTAACCACCTCTCTTTCAATGCACATTCTCCAATCACCATCTGACATAGGTCCATTGATACCAAATCGTAGCCGGCCGGTGTGGCCGTGCGGTTCTAGGCGCTTCAGTTTGGAACCGCGCGACTGCTACGGTCGCAGGTTCGAATCCTGCCTCGGGCGTGGATGTGTGTGATGTCCTTAGGTTAGTTAGGTTTAAGTAGTTCTAAGTTCTAGGGGACTGATAACCACAGCAGTTAAGTCCCGTAGTGCTCAGAGCCATTTGAGTCATTTGAACCAAATCGTAATTCGTTTGGCTTGACCAACAGTTAGTATGTGGTGTAAAGTATTTAATGGTCTTGGTGTTAGCATTAATACTCAGTGTCTACACGATGGTCGCATTTCCTGCTTTTAGTTATCCGACACGACCAATTCCTCGATCATCTACCGAGAGCCTTACATTTGCCTGCTTCTTCTCTCTTCTTTTATTACTATTTACATCTCAATACACTGAAATATTTCTAGAACGGTTATGAAAACCTGAAATGTGTGCACACATGCATAACACTAGACGTGAATCCATTACGTATTGGACATATTTCTACTAGCACATTAGACAATGAAGTAATCGCTCTTATGGATTACAGTAGTTTAAGAAATTGTAATGTCCGTACTTCAGTGTATCAATTCATTTAATGTGATTCTTGAGTTTCTCCCGGCGTATTTGATAATCAAAATATCCACGGGTATGCTGCCGGTCTATAGTGTCCAACGGGCACAATATTTCGGCGATCAAACATGTCGCCATCATCAGGTGAACTGACGGACTGAGCTCCTGTGAACGTGCCGGCACGGAGATCCGTACGCTATGGCTGCTCAGAGGGAACTGGGTTCGGCCGCGGCGGCGGCCGATTTAAATACCCTCCGCCCGCGGCGCGCTCCCTCCGCCGTCCGCGCCCAGCGCCACGGTCGCGCGGTGGAACAGATTGCGACGGCGTCTGAGATGACGTCGGTGTGATGGCTCTGTCCGCCGTTGTCGTCACAACTATACGTCTGCTCGATTTACTCTTGATTAACCCGATCGCTGGTTCCCAAGCCTTGCTAAGATTATAGCCACAGTCCCGGTTTATGAGGTCGTCATTGGTGCGAATTTCGATGGCCTCTCTAACAACGCTGTCCCAGTATCTCGACGTCTGTACCAGAATCCTCGTGCGGTCATAGTCCATGGCGTGATTTTCCGACAAACAATGTTCAGCGACCGCCGACTTGCTCGGATACATCAGTCGAGTGTGCCTCTGGTGTTCACGGCATCGATCCTCGACGGTACGCATCGTCTGACCAATATACGACTTGCCACATTGACACGGAATCTGGTACACGCCGGCCTTCCTCAAACCGAGGTCATCTTTGGCGCTCCCCACCAGTGCACGAGTTTTATTTGGAGGACAAAACACAGTTCCGACCCGGTGTTTCTTCAGAATGCGGGCGATTTTCCCCGAGAGTGCGCCTGTGTATGGAATAAATGCAGTGCCTACCTCCTCCCTCGTGACTTCATCCATCTCAACAGGTTGTGCTGCAGTGGTTGGGCGGAGAGCACGTTGAATCTGCCACTCTGAGTACCCATTTTTTCGAAACACAGTTCTCAGTTCCAGGAATTGGAACATCTGAGAACTGTGTTTCGAAAAAATGGGTACTCAGAGTGGCAGATTCAACGTGCTCTCCGCCCAACCACTGCAGCACAACCTGTTGAGATGGATGAAGTCACGAGGGAGGAGGTAGGCACTGCATTTATTCCATACACAGGCGCACTCTCGGGGAAAATCGCCCGCATTCTGAAGAAACACCGGGTCGGAACTGTGTTTTGTCCTCCAAATAAAACTCGTGCACTGGTGGGGAGCGCCAAAGATGACCTCGGTTTGAGGAAGGCCGGCGTGTACCAGATTCCGTGTCAATGTGGCAAGTCGTATATTGGTCAGACGATGCGTACCGTCGAGGATCGATGCCGTGAACACCAGAGGCACACTCGACTGATGTATCCGAGCAAGTCGGCGGTCGCTGAACATTGTTTGTCGGAAAATCACGCCATGGACTATGACCGCACGAGGATTCTGGTACAGACGTCGAGATACTGGGACAGCGTTGTTAGAGAGGCCATCGAAATTCGCACCAATGACGACCTCATAAACCGGGACTGTGGCTATAATCTTAGCAAGGCTTGGGAACCAGCGATCGGGTTAATCAAGAGTAAATCGAGCAGACGTATAGTTGTGACGACAACGGCGGACAGAGCCATCACACCGACGTCATCTCAGACGCCGTCGCAATCTGTTCCACCGCGCGACCGTGGCGCTGGGCGCGGACGGCGGAGGGAGCGCGCCGCGGGCGGAGGGTATTTAAATCGGCCGCCGCCGCGGCCGAACCCAGTTCCCTCTGAGCAGCCATAGCGTACGGATCTCCGTGCCGGCACGTTCACAGGAGCTCAGTCCGTCAGTTCACCTGATGATGGCGACATGTTTGATCGCCGAAATATTGTGCCCGTTGGACACTATAGACCGGCAGCATACCCGTGGATATTTTGATTAATTCATTTAATGAATTCTGAGATGGGTGGTTATGTCAGATCAACTTCGTTGCGAGTTGTAAAATACTGCGTTTCATACTAAATTTCCCACAGATGGATGCTAATAACAATCTCTAGAGATTGGTATATATGCATTTACATGTTGCATATGTATTTGCATATTTGGCTCCTTTTCACCGGTTATTGCATATTTTAACTAAAAACTAGTGAAGATACATATTTTCGCTCTATGTTTACAATATTTTAAAAATTTAAACGGGCAGTCTCTAGCTCGATCTAGTTTTGATGTCTCACATATTGACCGCGACCTACAACTGCGTTCAATCGCTAACAGAGAGGCCACTGCCTAGCGAAATCATTACAGAAGAGGAACATGAACAGGCGGACAGAGTCAATGCTTCTGCGCCCGCGCCCCGGTTAATCCATTCCACTGTCATTCTGTACACGTCGGCAACATTTATATTCAACTATGCAAGCTTTTAGACGCACGTCAATTATTTCCGTTTAGCTTTCTATTTACTTGTACAAAGTTGAACGTGTTTACGACGTGAAGTGTGTAACGTGTTGTGTGCCATGTCGCCCGAAAAAGGAAACTTCATTTCGTAGCTAGCTGACCATCGTGGAACTTTTACATATGACGGAATTCTTTTATATTGTCGAGTTTGCGAGAAAAAAGTATGGTACAAAAAAAAAAGTTTCAAATAGACCAGCATGTCAAGACAAGTCTTCATATCGTAGGAATGCAGAGGAAAGGACTACGACAACAATTTCTGACAACAGCAATTTGCAGTAGCACGGATTTGTCCAACAGTAAGAAAAAAAGAGCCGATTTAACATGGATTTGTATGAAGTATTCATTGCAAGTAGTATTCCTCTTCACAAAATTACAATCACTACCCTCAAAGGCTAACTGCGCAAATATTGCTTAAATCGAAATATATCAGATGAATCAACATTGCGTAAAAATTACGTACGGTGTAGAACGGACCTTTTCTGCTATAAAATTTGTTTGACTGATCGAAGACACAGTCTTACTACCGAATATTTGGAACAATACTTGGTCGTTTATATTTACACTAATAGAAAAATGTAAAATAAATTGTAAATGATGCTTTGGTCCAATAGTACTAATGCTTAATGCTTTTCAAAAAAATTCATAAATGTATGTTGTTTTTTAAATAAAATATTACGAAGTTTCTGAGCGTGCCCCTCTGCATGCGATACATCTCGAAGTAGATCGTATACACATCGACTGTTTCGCTGCGACTCATCTCATTGCATCCGCTTGTTACCGACAACAATAGCAAAGAAAGAATACTTCTTGAAACACAGTATGCGTTTCCATTTAGCCAACATTTAGAAAATAGTCCCAGAAAGGCCCCCTTCATAACCTCTACCAGAAAGTGTTCAGAAAATGATATCAGCGTTATAAATGTACCGATTTTTCGAGTAGCCGGCGCTTTTGTTCGTAATTTACATGTGCGGGATCGACTTTGAGATATAATGCACGCAATAACTACCATGCTACTATATTATTTGATCTTGCCTGTTCCGACACTTTTTATGCATTCATAAGCACTTTCAAGCATATTTTAAGGTTTTTATGACGCATTTCATCCGGTCTCTAATAATCACATTCTCAAGCACATTTCTTGTAAGTCCCCATCCTGTTATGTATTTATTCTTGCATGATAGAAAGCCAATGGTAAGTTATTATTTACATGACAAGAGACTTTGACTTGTCTGAATCATATCGGTAGGTTGTAACCAGTATGAAGCCATAGTGTTTGGCCTTGTGTATTACTTTTTTAATTGCTCTGACTCGGCTGAGTAGTCATAAGGGATTAAACGTCGTCATATTTTGGCTCATTAATGTAACCAGTTTTCGTATACACATCGTTAGATACACTGAGTGATGTCAGCTGTCACTATGTTTTTTGACATTGTAAATGAATCCTTCAACTGTACTTCAATGCATTGCTTTACTTTCTGTCGATGCCACATTACACCATATTCAAGCCCCTGATTACACTGAATGCATTTTTATTGTGTCTGTATACAACTCAATATACCAAACTGTAACTTCGCTGAAAGCTTATCACACATTAATTCCATGCACTAAAACAACACCATTTTCCATGTTTATATACATTAAGCACTCTTATTAAAATTTAACGAAAGAAAAAACTGCAGATTAATGTCTACAAACGGTAACATCTATAGGTATTGGATTAAAATCTATTACCCTTACGTAATATACGTTTCAGTAGTTAAAGGAACTAATAACACTTCACATCCAAGGGATTCCTTCCATGAGTATGAGGTTAATTGCCTTCTGTTGTTCTCTGAGTTATACCAGCAAATTTCAAGTATTTAAAGTTCCTTTCATTGTCTCATTGTCATAAATTTACATTTCATTTCATTCGCAGTCAGTAGCCTTAGGCATCTAACATTCAGTAGTTTTCTTTTAATAATGAGTATGTATTGAAACGCATAAGCAATATCAACGTGTGCTTGTTAAATATAATCTACAGCGGTGATAATGGCCAAGTGTAGGGTACACAGTGGCATTTTTTAACAGTTATTAGTTACATGACCCAGAGAGAATCAAACGAATGTGCAGATTAAAAGGACTGACAAGATGTATCTGTCTAAATTGTAAATACTACATACTGAATCTATAATTAATAGTACTTGATCACCCCCTTCTTTTATGAATTTATAAAAACATTTCAATGAACCACTAGATCGTTATCAATGTTTCCATTGTGTTACGTTACAAAGATAACAAATTAACCTTCTAGGAATCTTGAGAGAACAGGCTCCAAAAAACAGATTATGCATTTTATCACGCAATATCTTAGCACTGGTAGTGATATCTCACCATAGCTCCACACCTGGAATTTTAATGAAAACTAATGCTGAGATTGGACTAACTGACAGAACTGTGAGTTTAATGCAAATTGATTAACTGTGCTTTGAAAAAAAATTGTAAGTAACCTTTTTGTATTAGTACTGGACGTATATCCACTGAACATCAATTTGACATATAGGTTAAGTAAGTTAGTAATAATACTTTTGAGTTCTAAATACAAGTGAACATTATATAATAATAAAATGACCAGCATTAAAGTGTCTAGTGAAATCTAACGTCCAGAAAATCTGGTTACTAGTATGGAAGTAGAAACTAATTTAGAGAAACTTGATGTCACGCAAGTTTGGGAATCAGATAATATAAATTTCAATGTAACTGTGCTCTTAGAAAACATGTCGGTGCACGTGTTTCAGCGACAAAATGGACGCAGTCCTACTTTTTATTCCTAACGCAAATGCGAAAACGTCGAAGTTAAAATGATATTAGGTATCAGAAGTGGTACAAACATGGAATACTATTTTGATTTTCTTTAATAAATTTCTCAATTTTTCGCAATAAGCAAAGAAAATATCTGTAGCACGTACTTTGGGATGTATTTTAATGCTTCCTATATCTTCGAATATATACTACCATAGGAATATTTCTGTTTGACAATTTTGCCTCTTTAGATTATGGAATACAAATATTGTAATATTCAGTTCATTCGTTTCAAGTTTGTTAAAGTTAAAACAAATTACAAAGAACCTAAAATTCCTTGTCAAAGAGAACACTATAAAACGTAATACCACAACACGGAAGACACGAAATATACCGTCTACACTTATTACATTGGCTTATTGTAAGCAGTTTCACGTGCTGAAGTACCACACATCTCACCCTTTATCGTAACCTGCACATTTAGTGTGCACCCACATTTGTCACATTAAACGCATTACCCATTCTCCCCATGCCTTATTCTTCGAAAAATTACCTGAGCAAAAGAGACAATATTAATCTTCATTAGCGGGTACACTGTTGTTCGGAACGCTGCTGCGGGTGGACGAGTCACTTCTCACACTAAAAACATAATCCTCAGACTAAGATGACTCTGGTTCCTAGGCTCTGATGACCTCTGGTTCTTTGTCTCCGGTTTCTTGGTTAGCGTCGTCGATAATGCAAGAATTTTCTATCATGGAGACGAGATTGGGACTCATGAATAATCTGTTTTTCTTCCCCTGGTGCGTGGCCTCTTCTCTATGAGTAGAACGAGTGAGATTTGCAAGGTCTTAATTTAGATGTTGCGACTGATGCTCCTGCCTCGCCCTCTACATTAGCCTTCCCAATTTTAGAAGCCACACCTCTCGCAGATGATCATTGGGTAAGTCTCCAATTACTCCTTTATTGCTGGCAATGAAATCTGCATCCGTGAAAATATGAGGATTTAACGAGTGTATTCCTGTAACTCTAAACTCGTTTACTGCTGTCTCCCCTCTCTGGCACTGGAGGCACGCCTTCCCAAACAGTTCGGCGATGTCCATATTTGTTACTAGACGTGCATTTTCCCTCATCCAAACCTGCTCGGAGTAATGGGCTTTCAAAGGACTCATGAAAGGTCAGCCCAGTGGTTGCATCTTGTAGGAAGCACAAGGAGGGAGACACACGATGCTGACATAGTTTTCTCGTGCGAGACTTAAAACATTCAGATATCTGGAGTGGTTATTATGCCCGTCCACAATCAGAAGCGCAGGTCATTCTATTGTTGGCTTCATCTTTCTGACGAAATGTTCAAACTGATCGGTGAAGAGCTGGCGTTGAATCCATCCAGAGGGATGGCATGCAAAAATGGACCCAGATGGTTTATCTGTCATTAGCTGACTACTATGGTTCTTACGAGTGAATATTATCAACGATGGGACGAAATTTCCTGTTGCACTCGCGCAGTTGCTAACGGTCACAAGTGATCCACGCTCTACAGAGAAGATGGCTGCTATTTGTCGCTTTCCCTTTCTTGCAACGACATGGGGAACTCTGCTCTGCACAATGCTTAGACCAGTTTTGTCAACACTGCATATTCTGTCCAGTGTAAAGCTGTTTATGTCCATCCCTTGTGAAAGCAAAGAGAAAAATATTGCCACATTGTGAAACCTACAGATCTATTAAACGAGGTTTATGTGGGTTTTCGAATCTGAATATCCATTTTATGCTCCTTCAGATAAAAGGCGTAACCACACTCTTCCAACCCATTCACACAAAAACGGATTCTGGATATTATTGACTTTGGAAAACTGAAATGCTATCTGTTGGAGATCCTTTCTAGTAAGCCCAAAAAATTTACTATCCATTGTCATCCAGTCAGCTGCTGATGTTGTTCGGGTGATACAGCAGTTTTTCGCCCAGGTTTGGTCTTTGTGGCTAAATCAGTTGGTGAATCTGATTTTACTAGCCTAAACAGAGTGACCCTGGCAATTTGGAAAGTTTTTGCCGCCTTCTGTTATCCAACATTTTTAACTGCTGTCCGCATAGCACTGCTTCGAACTCGTTAAGTCATTTTTGAAGCCATGCCAATAAATAAAGCAGGTTGTGAAAGTACGGTACAAGGGTGGGCACTAATATGGAATACCAGTATTCCATATTACTGACCCAACCATTCTGCAATTCAGAAACGCAAATAAAACCGGAAATTGAATTTAAATGGGCTACAAACACACCATTTTATAGCTTAATGTATTCGCTAAATTTCTGTTTAGAAAATGTATTAATAACCTGCAGCAATTATTCCTCCTAGTTAATTCGTTAAAATAGGTTCACTCACATGCAGTGGCTGCAAACTGCAATACGAAAGCAACCTAAGGCAGTCTACAGCTACTGAACGTAGATTTCAAGCATCTCATAAGCGTACAGCGTTTAAAAGGCGAGAAACCATAGCATATCACATTACTCGTACTCCCTATTCCACATTTGTACCTCTTTCTCTACAGCATATTCCAGTTATGTATGTGACAAAGCGATGTACTCGATAAAGAATTTCGATGTAATTATAGCACCTCTAGGTGTCAAATATTCGCAGTAAAAATCCATGTGTCGAACAAGGCAGCTAATGTCAGTGTTGTGAGCTGGAGACGAAAGTTAATAACACGAGCCATACTATTCTTAATCACTGACCAAGCAATATGACAATAAAAGTTTGAGAACTGATGGTAAGCTGATATGGAGTGAGAGTAGCCATAAAACTGCCTTTGGATTCATTACATCTGAAGTTTATTAAATTCCGTGCAGGCATTTGGACAGTAATCTCTCAACAGATTTTATTTTAAAATGTGTAAATGGTTTCAAAAAACCCCACTAAAAGGCAGAAAATTAATACAAGTTTTAGCTACTTAAAAGGTGATATTCATTTGTATGGTAGCAAGATATATGAAGATTATAGAACGTTCAGAGAATTAAAAACTGCCTTTTTACACTTGTACTGGTTGCAGGCACATCAGTGGGCAGTAAAATCTCCATCGTCTTGGTAGGATAATGTGCAAAATTTATAAAAAGTGCTAGAAAAAAAACATATCTGACTGATATAATGAGGAATCATTAACTCATTGAAATTGTGATCAAAATTAATTGTTTGTAGTGAAAGGAAAGTTGTCATACACTCCATTTCATGACATCGTAGAAGTGTATCTTGTACTACATCATATGGTAGCCATTAAGTGAGTAGAGTCAATGAAGAGAGTCAAATGACAGTAAACTAAAGTAGGTTCAAATCTAAGTTTGATCTCATAATAATAACTGAATGTCACCCCAACATTCTCATTTGAGCTAACTATGGCCTTGAATCTTATTTGATTGGAACTGTAACATTTCTTGGGAACTAAGCGCTAATCATTTATACCAACAACCAGGAAACTGATTGTGACTTTGGAGAGAAGCCTAGGAGATAGTGTGATACAGATATAAGGTTGTAGGTAATGTTTGGTGCTTATAATTGAAGTTGGGCTTTACAGTATGAATATCGATGCGACTCTTGACCGTGCCTCACAAATTAAAGGTATAAATGATACTGTATTTATAGCTTTGAGAAATGGTATAAGGATTTACTTTTCCTGTAACCAAACCAGGCATTGCATCTGTTTCTGGAAATACACTCCTGGAAATGGAAAAAAGAACACATTGACACCGGTGTGTCAGACCCACCATACTTGCTCCGGACACTGCGAGAGGGCTGTACAAGCAATGATCACACGCACGGCACAGTGGACACACCAGGAGCCGCGGTGTTGGCTGTCGAATGGCGCTAGCTGCGCAGCATTTGTGCACCGCCGCCGCCAGTGTCAGCCAGTTTGCCGTGGCATACGGAGCTCCATCGCAGTCTATAACACTGGTAGCATGCTGCGACAGCGTGGACGTGAACCGTATGTGCAGTTGACGGACTTTGAGCGAGGGCGTATAGTGGGCATGCGGGAGGCCGGGTGGACGTACCGCCGAATTGCTCAACACGTGGGGCGTGAGGTCTCCACAGTACATCGATGTTGTCGCCAGTGGTCGGCGGGGCGGAAGGTGCACGTGCCCGTCGACCTGGGACCGGACCGCAGCGACGCACGGATGCACGCCAAGACCGTAGGATCCTACGCAGTGCCGTAGGGGACCGCACCGCCACTTCCCAGCAAATTAGGGACACTGTTGCTCCTGGGGTATCGGCGAGGACCATTCGCAACCGTCTCCATGAAGCTGGGCTACAGTCCCGCACACCGTTAGGCCGTCTTCCGCTCACGCCCCAACATCGTGCAGCCCGCCTCCAGTGGTGTCGCGACAGGCGTGAATGGAGGGACGAATGGAGACGTGTCGTCTTCAGCGATGAGAGTCGCTTCTGCCTTGGTGCCAATGATGGTCGTATGCGTGTTTGGCGCCGTGCAGGTGAGCGCCACAATCAGGACTGCATACGACCGAGGCACACAGGGCCAACACCCAGCATCATGGTGTGGGGAGCGATCTCCTACACTGGCCGTACACCACTGGTGATCGTCGAGGGGACACTGAATAGTGCACGGTACATCCAAACCGTCATCGAACCCATCGTTCTACCATTCCTAGACCGGCAAGGGAACTTGCTGTTCCAACAGGACAATGCACGTCCGCATGTATCCCGTGCCACCCAACGTGCTCTAGAAGGTGTAAGTCAACTACCCTGGCCAGCAAGATCTCCGGATCTGTTCCCCATTGAGCATGTTTGGGACTGGATGAAGCGTCGTCTCACGCGGTCTGCACGTCCAGCACGAACGCTGGTCCAACTGAGGCGCCAGGTGGAAATGGCATGGCAAGCCGTTCCACAGGACTACATCCAGCATCTCTACGATTGTCTCCATGGGAGAATAGCAGCCTGCATTGCTGCGAAAGGTGGATATACACTGTACTAGTGCCGACATTGTGCATGCTCTGTTCCCTGTGTCTATGTGCCTGTGGTTCTGTCAGTGTGATCATGTGATGTATCTGACCCCAGGAATGTGTCAATAAAGTTTCCCCTTCCTGGGACAATGAATTCAAGGTGTTCTTATTTCAATTTCCAGGAGTGTACAACAACATTAACTGACAACCAAATATTATTTGTGGAATTTCTCTCGAAAAGAGACGGGTTGATGGAGAATGGATGTAGAACCGCTGTTGATGTGGTCAACGTGATAATTAAGGAGGAAACGAAAGAAAGAGGAGTGTTATTTAGAGAATACATTGACAAAGGCAACAGGAAACTGAGTGCATGAACTACTCAGATCTGCGAAGACCCACTTGAAACATTAGGACACTACATAGTATCAAGACATATGGAACTAGATCCCGCTAAAGTGGAAACTGACAGGAATTGTGATGTACCAGATTTCCCTCAGCTGTTAAAGCTAGATTTTACACAAGATTTGCAGGAGAGCATTATTTATCAAAGCCACAATCCTTTAAACTACTTTAAAAGGATGAATTCTAGTTTTGTGATGTAGAACAGCAGCATTCAATTGAATTTACCAAGCATCTGTAAAAACTGTGTGGAGTTATGCATTAGTGAACAAATTTGCGACGTGGATTGATGTTTATAATGTCGAACTGCAGCGTTTTTGAACAGGTAACTCATCTTCTGGTAGATAAATGACTAAATTATGACTATCATAAAGCTAGCTACCACAGCCTAAGCTATCGTATAGGACATTAGATCCTTTGCTTTGTTGTTAACATATACACTCCTGGAAATTGAAATAAGAACACCGTGAATTCATTGTCCCAGGAAGGGGAAACTTTATTGACACATTCCTGGGGTCAGATACATCACATGATCACACTGACAGAACCACAGGCACATAGACACAGGCAACAGAGCATGCACAATGTCGACACTAGTACAGTGTATATCCACCTTTCGCAGCAATGCAGGCTGCTATTCTCCCATGGAGACGATCGTAGAGATGCTGGATGTAGTCCTGTGGAACGGCTTGCCATGCCATTTCCACCTGGCGCCTCAGTTGGACCAGCGTTCGTGCTGGACGTGCAGACCGCGTGAGACGACGCTTCATCCAGTCCCAAACATGCTCAATGGGGGACAGATCCGGAGATCTCGCTGGCCAGGGTAGTTGACTTACACCTTCTAGAGCACGATGGGTGGCACGGGATACATGCGGACGTGCATTGTCCTGCTGGAAGAGCAAGTTCCCTTGCCGGTCTAGGAATGGTAGAACGATGGGTTCGATGACGGTTTGGATGTACCGTGCACTATTCAGTGTCCCCTCGACGATCACCAGTGGTGTACAGCCAGTGTAGGAGATCGCTCCCCACACCATGATGCCGGGTGTTGTCCCTGTGTGCCTCGGTCGTATGCCGTCCTGATTGTGGCGCTCACCTGCACGGCGCCAAACACGCATACGACCATCATTGGCACCAAGGCAGAAGCGACTCTCATCGCTGAAGACGACACGTCTCCATTCGTCCCTCCATTCACGCCTGTCGCGACACCACTGGAGGCGGGCTGCACGATGTTGGGGCGTGAGCGGAAGACGGCCTAACGGTGTGCGGGACCGTAGCCCAGCTTCATGGAGACGGTTGCGAATGGTCCTCGCCGATACCCCAGGAGCAACAGTGTCCCTAATTTGCTGGGAAGTGGCGGTGCGGTCCCCTACGGCACTGCGTAGGATCCTACGGTCTTGGCGTGCATCCGTGCGTCGCTGCGGTCCGGTCCCAGGTCGACGGGCACGTGCACCTTCCGCCGACCACTGGCGACAACATCGATGTACTGTGGAGACCTCACGCCCCACGTGTTGAGCAATTCGGCGGTACGTCCACCCGGCCTCCCGCATGCCCACTATACGCCCTCGCTCAAAGTCCGTCAACTGCACATACGGTTCACGTCCACGCTGTCGCGGCATGCTACCAGTGTTAAAGACTGCGATGGAGCTCCGTATGCCACGGCAAACTGGCTGACACTGACGGCGGCGGTGCACAAATGCTGCGCAGCTAGCGCCATTCGACGGCCAACACCGCGGTTCCTGGTGTGTCCGCTGTGCCGTGCGTGTGATCATTGCTTGTACAGCCCTCTCGCAGTGTCCGGAGCAAGTATGGTGGGTCTGACACACCGGTGTCAATGTGTTCTTTTTTCCATTTCCAGGAGTGTAACTTCATCGGTTATTATGAAACGGTATTTTCTGACAGGTTATCGCCTACTGCTCAGCTATTCCTCATGCTAGGCGTTGACATTAGATAATTTGGATTCAATGTGAGGTATCTGTCACGTCGAGTGAATGTTGGACCTAACGCTATGTCTTCCTAATTTTAAGACGTAATGTTATCCATTGTGGATCACTCAGTGCAAAGAGATATTTATAATATCTCTTTGCACTGAGACTTCCAATTATAAGATTGTTGGAGCATCTTTTGTCTACAAAATGTTATATATTATAAGTAAAAACCAATGACGAAAATGGCGGAATATAAGTTCATCATGTCAGTGGGACTAACATAAGGGATCTTAAACACTACGATTTCTTTAGCACAGAGTTACTTTCTGTGCATTGTGATACTTCAATTAACAAATTAGTTAAAGGCATGCACAGTAGGTAAGTTCATTATGGATCCCGTTAGTGCCATATGAAGTTGCAACAACTTTATATAATTCATAATATGGGTCGAGTTTCTATTGACAATACGATGTTTGTATTCACATAACCATTCCCATGAAACCAGGTGAAGAGTTTTCTGTCGATCTTTATGGACCTATATCAGCCACAAAGCAAATTTTAATCACATCATAATGGAACTTATTCCCCAAATGTTTCAAATTATATCCTCTTCGAGAAGCTGACAGCTGAATCTTGTTGGATAAATTAAAGGAAGATTATTTTGAATACGTAATCAAGTCTGAAGATGTGGATGATGTGCAAGAGCTTCGAGGAATGTAGCAACACTGGAGAAATTCTACTATCAGGCTACAGATTTCTGTTCAAGTGGTTGCAGTCACATATAAGGTTTTCCAGATTGACATATGAGATACCCGAATTTCAGCATCATTGTATGAAACACTTTGGTTACGATATGATTTTACAGCAATACTGTATGTTGTCGTAATGCATTAGTTCTGGATAACGTTACGAACACCACACTGTGAAGAGTGTTAAGCTGTACTATCAAAAGAAAGACTCTGGATCAATTCTGTAACATCTCATTAACATTTGGGAGAAATCAGAGGTGCAGTTTTTAATGTTTATCATATGAACTAATACTGATGACAGACAGAGAGTTTAAGTGATATGTAAGATTTGGAAGCTTTTCCAAGAGTTTTTAAAGTAAGTTTTTCATCGAGAAAAATGTGCAGTGAAGAAGGGATATGGTAAATGCGTTTCGATTTTTCTCCACGATCGTATTCTGGCATGGAGATACTGATTGTCGATTAGGCCTAGGAGGAGCACAGTGCAGGAATAAATGGTTGTTAACCATGGTTGCGTACAAGAACCAAAAGGGAACAATAAGACTGGAAAACCAAGAACAAGGTGCTCTGAAAGCTGTCTACTTTTGCTATCTCCATTCAACTGCCGAGTGTCCATCAGGGTACCTCAGACCACCGCATAGCCTCAAAAAGACCCACGTGCACCTCCCA
The DNA here is from genome assembly GCF_023864275.1 of Schistocerca cancellata. Lineage (NCBI taxonomy): Eukaryota > Metazoa > Arthropoda > Insecta > Orthoptera > Acrididae > Schistocerca > Schistocerca cancellata. The sequence continues at coordinate 970,617,686 of NC_064626.1, forward strand.
TGTACTCTACTACCGAGTAACTGCTTCCTTTGTGTAGTATATCCCTGACCTGTCGAAGGAAGTCCTATAATTGTCCACTCGGCAACGCAAGTCCAGAAATCTCCAACAGATGTCGACGAATCCTTTGATTGAGACCCTCATCACGGCTGTAAACCAAAGAAACCCAATAAATTCTGGAGCCATGTTGCAAACTACGAGCTGCTTGCATCCCGCGCCTAAGGACAGTAGACTTCACTACCCCCGCCAGCTGCCTATAGGAACTAAGGATGGCCGCAGAACCCAAGCGAAAGGCATCGCTGGTGCCGACGTGAGCCGTAACTTGCAGACAACTGTACCCTGCACCTTCGATAGCCGCAGGTAAGACCTCCTCCACATTTCGAATGAGGTCTCACGGCCAACAAAGTGAGTGCTCTTGGCTCTTTTTGTCAGCCCTGAACGCTATGTCCAAGGGGCTCCAAATGAGCATAACGTTCCTGAGTGACAGAGATTTAAAATATTTATAACCAGCTTCATGAGGTTTGTTAAATTTCTCTGCATGGGTTTGCAATATATAAAACATAATTATAATTCTGTATTACGTAATGTAATTATTAAGTATTTGTTGCATCTTATGTAATCTACTATGCATTTAAGATGCAAATGCATCTCGTTTCATTCACTGAGGTTGTGCAAACGTTCACCCCTAACTTTATATGTCATAAAAATAACTTATTCCCTGTAGGGGTTAGGTGTGTGACTGATCATACAGTTTTCTTTATTACGACACACTGACAAAAATGTTTCGCAATGTTTCGACCAGCCAGTGGTCATCATCAGACGAACAGCGTATGATACAATCGCTGACAATGCGACGTGGACGACCCTTCACTATTCCAGATGTCGTAACCGGCTACTGCTCTCCGAAAAGTTTTTGAAATTGTATCGTAATAAAGAATGAACGTATTGTGTGCATGAAGTTAAAATCTGGGTTGTTAGGCACCGTTATATTTCTTCTAGACGATCGACGTTTCTACCCCTCTGCTGGGATTTTCCTCAGGATCTTGTAGTGTCCACTGTTGATTGAACACTTTCAGAGACTAATGTCGTGTTCTCTTATAAAGGGGAGTTTTTTCACGCTTGTGATGGAAAAGTGGGATTTTTGGCTAAACGTCTTGTGGCTAACATTGCTGGGCCATCGTCATTGGTTAGTAAGTGAAGTATTCCGGTTAAGATGGCTCTGAGCACTATGGGACTTAACATCTGAGGTCATCAGTGCCCTAGAACTTAGAACTACTTAAACCTAAGTAACCTAAGCACATCACACACATCCATGTCCAAGGCAGGAATCGAACCTGCGACCCTAGCAGTCGCGCGGTTCTGGACTGAAGCACCTAGAAGCCGTCGGCCACCGCGGCCGGCTAAGTATTCCGGCATTAATGCTGAATAAGGGGTTTATGGGCTAAATCTGTTGTGGCTGCCACTTCAGGGCCTTTGTCATAAATTAGAAAGGGATTTCTTCCGGACTTTTGCTGGATAAGAGTTATTGGTTAAAGTTCTTCCTGCTGCAGTTGATGAGTCATAATCATTGACTAGAAGCGAAACCAGCAGAGCAAGAGAGGGTGAATGTTTATCCAAAATATTACTGCCCGCAGAGGTGGCTGCCAGTAGAAGAGCTTCATGGGTTTCACAATTTCTTAAATGGGATTCACCCCAATATCAACTTTGCCTAGGAGGCTGTGAGGGAGTTATGCTGCGCTAGTATTAGTCCTAGTCGAAGGAAAGGGAAATTTTGTCAACATTTTGTGGAGGCACGGTTGGGCGATGAAATCTGAGGCCGCTGACCGAGTGTGGTAACAGACAACAGCCAGCGGGCCAGGCAAAGTAAACATGGCACTCACGGGCGTGAAGCTGCGACGGCAGTATTGCATGAACAATTTGTTTTGATTGAACCAACAAGGCAGAAAACTGCAAAGTTGCTTTAAGAGACTGCGATGTAAGAGGTGGGGCACCAGGCCAGAGCCGAGGGTGGCGATTTGTAAGTAGCTGACGTTTGGGAATTTATCCGTGTCATAGTCTCTCTCTCGCTCTCTCTCTCTCTCTCTCTCTCTCTCTCTCTCTCTCTCTCTCTGTCACTACGCCAGAAGCGAGGGAAGAACTGGTATAAACAGACAGACAACTTTAGCTTGGAATAGTGTGTGCCAGGTCAGTCGAGCGTCGGGACGGACCTGTGCTGGTCTTCGCTTATAGGGGCCAGTCTGGCAGTGATGTTATAAGTATTCTGCATAAACTTGTATTCTATGTTCTACGTACTTGTTCGGGCTATGTTCCACCTCCAGGGACAGAACACGGTGGCGGAACGGAATGGCAGCCTGGAACTTGGAGATCACAAGGTCTGCCTGAAAGAGGGCAGTGACTATGGTCTGCGGTGGGTCTAGGAGGAGCTGGGTTCCACTCGAGTCTACGGGCCACGTTCGCTTCCCGCCTGGCGTAACAGGGTCTGGGCGAGGCATACACTGCAGAAGACGCATCAACGCTGCAACAGCGCCAGAGGCGGCGGCGGGTGTTACCATCCGGCAAGCACCACCAGCTGCCACTTGTGGCAAAGCAGCCAGGAGGCCGCTGGTTCGAGTCTGGTCCTGTCCTGGGAGCAGCAGCGGCCGGAGGGCCACGGGTGACTAGTATACCCACCTTCGTCCCATGGCCGGACAGAACAGGCAAAACGGGGCGGAGGGCAGCGAGGAGCAGGGACTGTATCAGTCTCCAGAATCTAGGGCAGCAGCGCGGCGCAAGTCGCAATGCATCGGCGGGCGGTGACTTGGAGAGCGCGGCCGACTTCCAGCGGGACGCCCATGATGACGGCAGCAGAGGTGTCGGCATACCAGGAGTCTGCTGAGCTCCCACATCTTATGTCGAGCAAGTAGCACTGAAGTGTGCCTGTGTATATTGGTAGTTGAGGTGTTTGATTGCGTTCGTGGTAGGTGGTCGTGCTCTTCTTGTTACGTCTCATCGTTCAGGAGGTGTTCGTCCATACCAGTATAGTGAGGAAAGCAGGACGGTTCACCTGCACATGAGCACGATGTGGATGGGTGAGTGACGTTTGATGTATTGTTTATGTGTCATTCTTTTCAATTTTGAAGGATTAAGTATGAATTAAGAAAGACTTTTTAAAGTTGTCTTTTGTAAGGCCGGAGGAGCCTGTAGATTTATCTGGATTCAAATGGGGGACGTGATAACATAGCGCCTAAGTGATGTAATTTTTGAAACCTGACAGATCACGGATTACCGTGTACAAAGTGGGTGCCAAGAGTTGTTTTATTTGTAAGAGATTTGGTCATTTGGCGCGCAGTTGTTCAGAATGTAGATGGGCTATGAATCGCCCCGAGAACTAAGTTTAAGGAGAAGCAGAATGAAATTAATGGTAACAGTGGAGCTATAAGCGAGAATGGTGGAAACACGGTCAGCAGTGGAGGCTGCGGCAGTGACTAAGGCGGAGGCTGTAGCCACTCTAACAGAGCAAATTCGGGTATTATAAGAGGCGAAGGTAAGGAACAAGGAAAAATATGAAGAATTAGCAGGGTGATTTGAGGCATTGCAAGTAGGGGAGGGGACGTCGGGTAAAAGTAAATTACAGGTCATGGAGTGTCATAGACCATTTGACCCGACAGTCGCGGTATTGATTAACCCTTTTTCGGGTAAAGCAGTGGATTATGTGTCGGTATTCCTTAATGACATTATCACAATGGCTGAGGCCAATCGGTGGTCAGATATTGTAATGTTGAGAGTGGCGAAGTTATGCTTGATAGGGATGCAATGTAGTACGTATCGTACCATGAAACGTTGGGTAATGTGGGGATGTTTTCAGAGCTTGAGGTTCGGTTACTCCAGAGGTACCAAAAACAGAATAGTACTAGGTTTTTTCGTGAAAGATTGAGTGCGTAAGTTATGAGGAGAGATGTGCCTGCGAAGGTTTTCTCAGACAGGATTCGAAAACTGAATGAACGAACGTTCGAACTGTCACAGAATTGGGACACTAATAGAGTGCTGTTACAAGAGGCCGAGAACAGGGTGTTAGATGTGTTTTTGCAAGGAGTACCGCAGGAGATATCACGTTGGGTGAGAATGGAGAATCCCAGTGATCTTGCGGCGGATGTAAGGATTGCCGCGTACTTAGAGGAGGTAGATTATGCTACGAAGCTAAGGGTGGAGCATAAACTTTTGGCAACGGAAATTAAGTGTTTCGGTTGTGGCCAGACAGGGCATATTGGAAGGCAATGTCAGCGTCAGTTGCGGTGTTACTCATGTGGGAAAATGGGTCACCGGGCAGTGAACTGCAGGAGTAAACGTAGGGGGCAGCCTCGGCGGCAGCAGCCGTTAAACGACAACGGGATTGCTTCAAACGTCGGAGAGCAGTCCCAGTGAAATTAGGTAATGCGCTTGTAGGTGCATAGACGGAATGCTGCTTATTAGGCTTGGCGAACGGAAGGGAACAAACGTTTTTGGTTCACACGGGGGCACACGTGTCTGTTATTAGTCTAGCCCTGGTTAGCAGGAGAAGGCTTGAGCTACCACGTTATAGGTTACGTGGGGTGGGAGATAATAAAGTGGAGTCATTGGGTATGACGGTACTTCAATTCATGATCGCTGGAACTAAGTTTAGTGATCAGGTAGAGGTGTTACCATGTGTAGGCGATTCTCGGACTGGACTTCCTTGACAAACATCGTGCGACGATAGATCTTTGGCAACAAACAGTGCAACTCGGTGGAACAATGTTTCGCATGGGGAAACGGTTGCAGATGGACGACTGTCGCAAGGAGCACTTAACATGGAGGTGACTCCAGCTAAGATGCGAACGGATTCATTAAAGATCGATCAGCAGGATAACATACCAGCAGGCACAGGGAAGGTAGTTCGGGTTCCGATAAATACGGACTTACCAAAGGAGACGTTGTACATGGTGGAGCCACTCTAGTGTTATGAGGAGTTGGATAATGCGCACTGTTCTGTGCGGAGTAGTTCAGCTCACACAAGTTATGTGGAAGGAAATTATAGGGTTAATGTAAGTATAGATAACTTCGGCAGAGCGGATTTTAGCTTGTTGAAAGGGTTGTTATTGGTCACATTGGGTTTTTTTGATGAAGATGAACTCGATAGGGAGGATTTAGAGGCGAGTCATAAGCAAAACTTCAATGCAGCGCAAGTAAGGGGAAAATTGCAGCATCTGCAGGGAGACGACAGAGTCGCGTTGGAGGAATTGTTAGTGACATTTAGCGATTTATTTGGAACGGAGGGTAGGTTACCAGCAACACCGATTATGAAGCATCACATACCAACGGAGGATAATACACCAACGTTTAGGAGACCATACACGATAGCACGTCATATCCAACTGCTACTAGAGAAGTTTATAGAACAACAACTACGGTATGGAATCATAGAGCTCAGAGATAGTCCATATTAAAGCAATGTAGCTCTCGTACCTAAGAAGTCGGTGGATGGTACAAGGAAATACAGGTTTCGTTGTGATTATAGGTTTCTGAATGTGAAAACCATTTCGGACGCATATCCGATTTCGAATATCACGGATACACTAGACATCTGGGACAATGTAAGTAATTTACGACGATGTATTTATCAAGTGGATACGGTCAGTTGGAAGTAGCGCCAGAGGATAGGGCAATGACAGCTTTCACTGTTTCTGGGGGACACTATCAGTATAAACGTATGCCTTTCCGGTTGAAGAATGCACCGGCAACTTTTCAGCGATTATTAGATGAGATTTTAAGGGGATTGAAAGCAAAAGACATTTATGGTTTCCCTATATGGCATTATAGTATTTTCGAAGGATATACCAGAATATGTATCGCGTTTAAGAGAAGTCTTTAGAATATTGCGGTCAGTACGGTTAGCATTAAGTTTAGAAAAATGTAATTTCGCGCAGACGCAGGTCTAATATTTAGGTCATATAATGAGTGAACAAGGGGTTCAAACCGATCCTCGATAAACAGAGGCAGTTCAAAATTTTCCGATAGCACATACAACGAAGCAATTACAATCGTATATTGGGTTATGTCCATATTATCGTAAAGTTGTAAAAGATTTTGCTAAAACTGCCGAGCCGTTAACAAAGCTTTTAAAGAAAGGGGTTAAGTTTCAATGGACGGAGGAATATCAGGAAGCTTTTGATAAAGATGAGATTAGTTTCTGGTCTGGTATTGGTGTTTCCGAATTTTGAAGAAGACTTCATCTTATCATGTGACACTTCAAATGGCGCAGTAGGATGTGCTTTGGGGCAAATGGTGAATGGACAGGAGCATCCGGTGGCGTATCCTTCTAGAAAGTTAAATAGGGCAAAGTGGAATTATTCCACAACGGAAAAGGAGATGTTGGCTGTAATATATGGAGTAACGTATTTCGTTGTTAACTTTATGGTAGGAAGTTTAAGGTCCTGACAGATCATGCAGCATTGACATGGTTACAGGGACTCAAGGATCCTTGTAGTTGGTTAACACGGTGGGCTCTAAAATTAGGTGAACTTGACTTTGTAGTAATTCATAAGCTAGGGAGGAAACACGGGAATGCAGATCCATTAAGTCGCAAATTAGACGCATTAGAATTAATGGGTAACAGTGTCACGGAATGGCAAAGGGCACAAGCGGAGGATGAAGAGTGCCAGAGTTTTAGAACTCAACCACATTTCATTGTGGAGGGAAACTTGTTGTGTAGAGTTACCAGGTGCGGACTACGGGTAGTGTTACCAAAGAGTTTGAGAGAGGAAGTCTTAAAGCAGGCCCATGATCATGTGCTTTCAGGGCGTGGTGGTCGTCGAGTAACGGAGAGACGAGTAGCAGAACAATTTTGGTGGTGCACTCGGAGAAGGGGTGTGGAACAATACGTAGCAAATTGTGTATCGTGTGCATAGCAAGCGGATGTGGCCCGTGCAAGAATTCCATTGCAACGGTTACCAGAGGTTTCGAAAATTTTCCAGTTTATCAGACTAGATATCTGCGGGCCATACAACAAAACACCGGTAGGGAATCGTTACGTTTTAACTACAATTGATCACTTTTCGTGGTTTCTAGCCTTGGTCGCAATACCAGACCAACAGGCAAGTACGGTAGCACAAGCTTTAGTCAATAACTGGTTACTGCAGTTTGTGGTGCCTGATACCATAATTACGGATCAGGGAACGAACTTCATGTCCCAATTAATGTCACAGTTGTGTCGTCTATTGAAAATTAAAGAATTTCGGACCAGTCCATTTCATCTGCATTCCCATGGGAGAATGGAGCGAGTGTATAGGACTATTTCGAGAATGCTAAGTTATTTTGTGAATGGAAACCATGATAACTGGGACGTTTATCTTCCATACGTTGTATCGAGTTATAACACTAAAATACATTCGGGGGTCTGAATCTCACCATTCCAGGGGGTCTATGGAAGAAAGGTGCCATCGTTCTATGTCCGAAATCGGGAGCTAAAGGAGACTCAGTGAGGGAATTTGCACAGGCAATACGCGAAGTCTGGAAGAGGGTACGGAACGCTAATACGAAAGTGTTAGAGAGGCAGGAAGAACCGAATGGGTGGTGGGGACCTTTCCCACAGGACAGGGTAGGTCAATGGGTATTAATCACGAATCCATATACACCTAAGGGAAAGACGAAAAAATTCTTGACGTAGTACATGGACCACACCAGGTCATGGAGATGACTTCGCCTGTGAATGTTAAAGTGCAGCTGCCAACAAAAACATCCATTATTCGTGTGAGTAGAGTAAAGCCTTTTAAAGAAATGGTAGACGGAACACCTCAACTACAAGGAAGTGACCCGATTGCCGAGGTTAGGCAAAGCAAGTGGAGGAAGAAGGTCTCGGCAGAAGACCAATAGTGGACGCATAATGTTCTGTATGCATTATCGTCACAGAGGGAGTAAATTATCGTATGTGCAATATTGTAAGGCAAGTTTATATTTTGTTTTTTTGGATCAGGGGTTAATTTGCATTTTGTTTTGTGCGTGTGTGAGTGTGTCTGTGTGTGTTATTTATTTCTCTCTCCCTTTTTCTCGCATTTTGGTGGGTCCCATAAAAGTTGCGTTTTCCTTATTTGTTGTTTTAGTTTTTTTGTTATTGTATGGGGGTGGCTTTATTTTATTTTATCATTTTCTTTTTGTTCACAGATTCGATAGAGGCACAGTGAACTATCAGGAATTTTTTAGGATATCGTATGATGCTGTAGTAACTTGCAATGGAAAAGTGGTGGTACATGCATGTTTCGTTCCTCTTCTTTGCAGGGTCAGAACATATGTGGACGTGCTGGATCATAGACATGGAGATGCTGATCTGTGGTCACAGCAGTGGAGTCGGACATCAACGGATAATGATCTAGACCTTTCAGTTAGGGGTACTGTATTCATGGCAGCCAGATATATTAGTAATAATTCTTAAGTGGTCGCTATGAACAACAATAGAGGTATGGAAGATTAGGAATGAAGTACGAAAATTACAGGAATCATTTTCGGAATTGTATACCAATGGCGAAAGGAATCACATATTAAAAGAAATACAAGGAGAGTATCGAGAATTACAGTTGACTTATAGTAAACTTAGGAAACAATCGTCTCGTTTAGTGGAGAGTGTGCCACAGGTGGTAACTAGACGCAAGAGGGGATGGATAAATTCAGCGGGAAAGATACTGGAAACAGTGTTCGGTACAGCGGATGACGATGATATCTGAGCACTGAATCAATCAGTAATGCAGGTGGATCAAGCGCTCAGTGAGATTAGAGGAACCATTGAGTGGCACGCAATATGCTTGTCAAGCCTAGAAACGAGGATCTTGAATAACACCAAGCTCGTACAAACCTTAGCGGAGGAGTTGACTCGATACGCGGGAGAGACATGGTAAGCTATAAATAGCGATTTGGAGATGCTGCAGAAACTATGAAACATATTGGATGGTAAGTTGGCTATTGCCAGGTTGTTCAGGGCATTAGCAGACCGATTAAGTGATGCACGTAGAGATGTTACGATGTTACAGGAAGCAGTATACAATGCAGCAGTATACAATGCGGTAAACGGGCATCTTAATCCAGTGGTAATCTCGCCAGATTTTCTATTTAGAGGATTACAATTAGTGAAGAGTCAATTACCACCAGACATAGAACATGTGGTGGAGGTAACACTGGCCACTATACCAATATTCTTTCATGTGTCGTTGGTACAGGTGAGGACAGATGGGGCGAGAGCTTACATAGATGTAAATTTTCCAGTAGTGGGAGTATACAATGCGGTAAACGGGCATCTTAATCCAGTGGTAATCTCGCCAGATTTTCTATTTAAAGGATTACAATTAGTGAAGAGTCAATTACCACCAGACATAGAACATGTGGTGGAGGTAACACTGGCCACTATACCAATATTCTTTCATGTGTCGTTGGTACAGGTGAGGACAGATGGGGCGAGAGCTTACATAGATGTAAATTTTCCAGTAGTGGGAGTATACAATGCGGTAAACGGGCATCTTAATCCAGTGGTAATCTCGCCAGATTTTCTATTTAGAGGATTACAATTAGTGAAGAGTCAATTACCACCAGACATAGAACATGTGGTGGAGGTAACACTGGCCACTATACCAATATTCTTTCATGTGTCGTTGGTACAGGTGAGGACAAATGAGGCGAGAGCTTACATAGATGTAAATTTTCCAGTAGTGGGAGTATACAATGCGGTAAACGGGCATCTTAATCCAGTGGTAATCTCGCCAGATTTTCTATTTAAAGGATTACAATTAGTGAAGAGTCAATTACCACCAGACATAGAACATGTGGTGGAGGTAACACTGGCCACTATACCAATATTCTTTCATGTGTCGTTGGTACAGGTGAGGACAGATGGGGCGAGAGCTTACATAGATGTAAATTTTCCAGTAGTGGGAGTGGACCCACGTTATGAGTGTTGCACAATTCATCCATACCCAGAGAAATGGAAGGAGATCGGTAAATGGGTGCAGATTAGCACGCGAGACGTACTTTTTATTTCGGCGAACAGAGAAACTCATTGGAGAATTGTACGCAGAGACGAGTGATGATTTGCCCTAATCGACCAGATCTTACGGATAGTAGTACATGCGAAGTTGAATTGTTCCTGGGGATTACGAATGGTTCAGGTTGTGAGAAAGAGGTGTTATGAACACATTCCTACTTCCAGAAGGTAGGGAGGCATTGGTTCCATTCGATATTTACGCCGATATGGGTGATGGTCACTTGTTATACCAATCAGAGAGCGGATAAAATGATGATTTTGCAACTGCGGGAAAGTGGAATAATTACAATAGGTACGTTTTGTGAGATTGTGGGGGAGGATTTCCGTCTTCCAGTATCTCGTATGGGTGCAACAGCTTTAACTTTGTGACTTGGAATGTTGTTTTATCCGGAGGGGGTTCTAGAGATATTACCAGTGCAGAATCTGATATATTTAAACTCAACGTAAAACCCAGAGTTTTTGGCAACGTTGCATTCCTTTATTAATGCACTGGAAGGATCTATTACGGTTAACAAAGTATTGGAAGACGTTCGAATGTTACAACAGCATTGGAATGACAGAATAATGACAGTGTGCATTGCAGCTACAGGGTGTGCGGTTTTCCTATTTTTCTCGAGTATAGCATTGTGGAGAATGTAGAAACGTGCACCAGTAGAGGTGCCAACACATCAGTTGCCTACGGCATGGGTAACTAGTGTAAACAATGCACAGGTGTAGGGTTAATATTTCGATGTTCTCGTTAGTTTTAGTCTGTAGAATATATGTTTTTGTAACAAGGTATATTTACACAGCCACAGACCACGTCTGTTATATCTCGATTTGGGAAGAAACTTGTTGAAAGGAGGGAGGTGTGCTGCGCTAGTATTAGTCCTAGTCGAAGGAGAGGTAAATTATGTCCGAATTCAATGAAGGCAAGGTTGGGCAATGAAATCTGGGGATGCTGACTGTGTGTGGTAACAGTCAACACCCAGAGGGCCAGGCAAGGTAAACATGGCACTCGCGGGCACGGAGCTTTGATGCCAGTACTGCATGCACCATTTGTTTTGAATGGACCAACAACACGGCAGAAAACTGCAGCGTTGCTTTAAGTGATTGTGATGTATAAGGTGGGGCACCAGGCCACAGCCAAGAGTGGCGATTTGTAAGTAGCTGACGTGTGAGAATTGATCCCTGCCATAGTTTCTGTCTCTCTCTGACTCTACGTCAGAAGTGAGGGAAAAACTGATATAAATATACGGACAATTTGAGATTGGGATAGAATGTTCCAGGTCAGTGAAGCGTCGGACGGACCTGTGCTGGTCTTCGCTTATGGGGACCAGTCTGGCAGCGATGTTATAAGTATTCTGCACAAACTTGTATTCTGTTTTCTGTGTACTTGTTCAGGCCAAAATTCCACCTCCAGGGAGACAACCAAGAGCAGGAGGGAACAGCAGCCTGGAACTTGTAGATCGCAGAGTCTGCCTGAAAGAGGGCAGTGACAGCGGTCTGCAGTGTACCGGGAGGGGCTCGGTTCCACTCGAGTCTACGAGTAGTCATGTTCACTTCCCACCTGACGTACCCAGGTCCGGGCAAGGCATACGCTGCGGGAGGCGCAGCAGCGCTGCAACAGCGCCAGAGACGGCGGTGGGTGTTGCCATCTGGCAAGCACCACTAGCGGCAAGTTGCGGCACGGCATCCAGGAGGGCGCGGGTTCGAGTATGGTCCTGTCCTGGGAGCAGCAGCAGCCCGGGGTCCACAGATGACCAGCACTGCCACCTTCGTCTCATGGTCAGACAGAGCAGGCCAGATGGAGTGGAGGGCATCGAGTACCAGGGAGTGTAGCAGTCTCTGGAATCGCAGACAGCAACGCGGCGCAAGTCGCAACGCATCAGCGGGCGGCGACGGGGAGAGCGCGGCCGATTTCCAGTGGGGCGGCCTTGATGATGGCAGCAGAGGCGACGGCATATCAGGAGTCTGCTGAGCCGGCTGGACTCATGGGACAGCGGGCGGGCGGCACACCGACACTACGTTTCACCCATCGAGTACTGTAAATTTTCTGAATAAACGAATGTTACCGAATACCGCTGTATTACTCTGCACGGCCCCTTGACGCTCTTCAACTTGCTCGGCCTCCTGACAAAATATGGCGCGGTGGGTCTCGGCTTCAGGTCTGCCATCTGGAGTCCCGGGTTCGACACACCGACCTTGCAACAGGTTCGTCTCTCGTTTCTAGATATGTTAGGATACAGAACATCTGACAACATTGTAGGGTAGAGACTGAATCGGAATCTACTGATACAAATAGGCATTTAGATGCCACTTTACACCACTACCCACCCCATAAGCAAGCAGTCCTCAACACATTGTCGTCACGTTCCTTTCGTGTCAGCGATGACGAAAGCTTGGAATCGTAGTTCGAGTTATTATAGAAAACAGTGAAGGTCGATAACTACTTTGTCGTTAGACGGGGCCTTCAATCGAAATATTAATTGTGCTAAAAGAATTTCCCGGGACCGCCTTCTCATTCTGTTAAGATAACTTTTGTTTCTGGCGTCACTAACCGAATGTGTAGAATTCTAAAGAAAAATGATATTCAGACCTCACTATTCGGTAAAAGCTATTTAAAATACTTTTTCCGACGAAAAACGGATGCGTCTGATTGCTTTCACACTGCGGGCGTGTATGAAATGACGTGTAGCTGCAGGAAAGTGTATATAGGGGAACCAAGGAAGACTGTTGAAAAACGTATTAAGGAACACGAGCGCCACACTTGGCTAGAGCAAAGTGTGAAATCGACGGTAGCGGAACATCACGAGAACAGTGGCTTTGACTTTGGTTTCGATAACGTACGTGTGCTGGCTAAGGAAACCAACATTTGTAAAGGAAAGCCCTAGAAGCGATTGTATCTTCTATGAACGCATGTAACGTCAGTGAAGAGGAGAGCTATACGCTTCCACCATCGTGGCTCCCCACCATCAAAGAAGTGAACATGCGACTGCGGCGTGCGAGCAATACGGAGAACGCTCTGGCAGCAAGCTCTGTCGCTTTCGATAAACATTCACCCTCTCTTGTTCAGCCACTTTCGCTTCTGGACAATAAATATGGCTTACCAACACCAGCAGGAAAAACTTTAACCAATAACTCTTTTCCAGCAAAAGTTTGGAAGAAATCCCTTTCTAACCTATGAGAAGGGCCCTGCAATGGTAGCCACAATAGGTTTAGCCAATAACGCACCTATTCAGCATTAATGCTGGACTACTTCACTTACTAACCAATAGTACCTACAATAATTTTAGAAAATAATCCCACTTTTCCAGCACAAGCGCGAAAAACTCCCCTTTATAATAGAATGTGAATCTGATTTCCGACGGTGTTCAATAAACAATGGATACCACAAGTCCTAAAGAAGATACCAGCAGAGGGGTCGAAACGTCGATCGTTTAGAAGAAATATAACGCGGCCTAACAACCCAGAAGATCTCAGCTTCATTTACAAAGGCTACGACAGCCTGCAGACTTACATATTACCGATCGAAGTGGCGCAGTTGTTAGCACACCGGAGTTGTTTTCGGGAGGACGACAGTTCAAACCCGAGTCCGGCCATCCTGATGTGGGTTCTCCGTAATTTCCGTAAATCGCCTCAGCCCAATTCTGGGATGGGCACTGCCGGCGGCACAGCCGACTTCCTCCCCCATTCTTCCCTAATCCAATGAGACCGATGACCTCGCCGGTTGGTCCCCTCCTTCAAATCAACCAACCTACTTACACATCGTACACACGTTTCACAGTTTTAAGAACGGTAGTTGTATTTTGGTTATGAATTAACAACAGTTTTCTTCTGTTAGGGTATATCTTCTTATGCGATTTATTAAAAATTTTTCCATCGTTCAAGGCTCTGGTTCGTATCTGAATATTTTATGTGGCCTTTTAAAAAGCTGTTAATTCTAGTTTGTGATATCTTATGCTAAAAAATATGATTGTATGTGCACATTGGTAATTCGTATTTTTGTAATTCTATCCATCGGCCGATTACCTTCTTTCCTTTCTCCTTATTTTGTTTTTGATATTTTTCATGGAAACTTTAATTTCAGTTTAAGCTAGTGACCAAAATATTCTTAATAAGGGATGAGTGACAAGTTTGTTAGAGAAAAACTAAAACGTACGGATTGTTCTTTGTGTGATGGAATGAATTCATCTATTATGTTCCAAATTTCTGAAAATATGGGATAATCAAACAATACCAACACGAAAGAGTAAATCTTTGGAGGTGGACACAGAGAACTGCTGTAATGCACTGCAGATATCGTGATGTATACACTGAGAAATGGAGATATGATGTAAAGCTCTATAAGAGTGTATGCAGTCTCAATTTTCCAATTATAGTGTACATTAGACCGACCCTATTGAAAGCGCGTAGAACTCGATTAGCGAAATAGAAGAGATGACGTTCATCTATGGCCAAACAAACAGAAAATACAGTGAAACTACGAGCTATTCGGCGCAGAGGCTGAAAACGTGAACTCGTATCCATGAGAACGAAAGTTTTGATTCCCATCGCTCCACCCACATTTGGAATTTCCGTGATTTTTCTAGGCCACTTAAGGCAGAAGACACGATGGTTACATGAAAAACGCATGCCGGTAGCTTCCTCGTTCTTCGCAGATTCGACTTTGTGCTCCATCCCTAAAGATCGCGTCTTCGACAGGACGTCAAATTTTGATCTTATTCCGTTTCTGTATGTAATTCTGTATTTAAACTGAGAGGCTATGTCAGGCCACGTGTCCAGGTACGTGGCATTTTACGGACGCTAGGTATCAAAGACTTTTTAAACAGTTAAAGGAAACATTCAAGTGGTACCATGACGACCAAGGAGGACAATGAAATGGTCAGTCGTACAACTTGAAAGAAACCATGTTCGCTCGAGAGGATGGGGTCTCGCAACCAGCAGATCAGTTGCACGTAGAATGAATGTCAAACACATTACTGTGTGAAAAGTAATACACGGTGCACCCCTGCCAAAGTACAAGTCTTAGCTTTCACCAATTTCGGACACCACATAGTTTTAAACCAAGTGGTGCTGCAAAGCTATGTCGTTGATCGTCACGTTTCTGCTTATGTACTCTTCTTGCCTGATACCAGTTACACCAGAGGTGGAACTATCAATAGTCGTAGTCACACATAAACCTCTGTGTCGGTTTATAGACCAATATCTGCTTCCTCCCCGATTAAATTTACTAATGTAATCTGTGCTTTTGAGGGACATACTTCCCACGATTTTGGGAAGTATTGAACATGAACTACGTCCACGTATGTGGTTGGAATATGATGGAGCAATGACTCTTCTGGGACATCTTGTTCTTCCATAGGTACATCAGATTTTTTAATTCTTCTCGGCAGTTTAGTGGGGTTGTGCAATCTAGATTTTGTGATACTTCGGCAAGCTGACTTTTTGTCATCTTCAGATTGTCCAGATGACTGTCATCCAGTCGTCGCCGTTTTATGTCCACTTGCTACTGCTGTCGATCACAGATGGTCAATACCCAGGCGTGATTACATTGGTGAAGTTGTGGGGAAAGTGAACTGTCATCAGTGCCTGCACCGCCACCACCAGAATCAGGGCGTTGCTATGCGGAAGAGGAGGGCCTAGGTGATGTGGTCCCAGATCTTCAGCAGCCGTGATGTGGGTGGATCTTCTCAAAGACTGCCATTGGGCTCTGAGTGTACTCAAGGCTCAGTCACAGGCCTTCAATAGCTACAAACCCTGGTTTCTTTCATAAGAAATGTCATAATGAGTTGGCCTCTTCTATCGATATGGTGGCACCGTGATTCAGCTTACGTCCTTTTATAGAAGCAGTACACTGCAGCAAATGACTTTGTTGGTTTTTCTTTATGTGGCTGACACTTCTGCTCCACATGTCTCTGTGTATCATGGGATACTCTGGGCTATGTGCATTTTCCCTCACTGTCTTCGAAAGCGGTTGACTTCTCGTTTGCGAACTTCTAGGACTTCCTTACCAGACACCAACAAAGATTTCGTCTTGGGTGGTGGGCATTATCTTTCCAGTGTATTCTTCAAATTTTCGGTGAATTATTTCTGACGTATGAAATAAAAAATGTCCTAACACATTTCTCTCACTTCTTCTGTAAACAGCAGTCCAAAGTTTTTCAGCTTTGTCTTAGTCAGGATCTGCTGGTTGCTACAACCACTCTTATGGAAAGCGGTCTCTAGGTGCTGCAGTGCCGCTGCCAACTCTCTTAGTCGGAGCCGGTCGGACTGGCCGTGAGGTTCTAGGCACTACAGTTTGGAACCGCGTGACCGCTATGGTCTCAGGTTCGAATCCTGCCTCGGGCATGGATGTGTGTGATGTCCTTAGGTCTAACTGCCAGGGGACTGATGAACACAGGAGTTAAGTCCCATAGTGCTCAGAGCCATTTGAACCATTTTCTCTTAGTCGGAGTTTTGGTCAGCCCTATGGACTAGTTTGCTTACGATGCCTTCCCGTTGTGAGGGGACTTGGCAGCTGGGGGTACACTGTTTCTTTGTAGATTCTTTTAGATAATTACTAAGAACAGCCATCTTTGGAAATGGTTTTAACACCTCAAGTCCCACTAAGGAAAAACTTTGCTCTCAGAGGCAGCACTGATGTCCAGCAACCACTGAACATTGAAATGATAAAAGTCAAGGAATAGCAATATGCACATATACAGATGGCGGTCGTACCACGTACGCAAGATATAAAAGGACAGTGCATTAGCGGAGCATCCATTTGTACTCATGTAACTCATGCGAAATGATCTGAGACGAGATTATGGCCGAACGGCGGGAATTAGAACAGATTTTAAGCGCAGAATTATAGATGGACCTAGAAGCATGGGGGTGTTCATTTCGTAAGTCAGTAGGGAATTCAATATTCCACGATCAGCAGTGTTAAAATTGTGTCGAGAATACCAAATTTCTGGCATTACCTCTCACCATGGACAACGCAGTAGCCGACGGCAGCGGCATTCGCATAGAATTATCAGTGCTAACAGACAAGCAATATTGAGTGAAATAACCGCAGAAATGAATGTGAAACGTACGACGAACGTAACCGTTAGTACAGTGCAGCGAAATCTGGCATTAATGGTCTAATGCCTTAGACCATATTACCGACGTGACTGCCTTTGATAACAGAACTTCACCGACTGCAGCGCCTCTCCTGGGCTCGTGACCATATCAGTTGGACCCTAGACGACTGAAAAATTGTGGACTGGTCAGAGGAGTCCCGACTTCGTTTGGTTAGAGCAGCTGGAACGGTTCAAGTGTGGCACATTCCCCACGAAGCCATGGACCCAAGTTGTCTACAAGCACTGCTCAAGTTGGTGGTGGCTCCATGGTAGCGTATCCTCTGTTTCGATAAAATGGACTGGCTTCTCTGGTCCAGCGGAAGTAATCACTGACTGTAGATGGTTGTGTCCGGCTACTTGGAGACCATTTGCAGCCATTCATGGATTTAATATTCCTGAACGACGACTGAATTTTTGTGAATGACAATGCTCCATGTCAGCGGGCCGCAATTGTTCCCGAATGGTTTGAAGAACATTCGGGACATTTCGAGCCAATGGGTTGGTCTCCCAGATCGCCCGACAAGAGTCACATCGAACATTTATGGAACACAATGGAGATATCAGTTCATGCGTAATCAAAATCCTGCACCGACAACTCTTTTACATTGATGGATGGCTATAGAGGCAGCTTGGCTTAACATTTCAGCAGGGGACTTCTAACGACTTTTTGAGTCCATGTCATATCAAGCCGCTGCTCTACGCCGCGCAAAAGGAGATCCGGAATGATTTTTATCGCCTGAGTGTAACAGCATTAACGATGGTACTGGAATTTAAGCGATAGTATTGTTTTCAGTCATCCATTACCTACTCACAGTTGGTAGTGTCTATCTCTATAGCACGATACAGTTTGTGTCACCGACTGCAGTTATGCGGTGGACTGCCAGACAGCACATGCATGTTCACGCTTTCTTTGTCTTATATATTTGTCCCTTTTATCGCAAATGAGATCGGATTTTAATGCAGGTTTCGTTAGTTCACTTTTGTAAAACATGCATGTTAACATTGATGAGAAAAATAAATGAAAGTGTAAGGATGAATTGTTTCTTACTTCGCTGAAAAATAAAATAAATAAATATAATTTTGTACATACGTCATTAGTTGATAAAGAAAACAGTAAAATATAATATTCTCAAAATTTAAAGCTGTTTCGTAGAATGTGTTAAATGGATTATGTGTTGGGTTCATATTTTGTATACATTAGGTGCGCTTCTAACCTCTGGTTAAGCATAGTCACCACCAAACACAGTAGAAATATGTCGTGTAGCTCACTGCGCATGACAAGCCATTGAGCGTCACGCTGTTTCGCGACTTGCGTGTCGGAGTCGCTGTTTATTTATTCAAACAGCTGGCCTCACGAAGATTTCTATCACTTGTCGTTGCCAGAAGTCCAGCCTTATTCTCATACGTCAATGGCCAGTAGTGCTAACCAGTAACTGTAGAAAGGAAGATTAGAAAAATATATACTTGCAAGTCTGTAAATAACCAAGCAGCTTGAATGTTGGTATACTCTTTAGTTGTCCGTCTCAACAAGATTACAAAACAATAATGGAAAACTGACGAGGCTCAGAACAGATTATAAAATCACTAGACCGTTGTTGTCCGCGGCAGCATCTTAGGTAATAACGGCGGTGAGGGAATATTGCGGGTATTATCACTGCTGTATATTCGGATCCCAAGTAAGTTGGAATAATTACCTGTAGTTTGGGTAGAGACTGGATACAATAAACATTTTTTCAACTAAAAATCGAATTTTCAGTTTACTCATAAGTGAGTAGTTGAAATTATGATTGGTACAGTGTAGCAGGAGAGTTTGCATTCTTCAGGCAGATTAGTGTCCATTCTTACTTGTTGTTGTTGTTGTTGTGGTCTTCAGTCCTGAGACAAGATTGATGTAGCTCTCCATGCTACTCTATCCTGTGCAAGCTTCTTCATCTCCCAGTACCTACTGCAACCTACATCCTCCTGAATCTGCTTAGTGTATTCATCTCTTGGTCTCCCTCTACGATTTTTACCCTCCACGCTGCCCTCCAATACTAAATTGGTGATCCCTCGATGTCTCAGAACATGTCCTACCAACGGATCCCTTCTTCTAGTCAAGTTGTGCCGCAAGCTCCTCTTCTCCCCAATTCTATTCGATACCTCCTCATTAGTTATGTGATCTACCCATTTAATCTTCAGCATTCTTCTGTAGCACCACATTTCGAAAGCTTCTATTCTCTTCTTGTCTAAACTATTTATCGTCCACGTTTCACTTCCATACATTTCACTTCCATACATGGCTACACTCCATACAAATACTTTCAGAAACGACTTCCTGACACTTAAATCTACACTCGATGTTAACAAAATTTTCTTCTTCAGAAACGCTTTCCTTGCCATTGCCAGTCTACATTTTATATCCTCTCTACTTCGACTATCATCAGTTATTTTGCTCCCCAAATAGCAAAACTCCTTTACTACTTTAAGTATCTCATTTCCTAATCTAATTCCCTCAGTATCACCCGACTTAATTAGACTACATTCCATTATCCTAGTTTTGCTTTTGTTGATGTTCATCTTATACCCTCCTTTCAAAACATTGTCCATTCCGTTCAACTGCTCTTCCAAATCCTTTGCTGTCTCTGACAGAATTACGATGTCATCGGCGAACCTCAAAGTTTTTATTTCTTCTCCATGGATTTTAATTCCTACTCCGAACTTTTCTTTTCTTTCCTTCATGGCTTGCTCAATATACAGATTGAATAACATCGGGGATAGGCTACAACCCTGTCTCACTCCCTTCCCAACCACTGCTTCCCTTTCATACCCCACGACTCTTATAACTGCCATCTGCTTTCTGTACAAATTGTAAATAGCCTTTCGCTCCCTGTATTTTACCCCTGCCACCTTCAGAATGTGAAAGGGAATATTCCAATCAACATTGTCAAAAGCTTTCTCTAAGTCTACAAATGCTAGAAACGTAGGTTTGCCTTTCCTTAATCTTTCTTCTGAGATAAGTCGAAGCGTCAGTATTGCCTCACGTGTTCCAACAATTCTAAGGAATCCAAACTGATCATCCCGGAGGTCGGCTTCTATCAGTTTTTCCATTCGTCTGTAAAGAATTCTCGTTAGTATTTTGCAGCTGTGACTTATTAAACTGATAGTTCGGTCATTTTCACATCTGTCAACACCTGCTTTATTTGGGATTGGAATTATTATATTCTTCTTGAAGGGTATTTCACCTGTCTCATACATCTTGCTCTCCAGATGGTAGAGTTTTGTCAGGACTGGCTCTCCCAAGGCTGTCAGTAATTCTAATCGAAGGTTGTCTACTCCCGGGGCCTTGTTTCGACTCAGGTCTTTCAGTGCTCTGTCAAACTCTTCACGCAGTATCATATCTCCCATTTCATCTTCATCTACATCCTCTTCCATTTCCATAATATTGTCCTCAAGTACATCGCCCTTGTATAGACCCTGTATATACTCCTTCCACCTTTCTGCTTTCCCTTCTTTGCTTAGAACTGGGTTTCCATCAAAGCTCTTGATATTCATACAAGTCGTTCTCTTTTCTCCAAAGGCCTCTCTAATTTTCCTACACGCATTATCTATCTTACCCCTAGTGAGATAAGCCTCTACATCCTTACATTTGTCCTCTAGCCATCCCTGCTTAGCCATTTTGCACTTCCTGTCGATCTCATTTTTGAGATGTTTGTATTCCTTTTTGCCTGCTTCATTTACTGCATTTTTATATTTTCTCCTTTCATCAATTAAATTCAATATTTCTTCTGTTACCAAAGGGTTTCTACTAGCCCTCGTTTTCTTACCTATTCGATCCTCTGCTGCCTTCACTGTTTTATCCTCAATGTTACCCATTCTTCTTCTACTGTATTTCTTTCCCCCATTCCTGTCAGTTGTTCCCTTGTGCTTTCCTTGAAACTCTGTAGAACCTCTGGTTCTTTCAGTTTTATTCTTACTTAGACAAAGGAAACACTTAACACTGTTTCAAACGAAGGAAAATATTAAGCAATGAGAACGTAGGGAGGTATGAGTTTCATATCTGGTTGAAATATAGATCATCACAAAAAGACCACTTGCTTTGATAAAGGTGGCGATGGAAGTCGACAGAGTGCATGTTGAAACAATCATCCCTTGATTATACTAAAATGCTAAAATGATATAAATAACTCATACAAAACGTTGAAGAATGTTAAGTAAGTCATAAAAGCCTTAAAAAACCTTAAGGAAGTCACATAAAACCTCAACAAGAAAAACAAAACGAACTACCAAAAGAATTAGGCAACGAATTTGTCTGGACCTAAACTGGCTATTTTCCATGAACAATAAAACATGTAAGGTATTCCACACAAATGTCTTGTGCGTTTTCATTCATATTGTTATAAAGTTCTTTAAATTTTGGCTACACAATAAGTCACTCAAATATAAAGGCTGTCCATTCAGCTAAATATATATCTTGGAATTACAATTACTAATAGCTTGAATTACGGCTATCACACAGAAAATATTACGGAGAAGACGGATCGAAGGCCATGTTTAAATTTCAAAGAAAGTCAGCTGGTATTGTATTACCAGTAATTGATCACATATTTTATACGCGAGTTGGCACGCCAATCATTAAAACAAAGGCGTTTTTCATTACGCCGAGATCTTTCCACGAAATTTCAATCACCAAATTTCTCCTCCGAATATGTAAACATATTGTTGACTGGCACTTACGTAGGGAGAAACGATCATGTAATAAAATAAGAGATATCAAATCTCTCACGGAAAGATTTATGTGGTTTTCTCATGTAGTGTTCGAAAGGGTACAACTAGAGAAATAGTCTGAAAATGTGTCTAGTAACACTCTGCCTAGCACCTAAGGGTTAAGAGTCATGTAGATGTACATGTAGAGACCGAAAGTGGTTGGGTGGAGATCTTAAACCTGCACCTCGTTTATGATAGTCCATTGTCAATCACTGACATGTTTCGTATTGAATAACAAGTGTTTTAACGTGACGCTTGTTGTTGCCCTTTTCTTCATGCTTAGTCCAGTGTCTTATTCTTGCACTATCTTCTTTTGTTAGTCAATAATCTCATTACCATCGCTAGATCAAAGAGGGGAGCTTTAGTTCTGTCTCATAAGTTGAAGACAAGAAACCTCTAGAGGGCAGTACAAGTGTTGTGCAAATTGATACCGACATGACGGATCTTATTTTACGATTTGCCTATAACCCCATGAAGATGCCTCTTGTATTTGCCATTATACCTTTTAAATTATTTTGGGCCGCAAATATGTCTGTGGTCGTTGTTGTACTACGTTGCTTTCTGTCGGACTTTACAGACAGCAAAAACTGAGAAAACTGTTGGTATCACCGTAGTTGTCGCAGCAGCTAATTTGCTAGTGTTATGAAGAACCCCAGTATCCACTGACACGACAGAAAACAGGTTTCATTCGGATCGTCGACTCGGTAATTGAAAAGAATTAAACTTAGTGGTAGATACTGGAGAATGTTATATAGGAATTTTATTTTAACTAAGGCATCCTTTTCTAGGAAAGAAGCTGTGGAGAACATAAGGTAGAGGGAGTTGTGTACAAAAAAATCATTGTACAGCTAGTACTGAAGTGAATACAAAGATGAGTATCAAGTAGCACGGTTGGCAATGTTTGTTGACAATTGACTTACTGGCAGATATACAGTGATCTGACAAGACTACTCTTACGCCGCAGAACGGGTACTTATGCGCAGAACATCTGTTCAAGTTATCTATCCACAGTATATTCATGTATCTATGAAACATAATTCATATTTGTAATCATTTGTTCCAGTGTTTCAATGTGTTCAGTGAGTTCTGTAATGAAACTCAACTGTCAATTTAAAATAAATCATTTTAGGTGGCTGTGTTCATTCAGTGACTTTTTACCCAGAACGAAGTCATGTCCTTAGAGATAAACAGACTCTGGATACACAAAACGAGATGTCAACTGAATCATGAAAACTATGGTTAGGTTTAATGCAATTTACTTAGAAGGGGACCGCACCTGGTCGTCGTCACTGATTTCGTCCAAATTTTTGGTACGTGCCACGTCTGGTCAGGAATGAAAGTGACAGAAGTGGGAGCTACAGACGGCCAAGCATTTAGAAAAAATAGCGTTTTGGGAGCGGGTCCGGTAAGGAATGATCCATTTCTATTAGTATAATTTCCGGATAGAAGTTGACGCAACGGGAAAAGTAGAGCGCGGTAATCCGAAGGTTGTGTGTTGAAACTGCTACACATAAACTAATTTTACCGTCAATTTTTAAGTTGCTTACATTACAAACCAACCGAAACAATGCTCATTGTAGGGCATTTATTAATGTATTTCAAAAGGGCAAGAAAAGGAAAGGCAAAGGAAAATTCGGGATTGCCAATTAATTTCGAGAAAGCGATTGAACACGAGAACTTTTTTTAGATACTTTCATTATTTTACAGTTGACGATTTACATGTGCCGGGCTGAGGCAGCAGCAGTTTTCTAGATATCTTGTACATATAGTATATAAGCGCAACATTTTTACAATTACATGGTTCCTTTACAATTTCTATACAGAAATAAAGATTTGCGTTAATGAAAGATTCTGATGGACACGAATGAAAATAGTAATTCTGAGGGGCAAGTTGAGACCTCAGACATCCAAACATCGGGGCTGTAACCGATGGAAAACATCCTCTCAGCTGAACAGGTGTCCAGACCTGTTCAAGAACTGCCCACATCTCGTGGTCGTGCAGTAGCGTTCTCGCTTCCAACGCCCGGGTTCCCGGGTTCGCTTCCCGGCGGGGTCAGGGATTTTCTCTGCCTCGTGATGGCTGGGTGTTGTGTGCTGTCCGTAGGTTAGTTAGGTTTAAGTAGTTCTAAGTTCTAGGGGACTGATGACCATAGATGTTAAGTCCCATAGTGCTCAGAGCCATTTGAACCATTTTTTGTTCAAGAACTGGGAACGGTTACTAAGAAGTTGTACCAACTTAAGGTCAAAGACTTTTAAGGGGCTCAGACGAGGAAACTTCTTAGAGAACAAAAGCTAAACGAAGGAAAAGAGTGGCTTCCTAAACAAAAGTAGATGGAACTAAAAGGGCTTGAGCTCAAGACGTCCAAGAAAAGACATTTCCAGGGAGAAAGGGGTGTACAAACCCCTTCTACTTCGATGACAGGCAGTAAGGGAACAAGGGACGAATCTAAGACTCCCACTTCTCAGGATAAGTGCATCAGAAAAAGCCGAGGCAAGAAATAGGGAACCAGACCTATAGTACTGCAGTCTCGGTTTTTAGGTTGGCAGTTATCCAGCAATGCTATCCACTGGTCAAGATCAACTTGCAGCAGGTGGAGCTTGTGCAGATAGCTCTCTTTGAGAAATTTGGGGAGGGGAACGCTGGTCCAGGACCCAAATTCAGTAAAGTCTATCTGGATCACGGTGCTCTTGTCTTTGTCTGTGAAGGGGTGGGTACAGTGGACTGGCATAAGGAAAGGCTGCCCCTAACATCACTGTGGGAGGTGCGAAGCTGCTGGTAAAGACAGAGGCTGAGCTCTTCAGGACCACAAACTTATTAACATGGGTTTAAATGAGCATTAGACAGACCATGTCCTATAGGAACCCCAGAAGAACGGACAGGGAGGTGTATAGGCGGAACCTCGACTCAAGCCTGTAGGAAGTCAGTACGTCAATAATGAATCCATTAGTGTTTGAGGAGGTAACAACGGCAGTGACCTCTGCCATCATGACTTCATACCATGACAGCTGCTCAATCACCAAGAAGAGCACGAATAGAAATGTCTCTTCGTGGAAAAGCAACCTGGAATCACAGAGGAAACAGGTATGAAGACTGCTTAACCTTGCGAGAAGGAAAGGACGATGGGCAGAATATTGGTAGGCCCTAGTCAAATACAATCTTGCAATTAAGCAACCAAAGTAAGCATCGTGGAAGGTATTCAGTGAGGAGGTAAAGGGTACAGCTGCTCCAAGACTCATTTTTCTGAATGTACTCCGACAGACAACATAGACTAGGACGAGATCCCTATGAGATATCGGTTTTCAGATATTCGAAGGGAGAATTGGGAATCCGCCAGAGAATGTGTTGTTGTTGTTGTGGTCTTCAGTCCTGAGACAGGTTTGATGCAGCTCTCCATTCTACTCTATCCTGTGCAAGCTTCTTCATCTCCCAGTACTTACTGCAACCTACATCCTTCTGAATCTGCTTAGTGTATTCATCTCTTGGTCTCCCTCTACGACTTTTACCCTCCACGCTGCCCTCCAGTGCTAACTTTGTGATCCCTTGATGCCTCAGAACATGTCCTACTAACCGGTCCCTTCTTCTTGTCAAGTTGTCCCACAAACTCCTCTTCTCCCCAATTCTATTCAATACCTCCTCATTAGTTATGTGATCTACCCATCTAATCCAATACACAAAAAGCAAAAGTAATCTGTATACTCCCTTCTTTACCCAGTTCCCAAACCACGAACTCAAGAACGCAAGAAATGATGCACAGTTCCAAATTTAGGAAAAGTCTCACTAAATGTAGTCAGAAAACCTAAATCAAGGTGCTTCA
This sequence comes from Schistocerca cancellata, assembly GCF_023864275.1. NCBI lineage: Eukaryota > Metazoa > Arthropoda > Insecta > Orthoptera > Acrididae > Schistocerca > Schistocerca cancellata. The sequence continues at coordinate 970,643,344 of NC_064626.1, forward strand.
AAGCATCATTTAATGTGCGTAGCACTCTTGAATGTTTTTTGCCAAACGGTAAATACAGCACTTTAGGTTTGGAAAAGTTTGGAGTATATAAAATCATTTGTAATCGTGGCAAATACTATACACATAAGTGCGGCATGGCCATATACATCCGCTTGAAGGAATACTCTAGAAGTTGAAAACTAAAAAAGGACACTTCATTGTTGCAGACCACCTACTGAAAAAACTCCGTAGGGTGAAGGTGCAATACGAAGTATTACATCGCACACATATAGGAAGGAAGATGAAATGCCTTCAAATAATGGAGATTAAAAATATATGTCCATTTGCACAAGGTAGGCACTGAATGAACTTATTCGCTTTTTATATCTGAACATACTGCTCATAATCCCAGCCAGGCCATGTTGTAAATTACCTCTCTTACTCACACGCCCACTCTCCTTTATTTCAGTTAGAATAATTTTTTTTCCTCAGTTAAAATTTTTTCTCTGTATAGTCACACGTGTTTCACTTCAACTGTTTAATCTCCCCAGAATATCTTATCTTTTTGTGATTTAGGACTTGTTAATGAAAAGATTACTTTATTCATCCAGTTCCCTGGAATATGTCACCAAAGTTCAATGTTCAATTTATTTTCTTCTCAGAACAATATTTGTAATGTATTATATAGTTCATTAGTTAATGTGTACGTTTTCTCTAAATTAAATAATCTTATATCGCATTTTCATTTAAATAATTCTTCTTATTTTAGACATAAGTCGAACTTCAACAGTTGTTATCTCTGGAACTGAAATATTCTGGAGATGCAGTAGTTTAAAGGTTATGATCTTATAAACTTTCAGAGCACCATAAACGGGGTGCACATTAACAAACCCGGCAAACTGCAGGGACAGATTCATGACTGGAAATGGAAAAAAAAACAATGTCGTATTAACATATGTCCGAAATTGCATCGTTGCCACGGTAGATGGCGCTGACAAAAGAAATCTCTTCTGATCAGGTGCAATGTGTTCATACAGTGTTTCCGTTATTCATCTCGCGAACAAATTGTGATGGCCTACTGCTAAATCCATCGACCAAATCCTTCCCTTACATGAAGAACTTCTGCTGATAATCTTTGCACTCGTTGCAGGTGATAGGAATGGTAGCGGTTGTCATGCAGGATACAACTAATCGTAGTTTGGCATACACCATGTTCGCGGGCGACTTTCCTCCTTTCTGGTGTACGCACCGTCCGCCGGCTCATTGTTCGTTCATCTGACTGAAAGGGCGCACTGCCACACAAACGTCCAAAAAGGACTTGAAATGTTGTGTGGTATGGATGTTTTCTGTGAGGGTACTTGTTTTGGTATAGGTGTGCTATCTCTGCCGTATCCACCAGCTTGGCCGTACACAAACACCACCTCGGCTTGTTCCCGAGGTGCTGGTGCTTACAGAACGCGCACGTGGTCACAGGAGCTTTCATTTGTCGGTGAAATCTACCGTGGCAACAATATATTTCCGGACACATGTACATAGGATCTTTTTTCCTACCTTTCTAGTCAGAAATCCCCCTATGCAGTTTGTCCGTTTTAGTAATGTTCATCCTGTATTTATCTTTGTACCTGATGATGACGTAAGAATCGAAAATTGGTTTGCGAAATAAATAACAATTGTTGTAGAATATTCCACCAGAGTTCTGTGTGTTTTCATTCACATTATATAAAATATTCTACCAAGAACTGGTAGAAAAGACAGTTAATGCCACCATCATTAAGGATTATTGTTCTTACTTTTTGTGGTGAACAAAAATTTTATACTACACCATTAAACCAATTTATGTGATTTCTGGAAGTGATGGAGTTGCTTGAGACCTTTTTAGTGTATACGAAATGGCATCTAGTGTTTTTATTTGTCTTGATACGGATAATTTCGTGAATTGGTGATACGTGTAACAGTTGGTGTGTTCAGTGCACCTAGAAGAAAATTTCTGCGAATTTTGGTCTTATGTGGTAGCTTGGGCAACTTTTATATGCCGGCCGGTGTCGCCGAGTAGTTCTAGGCGTTTCAAGTCTGGAACCGCGCGACCGCTACGGTCGCAGGTTCGCATCCTGCCTCGGGCATGGATGTGTGTGATGTCCTTAGGTTAATTAGGTTTAAGAAGTTCTAAGTTCTAGGGGACTGATGACCTCACATGTTAAATCCCATAGTGCTCACAGCCATTTGAACCATTTTTGAACTTTTATATGTGACTAGCTGTTACCCATAGCTGAGCTCGCATATTGTTACGATGAGAGATGGCAAGGAAATGTGCAAGTAATTTATGAATATTTGAATATACAGGGTGAGTCACTAACTATTGCTACCAAGTATGATAGGAGCTAAAAGGTTTGTGGGACAAAAGTTGCATGGGACAACGGGAGCCATAATAAGACGTTGGTTTTTGGTCGCTTCAGAGATATTAAGGTCAACTTTTTTTTTAATGGGATTCGATAATGTGGTACTTATTTTCTGATAGCGGCTATCGAGATGAATCCAATGACGTGTAACAGTAAGGTCTTTGAAGGTCAACGAAGGTCAGAAAGGTGACATGAACGTCTATTTACAGAAGGTGTTCGAAGTGATATCAATGCAGTGATATCATTGATATCAATGCAGTGCTGCAATCTTTTTATCAAGGATTGAGTGGTACTCCTTACTACATCGGCACTTATCGAATCACATGATCTGACAGTTCTCACTCGAATATCTTCAGGTGTAGTTGGAACATCTTTATAAAAAATGTCTTTTACGAATCCCCACAAGAAAAAATTCAGAGGCATCAAGTCTGGCGAACGAGCCGGCCACGATACATCTCCTCTGCGTCCAATCCAACGATTTGGGAATTGTCTCTGCAACTCATTTCTAGCAGTCTGTGAAATATGTGAGGGACACCCATCGTGTTGATACCACATTCTGTTCCTTATTCCGAAAGGTATTTCTTCCAATAACAGATCTAATGTTTCTTGCAGGAATGAGGTGTACAGGGTTATTACAAATGATTGAAGCGATTTCACAGCCCTACAATAACTTTATTATTTGAGATATTTTCACAATGCTTTGCACACACATACAAAAACTCAAAAAGTTTTTTAGGCATTCACAAATGTTCGATATGTGCCCCTTTAGTGATTCGGCAGACATCAAGCCGATAATCAAGTTCCTCCCACACTCGGCGCAGCATGTCCCCATCAACGAGTTCGAGAGCATCGTTGATGCGAGCTCGCAGTTCTGGCACGTTTCTTGGTAGAGGAGATTTAAACACTGAATCTTTCACATAACCCCACAGAAAGAAATCGCATGGGGTTAAGTCGTGGAGGCCATGACATGAATTGCTGATCATGATCTCCACCACGACCGATCCATCGGTTTTCCAATCTCCTGTTTAAGAAATGCCGAACATCATGATGGAAGTGCGGTGGAGCACCATCCTGTTGAAAGATGAGGTCGGTGCTGTCGGTCTCCAGTTATGGCATGAGCCAATTTTCCAGCATGTCCAGATCCACGTGTCCTGTAACGTTTTTTTCGCAGAAGAAAATGGGTCCGTAACATTTAAACCGTGAGATTGCACCAAACACGTTAACTTTTGGTGAATTGCGAATTTTATGCACGAATGCGTGAGGATTCTCTACCGCCCAGATTCGCACATTGTGTCTGTTCACTTCACCATTAAGAAAAAATGTTGCTTCATCACTGAAAACAAGTTTCGCACTGAACACATCCTCTTCCATGAGCTGTTACAACCGCGCCGAAAATTCAAAGCGTTTGACTTTGTCATCGGGTGTCAGGGCTTGTAGCAATTGTAAACGGTAAGGCTTCTGCTTCAGCTTTTTCCGTAAGATTTTCCAAACCGTCGGCTGTGGTACGTTTAGCTCCCTGCTTGCTTTATTCGTCGACTTCCGCGGGCTACGCGTGAAACTTGCCCGCACGCGTTCAACCGTTTCTTCGCTCACTGCAGGCCGACCCGTTGATTTCCCCTTACAGAGGCTTCCAGAAGCTTTAAACTGCACTTGCCATCGCCGAATGGAGTTAGCAGTTGGTGGATCTTTGTTGAACTTCGTCCTGAAGTGTCGTTGCACTGTTATGACTGACTGATGTGAGTGCATTTCAAGCACGACATACGCTTTCTCGGCTCCTGTCGCCATTTTGTCTAAATGGTTTAAATGGCTCTGAGCACTATGGGACTCAACTTCTGAGGTCATTAGGCCCCTAGAACTTAGAACTAGTTAAACCTAACTAACCTAAGGACATCACACACACCCATGCCCGAGGCAGGATTCGAACCTGCGACGCCATTTTGTCTCACTGCGTTCTCGAGCGCTCTGGTGGCAGAAACCTGAAGTGCGGCTTCAGCCGAACAAAACTTTATGAGTTTTTCTACGTATCTGTAGTGTGTCGTGACCATATGTCAATGAATGGAGCTACAGTGAATTTATGTAATCGCTTCAATCATTTGTAATAGCCCTGCACTTTTTGGTGTGCAACGTGCCGCAGCCAACATGGATTTGCAGTTGCCCAATAATGCAAGTTATGCAAATTCACATTTCGATAGTTCGTGGATGTAGCCTGTCAGTAAATAAAATCAAATTAATAAATGTATCATCCCTCTGAATCTGAAGCTGGGCCCATCGGCAGAATTCAATGCGACGTATACAATCCGTACCAGTTAATTGTTGGTGGAGACTGATATGGTAAGGATGATATTTATGGCGATGCAGAATACGAACAACAGTATTCTGGCTCATGCTGGATTCCCTTGCGATTTGACGCGAACTAACACAAGGATCTCGAACCACAGTCGGAAAAGTACCAATTTCCGTTTCCTCGTTAGTACTTTCCTTTGCTGTATATATTACCGATGCGTTAAAGGTCCAGTTGTTTTCAATTTATCATAAACATATTTAAATGTAAGACGTGTAGAGTGAGTACGTTGAGGATATCTTTCAGCGTATAAGTCTCTAACTCTCCGTAAATGAGAAACATATAGACTTGTTCTTCGAATGAATACATCATTTACATTCGCTTCATTCGATACTAGTCCTACCATTCCTTTTTTATTTATTTTTTATTTATTTATTTATTGTTCCGTGGGACCAAATTAAGGAGAAGTCTCCATGGTCATGGAACGAGTCAATACATGAAATTATAACACGATATTAGAAACAGATAAAATGAAATATAAAAAAAAACGTATTCAGGTGACAAGTTGTAAGTTTAAATGAAGACAATCAACAACGTAACACTGGAATTTGCTTAATTTTTTAGCTCTTCCAGGAGCTCTTCGACAAAATAGAAGGAGTGAGCCATGAGGAAACTCTTCAGTTTAGACTTAAAAGAGTTTGGGCTACTGCTAAGATTTTTGAGTTCTTGTGGTAGCTTATTGAAAATGGATGCAGCAGAATACTGCACTCCTTTCTGCACAAGAGTCAAGGAAGTGCATTCTACATGCAGATTTGATTTCTGCCTAGTATTAACTGAGTGAAAGCTGCTAACTCTTGGGAATAGGCTAACATTGCTAACAACAAACGACATTAAAGAAAATATATACTGTGAAGGCAATGTCAGAATTCCCAGATTTTTGAATAGGGGTCGACAAGAGGTTCTCGAACTTACACCACATATAGCTCGAACAGCCCGTTTCTGAGCCAAAAATACCCTTTTTGAATCAGAAGAATTACCCCAAAAAATAATACCATACGACATAAGCGTATGAAAATATGCGAAGTAGACTACTTTTCGTGTTGAAGTGTCACTTATTTCAGATACTGTTCTAATGGTAAATAAAGCAGCATTTAGCTTCTGAACAAGATCCTGGACATAGGCTTTTCACAACAGCTTACTATCTATCCGAACGCCTAGGAATTTGAACTGTTCCGTCTCGCTTATAATATGCACATTCTGTCTGATCAAAATATCGGTTCCTGTTGAATTGTGAGTTAGTAACTGTAAAAACTGAGTCTTACTGTGTTTTAGCATCAAATTGTTTTCCAAAAGCCATTAACTTATTTCATGAACTACATTATTTGTTACTGTTTCAATATTACACACAAGATCCTTCACTATCAAGCTGGTGTCATCAGCAAACAGAAATATTTTTGAATCACCTGTAATACTAGAAGGCATATCATTTATATAAATAAGAAACAGCAGTGGCCCCAGCACCGACCCTTGGGGAACGCCCCACTTAACAGTGCCCCATTTGGACTGAACATCACTACCACTCTCAATATTGCGGAGAATTACCCTCTGCTTTCTGTTCTTAAAGTAAGAGGCGAACCAATTGTAAGCTACTCCCCTTACTCCATAATGGTCCAACTTCTGCAGTAATATTTTGTGGTCAATACAGTCAAAAGCCTTCGTTAAATCAAAGAAAACACCTAGCGTTCGCAACCTTTTATTTAAACCGTCCAAAACCTAACAGAGAAAAGAGAATATAGCATTTTCAGTTGTTAAACCATTTCTAAAACCAAACTGAACATTTGACAGCAAATTATGTGAATTTAAATGCTCCAGTAACCTTGTATATACAACCTTCTCGATAACTTTAGCAAACACCGATGGCATAGAAATAGGTCTATAATTGTCAACATTACCCCTGTCTCCCTTTTTATAAAGTGGTTTCACTACCGAGTACTTTAATCGGTCAGGAAACCGACCACTCCTAAAGGAAAAGTTACAGATATGGCTGAGAACTGGGCTAACATACATAGAACAATACTTCAGTATTCTGCTAGATACCCCGTCATATCCATGAGAGTTCTTGGTCTTTAGTGATTTAATTATTAACTCAATCTCCCTCTTGTCAGTATCATGGAGGAGCATTTCAGGTAACAGTCTCGGAACACTTTTTTCTAAGAGCGCTATATGATTCCCTGTTGGGAATAGGTTTCTATTTAGTTCACCTGCTATATTCAGAAAGTGATCATTAAATACTGTACATATATGCGACTTATCAGTAACACGTACATTCCCACTACGCACTGATTCTATATCCTCGACCTGTCTCTGCAGACCAGCAACTTCCTTTACGACTGATCATATGGTTTTAATTTTATCCTGAGACTTAGCTATTCTATCTGCATCCCACATACTTTTTGCCTTCCTAATAACGTTTTTAAGCACCTTACAAAACTGTTTGTATAATGGGCTGCTGCATTTAGATTTTGACTGTTTCTAACGTTTTGATATAATTGCCACTTTGTTCTACAAGATATTCTTATACTCTAGTCAGCCACCCAGGCTGCCTGTTTGTGCTAGTACCCTGTTTTAAACGTTCTAACGGAAAGCAACTTTCAAAGAGCATGAGAAAAGTCTTCAGAAAAGCATTATATTTATCGTCTACTGTATGAGCGCTATAAACATCTTGCCACTCATGTTCCTTTATAAGGTTTACAAAGGTCTCTGCAGCAACTGGATCAGCTTTCCTGAACAGCTGATGACTATATTTAACACGTGTTGCAGCATAAAAATCTTTTAAAGCTAAAATTTGCGCATCATGATCTGAAAGGCCATTCACCTTTTTGTTAACAGAATGCCCTTCTAGTAATGAGGAATGAACAAAAATGTTGTCTATGGTTGTTCTACTGTTCCCTTGCACTCTCGTTGGAAAGAATACGGTTTGCATCAGATTATATGAATTAAAGAGGTCTACCAGCATCCTCTTCCTTGCACAATCACTTATACAGTTAATATTGAAGTCACCACATATAACTAACTTTTTGTATTTCCTATAAAGTGAACCAAGAACCTCCTCTAGCTTTAGCAAAAATGTTGTGAAATCGGAGTCTGGGGATCTATAAATAACAACAGTTACAAGTTTAGCTCCGTTAAATTTACCCACACCTGCACAACATTCAAACACCTTTTCAGTGCAGTACTTTGAAACATCAATTGACTCAAATGCGATGTCGTTTTTCACATACATGGCTACTCCCCCACACCGCAAAGAGCTCCTCGAAAAGCAGCCAGCCAACCTGTATCCTGGTAAAGGAAGCCTCTGAATTATCTCCTTATTTAAGAAGTGTTCAGATATACCAATAATTTCAGAGTCAACATCTATAAGCAGTTCACTAACTTTATCTCTAATACCTTGTATATTTTGATGAAATATACTAATTCCCTCATTACTCGTATACCTAAGCTTTGTCAAAAGTGATTCCCTTGTTAGAGAGACTTCCCTTAAGCAGGAATACCTATCAGCTGACATCAATCTAAAAAAGGTGCAGCTCTAACACCCACTGCTGCAGGAATTTTCCCATGAGTGATCCCACCAACCCCACCTATGCTGTCACCTATAAGCTTTGCCAACCTCCCCTTCCCATACCTGTTGAGGTGCAGGCCGTGTCTAGTGAAACCCGTCCTGCTGATAGACTCCACCGACACCACTGAAATGTGACCCATGCTTTCTGTCATCAGCGCACCCCCAAGTCTCATGTTATTACGCCTGACGGCTGTATTAAGAGGAGGCCAATCGTGACGCTGAAACAGTTCCACGAAATGCACATTCGTGTTACCACTCTGAGTGACTATCTTTCCCAGGTCACCATCTATGTTATACTCCCCATCCCTATCAATACTATTACCAGCCCCACCCACAATCACTACCTGATCCTCTTTAGTAAAATCCCTACATAACCCCCCTATGTTAACAGTCACCTGAGCCAACCCTGCACTAGGCTTCACAATGCTGGTGACCTGGTACTCACTCCCCAGCACTTCCTGCAACTGCTGGCCTACACCTCTTCCATGAGAACTACCTAACAGCAGAACCTTCTTCTTCCTCTTCGACTTTGCAACTGTTCTAGGCACAGTAACTACTGAGATCTGCTGCATACTTCCTACATCTACAGCTACTAGAGATTCCTCTCCACTAGACTCACAGTTGGTCTGTTACTGATTTGCGGATTAGCCGCGACATCAGCTAAAACACCTACTTGGGCATCATCATTTGTTGCAGAACGTAGTTGACGTTTCATATGTGGCTAAACACTTCCTGTTTCCTTAAACAAAGTAACTATCCGGTGAACGATCCGGATACTTGGATGATGTCGTCCAGGACATGTTCTACATCCTGGAGGACCTCCTCTCTACGGATCAATAGGAATGAAGGTAAAATCCATCCATCCATCCATACCGAACAGCACATATAGCACACGCCCATTAGGCATTTTGATTACAATAACCATACGTCAAGACGATGTCGACCTTTTCTGCGATTGGTAAACGGTCCATAACACGGGTAATGTATCACGAAGCAAATACCGTCCGCACTGGCGGAATGTTACGTGATACCACGTACTTACACGTTTGTGACTATTACAGCGTCATCTATCACAAAGCGAAAAAAATGGTCCAACTAAAACATTCATATTTCTTTAGGCATTACACGAATATGTAATAAAAATGGGGGCTCCTATTTAAAAAAAAGACGCAGTTGAAACCGTTTGACCTATGGCAGCGGCGTCTAGCGGGCCAACCATAGCGCCATCTGGTTTCCCTCTTCAAGCTAGACAAGTTTCGTTCTTTGTAGTTTTTTCGTTTCACGCTTATTTCGTGAGATATTTGGCCAGTCACAATCAATGGACCACCCTGTATATACAGTGATTTTCCGATAGCCGTGAGAACATTAAAAGACTACTGCAGGGAAACACAGCACTCAAAAATGGGTATTTTCTTTTTCTCGAGCCTTTGTCCAACGTCAAAAAGGGCTGCCATGGTTATCAACGGATTTGACATGGTTAATTGAAGGGATGGCCGGATGCCCTTCCTGTCGCTACACTGCTACCCTCCTGGGACAGAGTAGTTTCTCCCCAACTGTCTGCATGCGGAGTTATTCATGTGAAAGTCAGTGAAAGTTTTCGAAATGTTTGCCAATGTGTAACGGAGGCGGGACTTGAATACCAGTCCGGTATTTACGTAGTCGGATGTGGGAAACCACTTCCACATATAGGTTGGCCAACATACTGACCTTCAGGCGCAATATGTTCGCACACAGTACACCTCCACTTCCCGGAAGTGGCGCTTTAACATGGATGGCTGTCTGTTGAGAATGAAATTAGCCTACATTACAGAAATTCATCGTGGTACGCAGTAAAAAGGTGGAAATCTTAATATTTTAGTATTTAATTTTAGTGGTATTTTACTATTCCTCTATTTTCTTACTTGCTAAACAGATCGCCACATTCCTCCTAAGAAGTCAATTCTGGTGGTGATACTGTACCCTCTAGCACAAGTATGCTATAAATTTTCTACAAGCTGGCTAGATGGCGCCCGCCCTGAGACGCAGCAAAATGGTTGCCGTCGGTCGCAGCTGTGTAGCAATTAGTCATATGTTAGGTGAAACTAGTAAGAAGTGTGAACCACTCATACACACAGGTCAAAGCTACAGAAGTGTTCATTAAAGTCGAACAGGCACTAGACTGAAAGCGAATTTTTATAAATTCCACGGATTTCAAAATGAAATACTTATTGTACACTATCTCAGTGAACGACCATTCCAACCCCACTGAAAAAGATAGCGTTAAGGAAAGACTGTTGTACACAACTACAGATAATACAATTTTATTTCATTTAAAGTACCTGGAAGGGGAGAAATATTTGACACTGTAGGGTAAAACAATAACCTGGAAAGCAACTTATTTAGATCTTCGAAATAACACAAACATATAACGATAACAATATTTTAATGTTATTGTGCACATTGTTATATAGGCTGGCTATTAAGTTTCGTTATCATTTCAAAAAATCATAATTTGGAAACTGTTAGAAGCATGGTAGGGGAGGGTACACCCCTATAATTTTCAGTTTATTTCGTACTATGGTCAATGAGGGGTATATTCTCCTGCGTCACCAAACTGAAGTCATAGGTTGGCTTTTTACCTATAACGCATCCAGGTTCCAGTTTCATTTGATGACTAATTACTCAGATATTTACGATTTGCCTAAAACAAAAATTGCAGTGTTAGAGTGAGAGTCTTCGCCCTATTTGAGATAAACATGGATAAAAATGGATGACAGCACGATAAAAACACTTGAAATAATCCTTTTTAACATTTTGATATTATAGACAAGTTATCCGACACAATATTCAACTGGAATGTCTGGTATATTTGAACATAAGGAGTCAGGCAGCAGTCGTCGACCGGGACAGGCACACCAACAGGGAAGTAATCGCTTTTGTGACATTTACGAGATCCTAAAAAGTAGCAAATTATATTATATCATCTATGTGCTTTAATAGTTTAGTTTCTTGAGTTTATACGAGTAAATTTTATATCTAACAGCGACAGTTCTCGCGTTTTCGTTTGCGTCGGAAAATAAACCGATTTTGTGACATATTAAAAGTTCTTAATTAGGGGCGAATTATTTAGTTCCACCTGAGTGCTTCGATTGTTAGGTTTTTGAATCTCTGCTTATTATTGGATACAGTTCCTGCGTTATAGTTACGGTCTGCAGAAGAGTTGCGCAGCACGTGCCGATAGTCTTTAGTATGGACGGGGACGGCGACTTTTGTGTGCAGATGCGAGCCGAGTTGGTGACACTTCGCTCTCAGCTTCAAGCTGTGATGGCTTCGGTTACACTGCTTGAGGCTGCAGTGGATGGGCACCACTGTTGTGGATTGGCCGTGGGGAATCAACGGACGTACAGAACGTCCGAGTCCTCTGATCGGTCCTCACCGGTGGCCTACCGAGTTACTGCTCGCCCTAAGGTTGAACCCTCACCTGTGGTCGAGTGGGAGGTCGCCCTGGGACGAGGAGGGTGGCGAAAGACTTCCCAGGCGGTCGCACATAAGGCCTCCCTTGTTTGTCTGACAAACAGGTTCCAGCTACTGTCTGTGGCTGACACTGTCGCTGAGCCAGATGCTGTCACCTGTCTTGTTTCAGAGGAAACCACTCAGCCTGCAGGATCGGGGCAATCACAGAGGGTGGGTTTATTGGTAGCTGGGAGCTCCAACGTTAGGCACGTTATGGGGCCCCTTAAGGACTTGGCTGACAAGAAGGGAAAGAAAACCAATGTCTATTGCGTGTGCATAACGGGAGAAGTCATTCCAAATACGGAAAGGGTCCTTACAGTTGCCATGAAGAGCACAGGGTGCAGCCAAATGCAGGTGGTTGCTCACGTCGGCACCAATGATGTGTGTCACTTTGGATCAGAAGAGATTCTCTCTTGTTTCGAGCAGTTAACAGAAGTGGTGAAAGCTGCCCGTCTTGCTTGCAAGATGAAAGCAGAGCTGACCAATAGCAACATAGCCGACAGGACCGACTACGGACCTCTCGTAGGGAGCCGAGTAGAGGGTCTGAGCCAGAAGCTCAGACAGTTCTGCGACTGTGTAGGCTGCAGATTCCTCGACTTGTGGCAAATTTGGTTGGGTTTCGGTTACCACTGAATAGGTCAGGTGTCCACTATACGCAGGAGGCGGCTACATGAGTAGCAGGGGCTGTGTGGCGTGGACTAGGCGGTTTTTTAGGTTAGAGGGTCTCGGGAAAACACAAGAAGGGCTTCAGTCACAAAGGGTGCAGGCCGAACACAGGAAGAATGTAGATACAGGAACCACTGGTATAACCGTTGTAAATTGTCGTAGCTGTGTTGGGAACTTACCAGAGCTCCAAGCGCTAATAGAAAGCACTGATGCTCAAATCGTTATAGGCACTGAAAGCTGGATAAACCGGATATAACCTCAGACGAAATTTTTGCGAAGAACCTATCGGTGTTCCGAAAGGATAGGCAAACACGGTTGGCGGTGGCGTGTTTCTTGCTGTTAGAAGTAGTTTAACTTGTCGCTAAATTGAATTAGATACTTCCTGTGAATTAGTAAGGGCAGAGGTCATTGTTGGCAACCGGAATAAAATAATAACAGTATCCTTTTACAGACCTCCCAATTCAGATGATGCAGTTGCTGAAAGGTTCAAAGAAAACTTGAGTTTGATTTCAAACACGTACCGTACTCATACGATAATGGTTGGTGGTGACTTTAATTTACCCACGATATGTTGGAGAAACTACATATTTAATTCCGGAGGTACGCATAAGATATCTTCCGAAATTGTACTAAACCCGTTCTATAAAAATTATTTTGAGCAGTTAGTTCATTAGCCCACGCGAATAGTAAACGTTTGTGGAAACACACTTGATCTCTTAGCAACAAACAATCCTGAGTTAATAACGAGAATCAAAACTGATACAGGAATTAGTGAACACAGGGTTGTGGTACCGAGATTAAATATTAAAATCCCCAAATCCCCCCCCCCCCCCAAAAAAAAGCGAAAACCATACCTATTCAACAAAAAAAAAAGCAGATAAAAATTCACTTCTCGCCTTCCTGAGAGACAATCTCCACTCATTCCAAATTAATAATATAACTGTAGACCAAATGTGGCTTGAATTCAGACAAGTAGTATCGGCAGCAATTGAGAGATTTATACCAAAAAAAAAATCAACAAACGACGGAGCTGATCCTCCTTGGTACACAAAACGGGTTAGAACACTGTTGCAGAAACAACGAAACACACATGCAAAATTTAAACAGACGCAAAATCCCTAAGATTGGAGGTCTTTTACAGAAGCTCGTAATTTAGCACTGACGTCAATGCGAGATGCTTAGAATAGTTTCCACAACGAAACTTTGTCTCGAGACACGGCAGAAAACCGAAAGAGATTCTGGTCGTATGTGAAGTATGTTAGCGGCAAAAAATAATCAATGCCTTCTCTGCGCAATAGCAATGGAGATACTATCGAAGACAGTATTGTCAAAGGACTGTTACTAAACACAGCTTTCCGAATTGCCTTCACAAAATAAATATTCCAGAATTCGAATCGAGAACAGCTGCCAACATAAGTAACGTAGAAGTAAATATCCTCGGAGTGGTGAAGTAACTTAAATCACTTAATAAAAGCGAGTCTTCTGGTCCAGACTGTATATCAGTTAGGTTCCTTTCGGAGTATGCTGATGCATTAGCTCCCTACTTAACAATCATATACGAACGTTAGCTCGACGAAAGACCCCAAAGACTGGAAAGTTGTACAGGTCACACCAATATTCAAGAAAGGTAGCAGGAGTAATCCACTAAATTACAGGCACATATAGGTAACGTCGATATGCAGCAGGAGTATGGAACACACATTGTGTTCAAACATTATGAATTACCTCGAAGAAAACTTTCTATTGACACACACTCAACATTGGTTTAGAAAACATCGTTCCTGTGAATCACAACTAGGTCTTTATTCACATGAAGTGTTGAGTGCTGCTCACATGGGATTTCAGATCGATTCCGTATTTCAGGATTTCCGGGAGGCTTTTGACACTGTACCACACAATCGCTTTGTAGTGAAATTATGTGCTTATGGAACATTGTCTCAGTTATGTGACTGGGTTTGTGATTTCCAGTCAGAGAGGTCACAGTTCGTAGCAACTGACGGAAAGTCATCGAGTAAAACAGAAGTGATTTCTGGCGTTTCCCAAGGTAGTGTTATAGGCCCTTTGCTGTTCCTTATCTATACAAACGATTTAGGAGACAATCTGAGCAGCCGTCTTAGGTTGTTTGCAGATGACGCTATCGTTTATCGAGTAATAAAGTCATCAAAAGATCAAAACAAATTGCAAAACGATTAAGAAAAGATATCTGAATGATGCGACAATTGTCAGTTGACCGTAAATAACGAAAAATGTGAGGTCATCCACAAGAGTGCTAAAAGGAATTCGTTAAACATCGGTACACGATAAAGCATTCCAATCTAAAGCCGTAAATTCAACTAAATACCTAGCTATTACAATTACGAACAACTGAAATTGGAAGGAACACATAGAAAACATTGTGGGGAAGGCTAACCATAAACTGCGTTTTATTGGCAGGACACTTAGAAAATGTAACAGATCTACTAAGGAGACTGCCTACACCACGCTTGTCCGTCCTCTTTTAGAATATTGCTGCGCGGTGTTGAATTCTTACGATATAGGACCGACGGAGTGCATCGAAAAAGTTCAAATAAGGCCAGCACGTTTTGCATCATCGTGAAATACGGGAGAGAGTGTCACAGAAATGATTCAGGTTTTGGGCTGGACTACATTAAAAGAAAGGCTATTATCGTTGCGATGGAATATTCTCACGAAATTCCAATCTCCATCTTTCTCCTCCGAATGCGAAAATATGTTGATACCGACCTACATAGGGAGAAACGATCACCACGATAAAATAAGGGAAATCAGAGCTCGTACGGAAAGATATAGGTATACGTTCTTTCCGTGCGCTATACGAGATTTGAATTATAGGGAATTGTGGAGGTGGTTCGATGAATCCCTGCCAGGCACTTAAATGTGATTTGCAGAGTATCCATGTAATGAAGATATAGATGTA
The DNA here is from genome assembly GCF_023864275.1 of Schistocerca cancellata. Classification (NCBI taxonomy): domain Eukaryota; kingdom Metazoa; phylum Arthropoda; class Insecta; order Orthoptera; family Acrididae; genus Schistocerca; species Schistocerca cancellata. The sequence goes on from NC_064626.1 coordinate 970,658,712, forward strand.
AAAATATAGTGCAAAAAAGTAATACTTCCTTCTCCACGAAAGGATGATTAGCAGGATAACCTGAAAGAGTTCAATTCCTGACGGTGAGCTACCTAAGTCCATATTCTGTTAGGGCCTCTCTTTCTACCTTCAACTTCCAGGCTATTGTTATTCTCCTCCTATTGACATTATTTCTTTGTCAAGTAGTAAGACCCTACCTATAACTGAGTTGCTGTAAACATATGAGAAGTCTGAATCTGACTCTGAAGAATAATGCACTTAATATGTGGTCATTTTTCTTCCTTTTTTGGCACTGGTATAATGAAACCTAGCTCACGTGGTTTGGTTTCTATGGTTCGCTCTTATCTTACATTTACAGGTCTTTCCTTCTCAGTAATAAGCTTTCCTTTCCCCATGAATTCTTCTTCCATTCGTTTATTATTGGCTGTCGACGTTAGAAGCAAAGATTTCGTTGCTTTTCCAGAAAATTTTCCATATATTTTTATTTTAGACGGTGGAGTCATCCCTCCAAGAGGACACTGCCTTATAGTAGGCGCCTTCAGTGCCAGGACGGAGGGTTTTCGTACTTCGTTGAGGCCGAGAGCTGCGCCGGCGGTAACGTAGCTACTGGCAGGGTCACCCAAGCCGGACTGGTTCCGGCTGAGGAGCCGGACTAAGTGTGTTCCACAACATAGTGCAGGGAGGACCCTTGAATCGTAGTGAAGTCAGCTTCCCTAGAGGAGTAAACGTAATTCAAATTCTGGGGGCTGGGCATGGGGCTAATAACACCATACTGTAAAAAAAGTATTATTGTGGAAATTCAACAGAAGCCTCAGAAACTGAATGGAACTTTTAAATGAATCACAGTCTGGTTTCCGAAGTGGCAAAAATACGAAGTCTGCCATAGTAGAATTCACAAAAGTTGTACTTGATGTTCTTGACAAAGATGAGTGTGCCACAGGCATATTTTGGATTTTTCTAAGGCGTTTGATACAGTCGACCAAAAGATTCTATTAAATAAATTAGAAGCATTAGGTATAAGACTGATTTCGAACATACCTAACAGATTGGGTGATAAGAGTAGAGATAACACATACATCAAATAGATCTAAACTTTTAGTAAAGCACTTATCAGAATCAAAATACATTAATATAGGGGCACTGCAAGGTAGCATATTAGGACCAATACAGTTCCTGATATACAGCAATGACTTTCCGAATAGTGTTACTCATGGTAAAAACATTCTCTTCGCTGATGACAGCAGTACTATAGACACTGAGAAAACAAGAGATCTTCTTGACGAGAAAGCAAATTTAACTCTCAACGAAGTTTATGATTGATCAATAAGCAATAAAGTTACATTGAACATAAAGAAAACTAATGCCATGGATTTCAGTTTGAAGAGGAAAAATGACAATGTTCAATTAAATGTAGATGGCACCTATATAGACTGTGTAACAAATGCAAAATTTCTAGGAATAAATATTAATTTTCAGTTGAAGTGGTGTGAACACACGAAGGTACTTGCAAACAAAATGTCATCAGCATGTTATGCCCTTAGAATCCTATTATCTGTGTGTATCATGCAGTGTCTTTTACTTACGTATTATTCATATGCACACTCAGTTCTATGTAATTCTTCTTTGTGGAACAAACGTACAAAATATGAACACAATTTTCAAACTCCAGAAAAGAGCTGTAAGAATAATAACCAAAATCAGTAGTCGAGCTCATTGTAACGATCTGTTTAAAACACAAGGAATTTTAACTGCTCCATGTGAATACGTTTACCAGTCAGTTGTACACACCAGAAACAATATTGGTAATTACAGCACAAACGACTCTGTTCATGACAATGCAACAAGAGACAGACTCAGCTTACATTTACCAAGAAAAAATAAACATAAAACTCAAAACAGCATTTTCTGCCAAGAAATAAAACTGTAAAATAAATTACCAAAAGAGATTAAGGCAACTGACAAAATACACTTATTTAAAAAGGCAGCTATAAAGTACCTATTATGGAATACAATTGATACATTGAAGGATTAATTCAATAAAGCAGAGTAGGGGTTTGATAAAAAAATGTTATACCAATAAACAATAAAAATGATTATAAAACATCCAACATTCCACATAACACCTTCACTTTATGTTGTTTTTCCTTTCTAGAATTACTTACCCCCAAGCTATGCGTAACAGAATGCTACCACCTCTTCCTCTTTCTGAGCTCAATATCTCACTCATTATGGAGGGATGCTGACTCAGTTTTTCAGGATAGCAAATGGGAAGTCGCAGTAAAGGAAATGGCCCAGAGATCAGCAGTGTGTGTATGTGTGTGTGTGTATGTATGTGTGTGTGTGTGCGGGTGTGTGTGTGTGTGTGTGTGTGTGTGTGTGTGTGTGTGTGTGTGTGTGTGTGTGTGTGTGTGTTTGTGTGTGTAGTGAGTGAAGTGTTATGAAACAATGTGTGAATAGTGTGTGCAGTGACTGATAGTGAGATACGACTGAACAGTGTGGAATTACATTATTTAATAAGTTATTTGTAAAAAAAGTGTTGTATACCAGGAGTAAATCTAATAATTGTCTGTAAATATATGTGTATACGAATTAGCTTGTTTTAAACTGATCTAAACTTGTTAATACTTTGACATGTCCTATATCCTTGTCAAAAGAGATCTACAGATGAATGAAGCTACTACTACTACTACTACTACTACTACTACTGATACGACCCTGGCAAAGGCAATGGATAAATGATCTGACAGTAGCATCATTGTATGTGAAGACAATACATCAGGGAAAAATGAAAGAAAGAGCCAATCATATTTTAAAATTTAAGAACAGTGTTGTAGGGCTATAGGAAATAAGAAGGCATGGAAATGAGCAGGTGGATAAACGTGAGTATTCATCGGTTTACAGTGGACCAGAAGAAAGAACAGGGGGTTGGAACAGGGTTTATAATAACAAAAGAAGTCAGGAAAAGCCCATTAGAGTTTGAACCCATAAATGAAAGGATGTGCAGACTCAGACCAAGAGGTAAATTTAGGAAAGCACATACACATGCACCAATGGAGGAAAAAGAGGAGATAATAAAAGAAAAGCTTTACAAAGACTTAGAAAAAGTTTGCTGCGCAATACCAAAATATAACATATTGCTAGCAATAGGAGATTTTAATGCAAACATGGGGAGGAATGAACATCCATAAGGGGTTTCTAGAAAATATTCATTACATGAAGGAAACAATGAGAATGGAGACTAACTATGCCAATTTTCAGCAAGGATTAATATGAATATTAAAAGAACCTGCTTCCCACACAAAAGGACCCATCTAGGTACTTGGAAGTCTGGAGTCAATGGAGCAGTCAATCAGACCGAGCATATTTTAGTGACTGCACGCCACTTCACGTCATTTGTGGATATACGGAGCTGTGAAGGATGAAACTGTGACTCAGATCACTTTGTGATAAAATCAGTCTGTGAAGGAAACTGTCATTCACAAATGGCAACTGAACAGGAAAGAAGATGAAATGGAATACTGATAAACTGAAATCCCAGATAACGTAAAAAAATACCAAGCAACACTAAGTAGAAAATTGAGCAATGAAGTGACTGCAGTAGGAGTAGAAGAGAGGTGGAGCAGGATTGAAAAAGCCAGTAAAAATGATGCAGAAGAAATAATAGGCACAAGAAGGAACAGAAAGACACAAGAATGGTTTGACGAAGATTTAAGGTCAGTAATAGAGGAAAAGCACAGGACAAGAAGAAAAGTGCTATAGAGAGAAACCAGAGATAATGTGGAACATTATAGAGAATCGAGGAGAAGAGCTAACACACTGTGCAAGAGAAAGAAAAGTGAGTGGACTAAGAAGATATTTCAAGAACTAAAAGAGTTAAAGGAACAGCGTGATGTAAGAAAGTTCTATCATGCTGTAGGCAAAATAAAAAATAGTTTCCATCCAAAAGTAATAGCATGTTCCAGTAAAGATGGGAAAAATAAGGGAGGAAGAACAGATAGTGGGAAGATGGGCAGAGTATTTCAACAGTAGATTAAGCACCAGCCAACAAGATGAAGAGACAGCTGCACATGAGGAAAGAGTGGAGCTGGAAGCAGAAAATGTTGAGACAAGAAAGCCAACAACACTCCAAGAGGTCTCCCAGTCTGTGCACAACAACAATCGAGCCCCTGGGGAAGACAGCGTAATCCCTGAATTAATAGAAACTGGTGGTTAGGCTGTAATAACGGAACTGTGCACATTAATATTAAATGTATGGGCCACAGAAACTATGACAGATAATTGCAAAACTGAGATAAAAGTAAGCATATATAAGAAAGGGGAAAGAACAGCATGTGAAAACTATAGAGGTATAACATTCTTAAGCGCATCTTGTCACATCTTCACAATTATATTAAATGAAAGGATACAGAAGTGCGCAGAAGACATACTATAGGAATATCAGTGTGGCTTTCGACCAGACAGAGGAACAACTGATGAAATATTTGTGATAAGACATGATAGAAAAGTTGTATAAATATGATATAGATCTGCATTTCCTATTCATCGAGTTGAAACAAGCGTTTGGCGGCATAACTGGCAAGACTTGTACAGATTCTAGAAGAAGTTCGAATATGTGCTAAACTATTAAGATTAATCACAATGACAACAACAGAGATAAGAGCAAAAGTAAAGGTGCTTACCACAACAAGTGAAAGCTTTGACTTGAATGAAGGTGTGAAGCAAGGTGATAGTTTCTCCACTGTTCTATTCAATATAGCCCTGTATAGTGTAGTGAATGAAATCAACAAAAGAGGAACCATATTTAAGAAAACTAGCCAGATATGTGCATTCGCTTAGGGCATTGCTATAGTAGGAAGAAATATCAATACACTCCAAGAAACATATCGGGCAATGGACACAGAAACCTTAAAATTGACACAAAACAAAATATATGGTTATGTTACAATCTGAGGCCAGAAGACCTAAACATCAATGGGAAATGCTTAAAAGGAGTGTCCTCTTTTAACTACTTGGGAGCCCTAATAACAAATGATAACAGCATTGGAAAGGCTATAAGGATATGAGTACAAGCAGGAAACAGAGCTTACTTCGCAAATACGTTACTTTTCTGAAATAGCTTTGTTACAAGAAAAATCTGTTAAAATGTAACTCTTAGTCTGCTAAGTTATCACATACGGTTCAGAGATATGGATGTTGACAGAACATGACAAAAATGCACCATGAATCTTTGAATGGAAAATACTAAGCAAAATCTATGGTCCAATAACGGAAGAAGAAGGCTGGAAAATAGGTGACAATGCCGAATTATGGGTGTAAATAAAGATAGAGAGTTAGTAAAATTTGTGAATCCACAGCGAATATGATAGCTAGGACACGTGTAAGAACAGCACAGGATAGAATTTCAAAGAAACTGATGAAAGATGTGATCCACTCAGCTAGGAGAAAAGGGAGGCCTAGAAGAAGATGGACTGACTACACAATTGTGAACTTCACCAGTGTCGTAATCCGGGGGTGGAAAAGTGTAGTAAACTACTGAGAAATGTGGAGGAAGGTCTTTGAAGACGTGAAGGTTCCCCAAGGGCTGTAGCACTACCAAAGAAGAAGGAGAAGAATAAGTTATACATGTATGTCAGATAGTTTCCCAGTGTGTGTTGAGTGTCATTTTTTGTGATGGTTACCATCGCAGAATCGTTGTCACACTGTTGAAGTTGCAGGGATTTACCCCAAAACATCGGTGGAGACTTGCCTCATTTCGCCATTTTCTGACGAACGGCCGTTGTTGAAGTAAAATATCAGAAAAGATGCATGTAAGTAATAAAAAACAGGCTTATATCATTGGGAAAAAGAGATTTATTTAATTTTCTCACGTCTGCAGTGCTGGAGTGACATCCTGGGATGGACTTACAGGGAACAACAAGCTGCAATAAGACAAAACTACCAACTGGCGGTCAGCTTCTGAATCGATGACAGTCAGTGTAAAAAGTCGGTGTCTTGTTTTGGAGCATCTAGGGCTTTACTCCCAACTGCCCTAGAAGTTCTTGGTTTGTTGTGAAACGTTTAGCAGCCAGACTCATGTCAGAATTTCAGTGTGTGCCCCAACTTTTGCTTGGAAAACTTCAAGGATATGTTTGAGTTCTGCCCATCTATAGGTCAGCATTGTTGCATCAATAATTCTGATTGCTTCACTGATTCATGCACTAAAGATAGCCATAGTAGAAGACAGTGGGATTTCAACTCAAGATAACTATCTCTTCTCAAGATCACTTCTAGTGTCAGGTTACGTCTGAGTTCATCCTGCAAACGTTTCTCAACCGAGGGAACCCCTGCCCTTGCTACATACCTCAGGCAGCAACATGTGGTACATTTAAATACAACTCCCCTTACCCCCTTCCGCTGCAATCCAATAAGGATCAAGCTCTCCCTCCCCATTCATCTCTTTATTACTGGAGCAAAGCCGATGGCCTAGCCATTAGAGATCTACATGCTGTAATGAGAGGATGAGGTTTGTAAGGGATCAAGTTGTGGGTATTTCTTATCAGCAATAACAAGAAATGAATTTTATTATTATTACAATTACATGAGTTTCTCATTCGAAGTCTGTATGCTATAGTGGGAGGATCACCAGCAACATAATTATCCTACCAAAAAATTCTACCATAATTTATGAGGTAAGATATTTTGACATTACAATGTTTTGTTAAACACTACAATTTAATGACCAAGGCATATTCTGCAAAATGGCATTTAATTTTAATGTAGTTTAAGAGGGAAGATACTTTGATATTACTGAGTGTGGCTGAATCACTATAATTTTCCGGCATCATGGCATATTCTGTAAAATCTCGGAAAATGTTAGTCCATCCACTCCTCTAAGATGTTACATATAAATATTGTAGCCAATTTTCTATAATTAGTGTTTTAAAATTCGCACCTTAAAATTTTCTATCTTAATTACAACAATTTGCAGAAAATTATTGAGTATTATCTATAAGTACATCCACTTTTATTTACAATTTTGGCTGATGTTTCCTCAAATATCTGCTCTGAGGCTAAATAAAGTACAACAAATAAATTATTACTACAATGAAACTTGTCTTTTGTGATGTCATAGTGTCTTAAAAAACAATTCCACCTACCATAGCATTTACATTTTTCACAGATTTTTCCTCAAATACTCAGGTTTACATCCTGAAATATATGTAACCAAGGTGTTTAACATTTACTGTAACTTATTATTTTTACAAAATACGTCTATAGTCGTTGTTAAAAAATTTAGAAAATGCATTATTTAGCAACAAATACACTCCTTCTTGTACATTCTGCAAGCACACTGAAAAATGAACACAACTCAGCGGCGGAGACCCTGTGACCATCATGCGTTGGCTGGGGCGAGGCAGCACACACAGGGTAGAAATAAGTAATATTATTGACTTGGTACATATGTAACGTGTATTTGTAAAAAGTTTTATGGGGCTTGCTGCTGTAGGTGTTGATTTTAGCCTTTGACTATGCCTATTTAGGCAAGTTGTTTTATATTTGATCTGAAGAAGGCGTGATTACCCACGCTGAAACCTAGATAAACACCAGGTAGTTTTTGCAATAGAGGCGGATTTTTCATAATTATTTCGATACTTACGATTGCTGACGCGCTGCAATGCTGAAAGTTCTCAAATGTAAGGCTTGATATGCCACATGTTGAGTGATACATAGAAAAGCGGGCTCTTCGTTGACCTCACCCTAAATTAGGTTTCGTATTGGTGTATTATCTTAAGATAATCTGACTGAGATACCATGGTAGCACGTTTGTAAATATAATGTGGATGACGGCCCATAGAGATATAGATTATCACATGGAAAGCCATCCAGTACAATCCCTCTTAGACAGTTAACTTAATCCTGGTGTAAATTATGTTAACCGTATTATTCCCTTCTGGAAACTGTACTGAAACGATATTTAAAAATATTAATTATCATTACCTTATGTGAAATTTACTTTATTATCCACATACATTTTCCGTCTATTGAGAGTATTTCATTCTTGCTGTTACCTTGTAAATTAATTCACTGTTATTCACTTCAAGAATGATATGTTTCGTAAGGCAGCGGGGACCGATACATGTATTTCGCATCCGTGTGGCACACGGTCGGCAGTCATATCCATGCGGGAAATCTGTGATGGCTGTACAGTAGCGATTCTTTTAATGACATGCATTATAACTAGTATTCCTTCGCCAAATGCACTGAGCTATTCGTGAACATAACCAGAATCTTACTTAGGAAGATACTTAATGTGATAAGATTTAATATTGTGATTATGACCACAGGAAATGAAGCCTGCTATGAAGGGTCCTGTTCAGATCCTTTAGTCCTCCGAAATCCACCGTCTTTTGTCATTTGAAATGACAAAGAGGGAAACAATTTTTAACCATTGGATTTTGAAATTTAATATTAACCTGACTGTTGAATAACCCCCATTTCGTCCACATCCTCTGAACTCGAATCATTTGTTGGCTTTCCACTTCACTGTCATGCATACTGTGAATGAATATTATTCTTGGTGGAATGCACTACTGGGATGTTAAGTGTTCATTTCGAGTTCTGTTTGAGAAAACAGAATTGTCCAATTGAATATTGTCCTCGCCTCCTGATTTCAATTACGAATTTGTAACCAACGCAATGCACATGAAATCTGATGATTCAGTAACGAATACACAATAGTAATTATAAATTTAAATTAAGGAACATGCAGAATGTAAGTCACGCTAAAGCTGCCTCATTTATTTCAGTGATACAAGTTGTTGTATGTTGCATTAAGAAATTCTGAATTACATACTAATAAACAAATTCAGTGGCAGGCTACTTAATTAACTAACTATATTCGAAGCAGTCACTGCTTATTATAGGCTCGTCCTTTCACTAAATAACCTCCATATCCCAAAAGACGGATACTTTTCAAGGATGACAGCACCTGTTAGATTATAAAGAAACTAGGTAAAGTAGGCAAGAAGAACATCAGTATACATGTTTATTTATATGTAACGCGTCGAGTAATAAAACAAAAAAAACTGAAAATACTTAAGATGTGGAAAAAAATCAAGAATATGGAAAATACGAAAAAGAATGTGGCACTATCCTCATATTAAATGGGAATACAGTGTATCTGAATTTATAGAAAGGGAGGAATTGAAATTTGTGACATAGGCACTTGATATATAGGAAATGGAAGACACCACACATATAATTTGGAGAAAAATGCTATACAGAGGGAGTTATAGGAATTTGCAATACATCCTGTAGAACTTAAATGCAGCCACCAGAAGTAGGAGAGGGTTGACACTGCATATACAGGGTGGTGAAAAACAGAATGATGTTTTAGTGAGTTCTAGGTCATTTCTAGCTCACTAGCTCACTCATTCTTCATGAGCTAGCTCACTAAAGTGTACCTACAACCTACAAAAACATCCTACTATAATCCACTTTTCGAACCTAACTCACATTACTTCTCACAAAAAAGTATATTTAATATTAAATTACATAGTTAAATTAATAAAAATGAATGTTTTTCACATCACATTCACCAATTTCCAAAATAGTAACTTTTAATTGTGAAATGGTGAATGTAAGAAACTAAAATTTAAAATTTTTTATAAAAGGTGCACATAATAAAATAAATAATATGAATTATAGTGAATGTAAAAAAGTTGATAAATAGATCCATTATCAAAAGTTCAAAATTTTCACATTGTGACTTCAATACCAAGAAATTTATTATTTTTTTAATTTCTTGTTCCTGTACATTTCATTTTCATCTGTTCACTTTTAATTAATTGGAAACACAAATTAGTAATTAATATAGAATATCTATCTGCTAAAATAATCTTAAGCTCATTATTAAGCTCCATACAACTTTTCTCTCCCATTCTTTTACATAAATATTCGCATCCAGTAACACCATATAAAACAATTATTGCCCACTCAGTTAGTTTTTAATCTTGTTCAAGACACTAACATTGTTGAACTTCTTGAGTAGTGTCTTCATTTATATAGAATTTTTTTATTATTTTTTTCTATGATTTTTAGTATCCATATGGTAATGTACCCATTTTATTTTCCAAACATGTCTTCTGTCATCATGAGAACACAACGCTTTCTTGTTTATTTCAACCATGTATATTGCATGTGTTTCACTTTGAGTTATTCTAATTCATCTCTACTGTTCTGTATTTCTAAGCGAACGATCTTTATAATTTATAAGATTATTCTTTAATAACAACACATTTCTTAACACCTTTAGATTTTTTCTCTATCCTGTCATAACTTCATAAGCTAACATTTTTGCTCAGAAACCGCAAATTTCTTCTAGCGTTTTTCCATTACCCACAGAGGAGTGTTATGGGAGCATTGCTTCTTGCAATATATATAAATGACTTAGTTATAAATGACCTAGTAGATAGAGCCAAAAGTTCCATTTGGCTTTTCGCACATGATGCTACAGTATACATAGAAGTTGCAGTACTAGAAAATTGCAGCAAAATGCAGGAAGATCTGCAGCGGATAGGCACTTGGAGCAGGGAGTCGCAGCTGACCCTTAATATAGACAAATGTAATGTATTGCGAATACACGGAAAGAAGGATCCTTTATTGTATGATTACATGATAGCGGAACAAACACTGATAGCAGTTACTTCTGTAAAATATCAGGGAGTATGCGTACAGAACGATTTGAAGTGGAATGATCATATAAAATTAATCGTTGGTAAGGCGGGTGACAGGTTGAGATTCATTGGGAGAGTCCTCAGAAAATGTAATCCATCAACAAAGGAGGTGGCTTACAAAACACTCGTTCAACCTATACTTTAGTATTGCTCATCAGTGTGGGATCCATACCAGGTCGGGTTGACAGAGGAGATAGAAAAGATCCAAAGAAGAGCGGCGCGTTTCGTCACAGGGTTATTTGGTAAGCGTGATTGCGTTATGGAGATGTTTAGCAAACTCAAGTAGCAGACTCTCCAAGAGCGGTGCACTCATCGCAGTGTAGCTTGCTGTCCAGGTTTTGGAGAGGGTGCGTTTCTGGAGTAAGTATGGAATATATTGCTTCCCCCTACTTGTACCTGCTGAGGAGATCACGAATGTAAAATTAGAGAGATTCGAGAGCGCATGGAGGCTTTCCAGCAGTCATTGTTACCGAGAACCATATGTGACTGGAACAGGAAAGGGGGGTAATGACAGTGGCACATAAAGTGCCCTCCGCCACACATCTTTGGGTGGCTTGTGGAGTGAAAATGTAGATGTAGATGTAGATCTTTCGTTTTTCCTGCAACTTTCTTCTTAATATGTGGGATGAGATACATATTACTTTCAGGAGAGGCTTTGGGGTTTGGGTTGTTTTGGGGAAGGAAACCAGACAGTGAGGTCATCAGTCTCATCGGATTAGGTAAGGATGAGGAAGGAAGTCGGCAGTGCCCTTTGAAAGGAACCATCCTGGCATTTGCCTGGAGTGATTTAGGGAAATCACAGAAAACCTAAATCAGGATGGCCGGATGCAGGAATGAACCATCGTCCTCCCGAATGCGAGTCCAGTGCTTAACCACTTTCAGGAGAACCACTAGTATCAAATTTATCCATCACCGTTTTCATATCGTCATAAAAATTCTGTTTGTATGTTATACATAACCATGTATATTATACATTTCCATATCTTGACAGTATATGTCCATATCTTGATAAAACGACTCAATATTTTCTCCATGTATCGGCTTCACTACTGTATAGAGAAAAATCATACATCAGTTCTTACCCATACCAGCATGGAAGGGTTTAGTAAATATAGTTTTTGTTTTATTCATATGAATAACAGCAAATTTCTCATTACACGCAGTTCTTTAAAGTTTAGATTTGCTATTAATTTATCACATTTTTCTCCATCAGACACTAACTTTATATCAACTCTATTTCTAATACTTTCCATTGTCTTGCCAAAGACTGAATTATTTATCAATTTACAGAAATCCTTTTCAAAATGAATATTGGCTTTAGTTCTCATTTCAGTATTCAAATCTATATATGTCTTCAATCCATCTGGCTGATTAAATCTTTAAACTCCATGTACATTTGTTAATTTTACTCCTAGAGACACAGCTGCGCTAAATAGCAATTCCATTCGAGGCATCATGTCACGGGTTCTGTTGCCCCTCCCACTGGAGGTTCAAGTCCTCCCTCAGCCATGGGTGTGTCTGTGGTTCTTAGCATAAGTTATTTTAAGTAATGTGTAGATCTTCAGACCAATGACCTCAGACATAAAAACACACACACACACACATTTCTTTAGTGAATAACATAATTATTTTTGTTTTCTAAAGTAGTTAACAATTTGCATTCTTTAGTTCTAGCTACAATTTCATTTTCAGAAGCGAACATTAAATATATATGTAAATCATGTAATTGTTTTATATATTCTAAATCAGCTTCAAAAATATATCCAACTTTAGTAGTATCAGATATTTCATTTATTTTTGTACAATCAAAATTTCCAGGGTGCAGACCTAAGGTTGCTTCAGCTGCTGCTGGTTCTTCCCATTCAGCTCCACCATAAGGCAAATGTTGACTCAAAGCATAACCATATAAATTATTTGCATCTCAATATGCTAGATAATTTGATATCTTTTCCCTATCAGAGTTCTTTATCTATTCACCATCTGATTTAATATATCTTGTGCCACACTGCGTTATTCCTCCCTTATTTCCATTTCGAACATTACAATCATATCATAATCATGCAATGAATCAAGTGGTTGATTAGTCATTTTCAAGATTGATCCCAAGATAATCCTGGTACAGTGGAATAAAAGGATGGATCAAAATCATATGCTTTTATGCAAGTTTTTCTGAAATTATCGAATGCATCTCACAATTGTAATGCATAAATTTTAAGATATAGATCATCACATTCAACTATACTTTTAATAATAAATATTTTCTCATGTTCATGTTTTCCATCATTCAGTTTATTGCATAATTCTTCTTTTGCTGGTAGTCATGTCTCTTCAAAACTTTTCATGAATCTGTGTAATCATCTGGATAAACATCCTTTCTGATAAAAAAATCGAATAATCTTCTGGGAAAATTTTCTAAAGTTCTTCATTTGATTTCTCTTGAAATTTTATGAAAGATTATTAAGTGAAGAACCCATAAATTTAATTGTTTAAACTTTCTGTTCTCTTACCAAAAGTAATATATCTAATGTCATTGTTTCATTGTTTTTGTTGTGGTCTTCAGTCCTGAGACTGGTTTGATGCAGCTCTCCATGCTACTCTATCCTGTGCAAGCTTCTTCATCTCCCAGTACCTACTGCAACCTACATCCTTCTGAATCTGCTTAGTGTATTCATCTCTTGGTCTCCCCCTACGATTTTTACCATCCACACTGCCCTCCAATACTAAATTGGTGATCCCTTGATGCCTCAGAACATGTCCTACCAACCGATCCCTTCTTCTGGTCAAGTTGTGCCACAAACTTCTCTTCTCCCCAAGCCTATTCAATACTTCCTCATTAGTTATGTGATCTACCCATCTAATCTTCAGCATTCTTCTGTAGCACCACATTTCGAAAGCTTCTATTCTCTTCTTGTCCAAGCTATTTACCGTCCATGTTTCACTTCCATACATGGCTACACTCCATAAGAATACTTTCTGAAATGACTTCCTGACACTTAAATCTATACTCGATGTTAACAAATTTCTCTTTTTCAGAAACGCTTTCCTTGCCATTGCCAGTCTATATTTTATGTCCTCTCTACTTCGACCATCATCAGTTATTTTGCTCCCCAAATAGGAAAACTCCTTTACTACTTTAAGTGTCTCATTTCCTAATCTAATACCCTCAACATCACCTGACTTAATTCGACTACATTCCATTATCCTCGTTTTGCTTTTGTTGATGTTCATCTTGTACTCTCCTTTCAAGACACTGTCCATTCCGTTCAACTGCTCTTCCAAGTCCTTTGCTTCTCTGACAGAATTACAATGTCATCGGCGAACCTCAACGTTTTTATTTCTTCTCCATGGATTTTAAAATCTACTCCGAATTTTTCTTTTGTTTCCTTTACTGCTTGCTCAATATACAGATTGAATAACATCAGTGAGAGGCTACAACCCTGTCTTACTCCCTTCCCAAACACTGCTTCCCTTTCATGTCCCTCGACTCTTATAACTGCCATCTGGTTCCTGTACAAATTGTAAATAGCCTTTCGCTCCCTGTATTTTACTCCTGCCACCTTTAGAATTTGAAAGAGAGTATTCCAGACAACATTGTCGAAAGCTTTCTCTAAGTCTACAAATGCTAGAAACGTAGGTTTGCCTTTTCTTAATCTTTCTTCTAAGATAAGTCGTAAGGTCAGTATTCCAGTATTTCTACGGAATCCAAAGTGATCTCCCCCGAGGTCGGCTTCTACTAGTTTTTCCATTCGTCTGTAAAGAATTCGTGTTAGTATTTTGCAGCTGTGGCTTATTAAACTGATTGTACAGTAATTTTCACATCTGTCAACACCTGCTTTCTTTGGGATTGGAATTATTATATTCTTCTTGACGTCTGAGGGTATTTCGCCTGTTTCAGACATCTTGCTCACCAGATGGTAGAGTTTTGTCATGACTGGCTCTACCAAAGCCGTCTGTAGTTACAATGGAATGTTGTCTACCCCGGGGGCCTTGTTTCGACTCAGGTCTTTCAGTGCTCTGTCAAACTCTTCATGCAGTGTCGTATCTCCCATTTCATCTTCATCTACATCCTCTTCCATTTCCATAATATTGTCCTCAAGTACATCGCCCTTGTATAGACCCTCTATATACTCCTTCCACCTTTCTGCTTTCCCTTCTTTGCTTAGAAATGGGTTTCCATCTGAGCTCTTGATGTTCATACAAGTGGTTCTCTTATCTCCAAAGGTCTCTTTAATTTTCCTGTAGGCAGTATCTATCTTACCCCTAGTGAGGTAAGCCTCTACATCCTTACATTTGTCCTCTAGCCATGCCTGCTTAGCCATTTTACACTTCCTGTTGATCTCATTTTTGAGACGTTTGTATTCCTTTTTGCCTGCTTCATTTACTGCATTTTTATATTTTTTCCTTTCATCAATTAAATTCAATATTTCTTCTGTTACCCAAGGATTTCTACTAGCCCTCGTCTTTTCACCTACTTTGTCCTCTGCTGGCTTCACTATTTCATCCCTCAAAGCTACCCATTCTTCTTCTACTGTATTTCTTTCCCCCATTCCTGTCAATTGTTCCCTTATGCTCTCCCTGAAACTCTGTACAACCCTTGGTTCTTTCAGTTTCAATTGTTTCATATTAACTCTACTTCTTTCCTATCATAAACAAATTCTTTCATAAACATATGCAAATCAAATCATGATAAATAATGTAAATAAACTGGTAAAAAACTCAGATGTTATGACTGTAAATTACATTTATTGCACAATGGATTTATAACTTTTTCTGTCAGATGATCATAATGAACGACCGTTTATTTTTTGATGAATAATGATAGTAACATATTGCACATTTTTTCGATCTTGTATATCTATATTGTTCTTCAGAGTTAATGTTTTCATATCTTCAACTTTTGAATAAATTCTTCCAATTACTTCAACCTCTTTTCTCCTGCATTTAATAAATGTTATGACAATTTGGTAATCTATAAACAACAGAAATTTCGCAGTATCCATTTTCATATTTAATATAATAGTAGAATCAACTTGGTTCATGTGTTTCATATTTCATTCTCTATGAATATTCTCGATTTCATTGAAAGCTGTCCATCTTCAATAATAAACTTCCAGAATCAGCATAGATAGCAAATGGAACTTTCTGTATTGTTAACAATTTTTAAAACTTACATAGGAATCTTTCTCTATCGTTTCTACTTGTAATAATTTGTTATCTAAAGAGCTTGATGTGTGAATATCTAATTCTCCTTTGCTAGTGAAATGGAGGAATCACATATCACAAGTAAACTTTATTTCTTCACGTTTATTAATTTGACTCGAAATAAGCCTAGTATGAATTGTTTCCTTCTTTGAAATAAAGGAAATTTCTATGTTTCTCTTTCTTACTTTTTGTAATTTTGATACACTTGATATTTTTCGCCAACCAAATAAACGTTGATACCTACATTAACTTTATTTTCAGTTTTTCCTATGTTATCAACCACTACAGGAAACTCAAAATTTTCGTCTTTCTGGTCAAAGTCTAGACCAACAATTTTATATTTGGTTTCTCTTTCTGAATTTTCATTCACAGGATATAAAGCCGACTTTAAAGACCACAGATAACATTTTTTATCTTTTATTTTTCACATTAATACATGCCTTACTATTCTTAGTTACCTGAGAATTTGATGTTAGATGATCCTCTCAATGGACATATCTGTTAATACCTAGTAGTAAACAAATGCTTCTATTTAATGTCCGTCCTTATCCGTATGCTTAAACATCACCCATTCTTCATAATATATTTTGTTTATCAATCTTAAATTTTTCAATTATCTTTCTTTCATTTGTGTTCCTATAGTTTTCTGTCTGGAACTGAAATTCCATGAAATTTCTGCTTACCTGGATTTGTTACTCACAAAGAATTCTGAAAGTTATTTTCAATCCATGATGTATTCTTAGACTGTTTTAAGAATATTCTAATTTTCGGTTTTACTACGGTCAAGTAGTGATTTGGTTCAGTTTAGTTTGCGTTAGTTTCTAAATTTGTAGTTTGTTAAGAGTTTTTAAATGCAGTATCAACCTGATATTCTCTAACTTTACTTCTGTCTCTTGGTGTTACAATAAATTAGTATTAAAAGGAAAAAACAGTTCAGTATTAATTGCAGTTTTCTATTTCTCAAAGATGCCAGACCAAATAGAAATATTTTTTTCCATGTTTATCTTCATTATCAGTTGCAGTTTTGTCTTTTGGAAATATTTCTTTCTATGATTTTCTTCCATTATTCTGAAAAATTTCATCATAGCTTCCAATTTTATAATAAGGTAATGGTTTGTAAACACATCCACTTTGTGTTACATGACATCTTTTTAATAAATGTAATTAGATGAGGTTTATTTGATTTACTATAACCTCAAAAATTATTTATTTTACAAAAATCACAGAGTTGAACAACTGTGAGTCTCTCCATTTGGCCTTTCTATCTATAGAAAATAAAATTCATCAGTGAGAGTAGAATTCTTATTTAGTAGATATTTAAAATGAAGTATGAAATGATTATACTTTCTTATTTTTCATATATACCAAAACAAATTTTTTTAAATTTATTATTATGGTTATCTTTATGGGAAGCTTTTTTGTACAAACAATCTAAATTTTTCATCCTTGACAAACTATGCATTTGTTTGCCACTGTTCTGGTTTCTTGTTTCTATTAATTTTCCATACACAATAATATTTTCGAATGTTCTTCATTTGGAATTCGTTGTAAAACATATTTACAACACTATTCAGAAATATGTTTTCACATATTCAAGGAATTTAAATACTGTTGCAATTTTTACATGATATTCATTTACACATAGCCTCTACAATGTTGTATGTATATTTCTCTGTAGTAAAATTATGAATTGACTACTCTGTATTACAGTATTTACAAAATTTGGATTTCAGCTGCTCAATCTATACAGATTTATCGTATACATAAAAAGAACATCCATAAAAAGTACAACAATCTATAGATATATGTGTATGCAGTATTTTTTCTGGAATCTAAACCTAGGAATTCTTTAGTTTTAGCTCCTACTGATTTGTATGTAAAATTACGTTCATCCAATTCCAAATAGAAATGATTATTAAAGAATTAAAATGTTCTACCTGAATAAGTGTTGAGTACACCATTTAGTACGAAGTTTTTATGTAATTCTATATTAGGTAGATTTTTGCTTCAGACACAACAGAATAAATTGTAATATTTGTAAATTTGTCATATATATCAAATTGTTAACAAATAACAACGCCTCACCACTTGATCTTTGATACATTCCATCTGTTATTTGTAAATCTTAATGTAAAAGTTTAACCAATTCTTTATTAATTGTGAATGCATACCATCACCTATCTCCACCCACACCTGAGAAAAGATTTCTAGAATTCAATTCATAACCAATAAGTGATCAAATTTATTAATTTGACATAGTTTTTTATCTGACTCATTTAAAATGGATACATTATTGTTTCATAAACATCTCTGAAAACATTTTGTGAACTAAAACTTCAAATAAATTTGTTTGTTGTTTGGGTGTATTTTTATCAATTTCCAGATAACAGATCTCATATTTTTCTATATGTATATCTACAGGATCATTATCCATAGTAGGGAAAATTGATGACCTAACACATTGCCTTTTCCATCTAGACTCTTTGAACACTGATGACCAGATATTTCGTGTGTATGTACTCGTCTTTCACTAGTCTTTAAATAACATAATTATTAAAATCACAACCAATCTGAATGTTAATATATTTTTGGTGTAAACTAAATGCCATCTCTGTTCATTCTAACATTATTTATTTGTTTCTTTATAATTTCATTTTATATTTTTCTTATTCCCCTTATACATACTAGGTGTATAACTACTTAATGACTCTTTTACACCACATCTAGGTCGGTTCATAAAATTTACTCAAGATTGAGTATTATCTGAAATAACATTAATAAATCTCTTAAAAATGAGTAATCACTTGCATAAGTACAGTATCATCCTGGCAGCTACCTTTATCTAAGTAACCAAAATAATTCAAATATTTAATTACATTATTCTCATCATCTGGCTTCAGGTCTATAGCTGGTGCTGAAACCACTGTTTTCAATCAAGAACAACAGCTGAACTGTCTTCATTTATATACAGCAAAAATATTGTAAACTCATCACATCAATGCCATAAGGATCATTGTAATCAGGAATTAATAAACCACCATCAATTTGATTTGTAATTAAATTTTCACTAGGTCTTTTAATAATTCTTCTACACATTGGACATTTAATCTGTTCTTTTAAACATTCATCAGCTCACTTCTTATGAAAAATATGATTACAACTTGTTTTTACAAAGTAATGATTTTTCATTATTTAAGTATGTAGGACATCAATCATCTTCAGTGACAGCTGACGCAGGCTTAGGCCTTCCACCTGACTGTTCCATCACTGATTAATAGCGTTTCAATATTTTTATAGAAGATTCAGATAGTTCTTGACATTTTAAAATTGATTCCAAATTAGCTTTACCTTGAAATTCAATTAAAAATATTTGGTTCATTTTTGTTCACCTGATACACCTTTCCAGTTGAATTGATCCTGGAATACTCTAATAAACCCTTCAGGCAACTCTTGTCTATATGATATACACTCCCAATCTAATTTATCTTGATATTCTCTCATAAAATGTTCAAATAATTTTTTATCACCCAATAGTTTGTCGCAATCTAATTAACCTTACAATTCTCTCACAAATTTTTCAGTCAGTTTTTGATTACATGATATTCATCCCTAGTTTAATATATCCCCAAATACACTCATGAAATCTTCAGACAATACTTGTCTACATGAAAATATCATCCCAATTCAAGTTATCTAGAAATTCTCTAATAAAATCTTCAGATAGATTTTGCCTTGATTTTATTATTCCTTTCTAACTTATCTTGAAATTCTCTCACAAAATCTTTAGATAATTTTTCATGTCTTGAAATAATGTCCCAATCTAATTTATCTTGAAATAATCCTATAAATACTTTGGGTATATTAAAAAATCTCGAAATGAATTGTGCCATACATAATCACAACAATGAATTTTCCACTTTAATATATTCAGAAATTATCTATTGTAATATTTTATTTGTTAAATACAATAACTATTATTCAGCAAAATTTAATTTTTTAACTCATACAATGGGTCATCAGAATAAGTTGTCTTTCTCTACCTTTCAGTTCATTCAACTTATTGTGTTAGGAAGAGCTTAGCCTTAGTTTGTTATTATTACTGTTGTCCTCTCTGTTCTGAATAACCTTTAAGTCCTAATTGCTTTGCTGTATCTTTCAGTTCATTTACATTCACGGTATTTGGGCCTGCTGTTTAGAAATAATTATTATTAGATTTTTGAAACATGAAAATGAAAGAAGTGTGATTTTCCTTTAGAAAATTGATTCCGTTCTGTGTCCCAAGAAATACATTAATTACAGAAGGTATTTTGACTTTTCCATACAGAATTCCGAGTGTGGAAAAATTTCCCACCATCAGATCTTAAAACAAAAGAATATTAATTATGTTCAGTATCAAGGATGATAGACACTAGAAATATATTACTGTAAATGTTTTATTGATTATAGAATACCAGGTGGGATGAACATCTTCCTTGAAAATCATAGTGGTATTCCAGGTATCAAAGATTTCAGAGTGAATAAAAATAAGAAAACCATAATTTATATGGAAAAAATAAAACCTTTAATAAAAATTACTTTTAATAAATGGCAACTAAACCAACGACATTTTAAGCTGAAGTATCTGTAATGAATGTAAATAATAGGTTTATTTATAACAAAAAAAGCATTTGTAATTGATAAAGAGAATAACTCATTGTTTCAAGGAACAGATGTAGGTAGAATTTTATAGGATAAAAACCAATAGATGCAATTTATGACTACACAGACAAAAAATACATAAAAATATACAGTTAATGAAATATCAGTCCGTTTTCGACATTTGAAAAAATTTATTCAGATACTATTTCTATTAATGAATCAGTTCTATACGAAATTATACTTAGATTTAAAATGCCTAATAGTGAAAAATTTACAGATTTGGTTACTGAAGAGGATTTACCACCCAATGGGGAAAATGGTCAATATAAAACCAAAGTAAGAATAACTCACATGGACCATTCAAATAAGATCAAAGATGAAGGTATAGAATGTTCCAGAGAAGTAATTCAGGATGCATTTAGAATAATAACCGAAAGAAATAAATTGTTTATTACCCCATGGAGGGGCAGTTAACGCTGCCTTCAGGCTAAACCTTGTTCCTCATACAGTTAATGAAAACTTAAGACCAGATTTGGAAATTATTTGATAGTGATTGTGAATACACTTATGGTGTTGTTAGATCTCAGAAACACTTACATAGAATCATAGATAGATATCCATATTGTGAAGAAATAATAAGACTTAATTACAATTCTAGCTCCTTAAATTTGTTTCATCGAATGAAAGAAAATTTAAGAATTATTTGTTGGCACAATTATTTTACTATTTTAAATCATTACATTCAAAGTGATTGATTAATGATGTAATATGTATAGGCTCAGAAAATGCAGTTTACATATTATATATGGAATTCCAGGTGTTAAATAATTAACCGCTGCATATTTTAAACTTTATTCACAATGGAATTTCAGAGAGGGGCTTCATTCCTCTCTTAATACCTTAAGCTTTATTCTTTATAGAATTTACATGGAAATGTCAGTGATTAAATATTACAATCTAGAAAAACCATAATTTTAATTGAATAAATAAAAAATGTAATAAAAATTATTTTTAGTAAATGGCAGCTATTCCATATAATGCAGATGTCGCTATTTCAGAAATACCTATGAAGAATATTTTTGAATGTACTCAGAATACCAACAGAATTGTATGTAACTAAAAGAAGTTTTTGTGATAATTTATAATGAGAAAAATCTTTGGTTTAAGGTTAAGGATGTTTGTGATATACTGGCATATATAGATAATATAACTGCTATAAGACTACATGTTGATAAAAAAGATAAACAAAAAGTGGACAATATAACAATGGAGTGGTTCAACAGTGTCCATACGTTTTAATGAAAAAATACTATTTTCATCATAGAATATTGTTATATTATCTATCTATTATGGGATCAAAATTACCAGCAGCTGAGCAATTTAAATAATGGGTTTAACCATCTGGTACTAGTTGTGGTCAAAACAGACTGGAATCAACAACTGAAAATTTATAAGGACAAATTGAAGATTTACAGATTGATAAGGAAATGGTTACTTGTGTTCTGGAAAAAAGAAAAGGAGAAATTCAAAACTTATGATAACAACTTAATGAGAAAGATGAAATAAGTAAAAGAATACAACAAAATGTAGTTACACCAACTCAAGATATTAATTTGAGACATAAGCTTGTTCTTTTAAAATTGTTTGATAATGACTGTGAATATGATCAGCATATTATTAGGATACAAAGGAGTATTTACAAAGACAAGTATATGGAATTGTAGATAGACAACCAAACTGCGAAGAATTGTTATGACTTGAGTTCGATCTTAACTCAATAAATCTATACCAAAGAATGAAAGGAAATTTTAGGATTGACTGTCATCTGAACTATTTTAATATTATGGATGGCTATAGACAAGAACAAATGATTAACAATATTATAAATTTCACCAGACAGAATTAATATAATTTTTAGTACAGGTAACCTGTATTATAAGTATTCATAAACATTACAAACTTCTTCTCCATTAAGATTGTGTAAATAATTGACATTTTCATCAGTTAGCTGATTTATAAATTTAGAGACTATATCTTCATTGACGTTCGGACAACATATCGTTAGAAGAAATAAGTGCAAGTTTTTACATTTTTAGTGCAGAAATTTACATACAAAAATTGTTTTTAATAAAAATGTTTTTCATGCTAGTCCTAGGTCTAACTTATAAAATGAGCATCAGCTAAAGCACAGCTTGGTATCACTATAAATCTGATTTAAGTCTGCAAATTAGTCTGTGACTACATTATCTTTTTTTATCTAACTACTATGTGCATTATCAAAACCTAACCATGTAACATAATCTTTTCTCCTCTCTTCCTCAAAACAGTTTCAGCAAGGTATACATCAGGATATTTTGTTTTCTGTGATACTTATTCATAAAAATTTCCTTTTATTTGTTTGCCACATCAACCCTTCAAATTACCTTCGATGGATAAGAACGAATAACATCTTGAATTTCAAACATTTCTGTTTGTCAGTTCGCTCCATATCGTTTTTCAAAAGTTCTTTAAGTTTATTGATACTAATGTTATCTCCTTTTGTAAATTAGTTCTTATCTTTACCTGCAACAACAGTTGGTTTATAATTCTTCTCATTTACTTCTATTGGTTTCAGTTTTATAGTTGAATGTTTTGTGTTATTATATTCATCAATTAATTTCGAATGTAGTTTAACCTATTTATAATTTCCTTGAAGAGAACATTTTTTCCACATCTTTTGTTAAGGTTTTCTGTTAAAACTTTCAAAAACAGATGTTTTTAATTCTGTAATGCATGAATAATGATGAATTTTGTATTTCTTCATCAGTGCTTGAAAATCATTATTAAAATTCTTTACCATTACATGTTTGTAAATTCTTTAGATTTTAACCTCTTTGAAATATTTTTTCGAAAGCATCAACCACATTCTTACAAGTTTTATCTTAAACTGTAATAGCCTAAGCAAATTTTTAAAAAAATTCTATAACAGTGAATTAATATTTATGTCCTTGATTTATTATTGGAATTCCTTTAAAATTACCTGAATCCATTTCTGATAGATCTGCTTGCCATAAATTTCTTTTAATTTTTTTGTCATTGTTTTGTATAATTCATTAATAATTTCTTAACAAATATTCAAATGGGATATCTTGGAGGCAACTCCCTCATCTACAACATTTTGTTAACGAATTTACACTTCTTAGTTATACAAACTGTACAGAGACATTAATTCCTTTCTTCCTATTTTAGTTGTTACTCTGTGAGGATTAAGTGTTGCAGTACTCTTCTTACACTTTAAACAGTAGACACAGTTTTAGATTTCTTCTTCTTCAGTAGCTCCACAGCCCTCGGTGAGCCTTGGCTTCTTCAACAATCTTCCTCCACACTTCTCGGTTATTTGCTGCTCTTTTCCACCCCCGGACTCCCATATTGCTGATATCCATTATTACCTCATCGATCCATCTTCTTCTAGGTCTCCCTTTTCGCCTAACTGAATGGATCACACCTTTCATCATTTTCTTTGGAATTCTATCCTCTGCCATTCTCTCCAAGTGTCCTAGCCATCGTATTCGCTGTGATTTCACAAATTTTACTATGTCCCTGCCTTGTATTAACTCTTGTAATTCGGCATTGTAGCGTGTTCTCCAGCCTTCTTCCTCCCTTATTGGCCCATAGATTTTGCGTAGTATTTTCCGCTCAATGCTTCTTAGAGCATTTTTATCATGTTCTGTCAACGTCCATACCTCTGAGCCGTATGTGATAACTGGGCGGGCTAGGGAATTATATATTAGCAGTTTAGTTTTTCTTGTAACAAGGCTATTTTTGAAGAGCTGCATATTTGCAAAGTAAGCTCTGTTTCCTGCTTGTATTCTTTCCCTTATAGCCTTTCCAATACTGTTATCATTTGTTATTAGGGCTCCCAAGTAGTTAAAAGAGGACACTCCATTGAAGCATTTCCCATTGATGTTTAGGTTTTTAGGGGTTCTTCTGGCCTCAGATTGTGACATTACCATATATTTTGTTTTGTTTTCATTTACTATGAGGCCAATTTTTAAGGCTTCTGTTTCCATTGCCCAGTATGTTTCTAGGAGTGTATTGGTATTTCTTCCTACTATAGCAATGTCATCAGCGTATGCACATATCTGGCTAGTTTTTCATAAATATGGTGCCTCTTTTGTTGATTTTATTTACTGCACTATGCAGGGCTATGTTGAATAGGACAGTGGAGAGACAACCCCCTTGCTTCACACCTTTATTAAAGTCAAAGCTATCACTTGTTCTGCTAAGGACCTTTACTTTTGCTCTTGTCTCTGTCATTGTCATTCTGATTAGTCTTATTAATTTAGCACATATACCAACTTCTTTCAGTGCTCTATATAGTTCTTGCCGATTTATGCTGTCAAAGGCTTGTTTGAAATCTATGAATAAGAAATGCAGATTTATATCGTATTCATAGAACTTTTCCATCATTTGCCTTATCACAAATATTTGATCAGTTATTCCTCTGCCTGGTCGAAAGCCACACTGATATTCCCCTAGTATGCCTTCTGCACACTTCTGTATCCTTTCGTTTAATATACTTGTGAAGATCTTATAAGCTGTACTTAGAAGTGTTACACCTCTATAGTTTTCACATGCTGTTCTGTCCCCTTTCTTATAAATGGGGACTATTATTCCAATTTTCCAATTATCTGGCACAGTTTCTGTTTCTGATATATCTGATATTAATGTGTGCAGTTCCTTTATTACAGCCTCACCACCAGTTTTTATTAATTCAGCAATTATGCTGTCTTCCCCAGGGGCTCGATTGTTTTTTGACTTGTGCACAGCCTGGGAGACCTCTTGTAGTGTTGGCTTTCTTGCCTCATTGGTTTCATTGTCTACTTCCAGCTCCACTCTTCCCTCCTGTGCAGCTGTCTCTTCATCTTCCAGGCTGCTGCTTAGTGTATCTTTGAAATACTCTGCCCATCTTCCCACTCTCTGTTCTTCCTCCCTTATGATTTTCCCATCTTTACTGGAACAGGCCGTTATTTTTGTTTGGAATCTATTCTTCATTTTGCCTATGGCATGATAGAACTTTCTTATTTCACTCTGTTCCTTTAGTTCTTCTAGTTCTTGAAATTTCTTCTTATACCACTCTCTTTTCTTTCTCTTGCACAGTCTGTTAGCTCTTCTCCTTAATTCTCTATATTGTTCCACATTATTTCTGGTTTCTCTCTGTAGCACTTTTGTTCTTGCCCTGTTCTTTTCCTCTATTGCTGACCTGCAATCTTCATCAAACCACTCCTGGGTTTTTCTGTTCCTTCTTATGCCTATTATTTCCTCTGCAGCATCCTTAATGGCTTTTTCAAACCTGTTCCACCTTTCATCTACTCCTACTGTGGTCTCTTCATTGCTCAGCTTTCTGCTTAGTGTTACTTGGTATTTTTTTACTTCATCAGGGATGTTCAGTTTGTCTGTATTCCATTTCATCATCTTTCCCATTCTGTTGCCCTTTGTTAGTGACAGTTTCTTTCTCAAGACTGATTTTATCAAAAAGTGGTCTGAATCACAGTTTGGTCCTCTGCAGCTCCGTACATCCGTAACTGACGTGGAGTGGCGTGCAATCACTAAAATATGGTCAATCTGATTGACTACTCCATTGGCTGCAGACTTCCAAGTACCCAGATGGATCCTTTTATGTGGAAAGCAGACACTTTTAATAATCATATTATTCCTTGCTGCGAATTGGCATAATAAGTCTCCATTCTCATTGTTTTCTTCATGTAGTGAATATTTTCCAGAAACTCCATACGGATGTTCATTCCTCCCTATTTTTGCATTAAAATCTCCTATTACTAGGATCAGGTCATATTTAGGTACTGCACAGCATACTTTTTCCAAGTCTTCGTAGAACTGTTCTTTAATTATATCCTCTTTTTCCTCTGTTGGTGCATGTGCATTAACTATTGATATATTCCTAAATTTACCTTTTAGTCTGAGTCTGCACATCCTTTCATTTATAGGTTCAAATTCTAGAAGGCTTTTCCTAACTTCCCTAGTTATTATAAACCCTGTTCCAAGTTGGCCTGTTCTTTCTTCTGGTCCACTATATACCAATGAGTATGAGTTTTAGATTTATGTAAATTAAAATTTTAATAAGATTCAATGTTCCATTCTATAATTATCATATAATTCTAAACTATTGCACCAAATGTGAATAATTCACCTGAAACAGATACATTTTTAATTGATTTATTTAGTTATAAATATTTTATCTATGATTTCCATTTCAAGTAGTGGTTTATTGAACATAGTTGGATATAAAATTTGTAATTCAGCTTCATTATGTCTCTTTACCTCTATTTTAAAATCAGAAGTTCGTAAATCACCCTTTTTACCTGTATTTTAAAATCACAAGTTGGCAAATCACTATTTATATTGACCCAAATAAAATAATTCTCTTCAATTGTACATGGTATTTGTATGAGTATTTCAGTATTTCACCACCTCTGACAAAATGAAACTTCAGGTTTTGTTTTTCTCATGTTTTTTAAGGTTACTTAACTGCTTTAGGTAAGGTGTTAAATCTACCTTTGAGAAATAATCTGTAAAAGTTTTTCCAATTTCGTTTTTTGGAAAGTAATTTTTCCAATAAGTTGCACAGAAGTGACATAGTTACTGAGTTGTGTTAGAATACATGTGTATTCAGATTTTGTAACAAGTTTACATAATTCATTGTCTAAGTACTGTTTCGCAGCTGCATCATAACTGTTTACTGGATCTTTTATTTACTAATCTCCTACCTTTAAAATCAGTATATCATTTATTTGTTTTAAAAATGACACCTATTTCTGTATGGAATTATGTAATGAAACCGTGTTTTCGATAATTTTTTCTTTCTAGTAATTTTTATGTTTTCTAATTTTATTTGACTATTAATCATGTGACCTTTAGGCAGCGCCTTATTTAAAAAGTGTCCATTTATTAGAGTCAAAATATCATTAAGCTTATTATTCATACATCATATTTTAAAACAATAGACACAATTGTCCACATATTACTTCTTAAAAATTCTGAATCATTGTCCATAGCAGTGCAATTCACTCGATCCGAAATATTTAACAAATTCTTTTGTAATATTTCCACCAAATGAATCAGATACAATTTTTCAACATTAGGCTTACTATAACAAATCCATTCAGTACTAGTGTGATCAGATTTATCTCTTGTTAACTATTCCATATTCTAACTAAACTTTTTGGTCATTAGTAGTTAATCATTCATAAAAATGCCTAGAAAATATTTAATTTTTAATTGCTTTCCTAATTATTCTCTTTTAGAATTAGATAAATGATTATTGTTTTTTGGATATTTTCGTTTTTATTTCTAGCACGAGCTAGCTTTTAATTGCTTTATTATGTCTTTTCTGTTCTTCCAATTCTGCATTGGCTCTTTTCTTGTAAATTACTGCATTTGTGATCGCTGCTGAACAACCTGCAAGTGAACTAGTAGTTGCTACATATGGTAATGCAGCTAATAGTAATGGAAGAAATCTACCTTTGTGATTTGTTACTCCTTTACCTTATTTCTTTTATGTTAGACTTTTGACAGTATTTTTCAGAACAGAAATGCCTAATATAGTAAGTAAATTACCACCAGTTCTTAAATCTCTTTTTCTTTTTTGTGCATCAGTTAGGATGATTCAGTTCTATGTAATAGTTCATTATTTCATTTTATTTTAATTGATTTTGATTTAATTTTGCCACTTGGTAGCAAAGTGTAATTATTTGAATAGTTATTCATGTAAATATAAAAATAAGAAATTTAGAAGTATTAGTAATTTTACAATTCCCAACCACTGTCATCAACATCTAAACCGATTCCTAATTTTCGTTTTCCTTGGATTATTCCTCTTACTACAGTAACAGCAATTTTGTCTTTCAAACTACCATCTTAACTGTGTATTCAAATTTTTGCCACTTTTTTGGAGTTCTTTATCTGCTTCATGTCTAGATTCTAAATCTTTAGGATCATGATAGACAATATGGTGTTGTTTGCATGCTTCATTTAGTCGCTGAATTCCTTTATCTCCAGGTGTTAGTCTTTCCTCCAGCTTAGTGAACAGCCTGCGGTAATTACATCCTGGCTTTCGTAACTTACTTAAAGCCCAATTTACTAGACCCTTTCCAAAATGTGTAAGGAAGATTATTCAAAAATCTGATTTAATATGAAATGCCTATAGGATTATTAATAATAAATTCACTGTATTTGTTTGTTAACATCTCCATTATTCCAACTTCTTCATTATGATAATTTATTTTCAGCTAAGTTTTTCCCATGAATTACTGTTAATCTATCGATTAAATTCCTAAGATCATTCATCCAAATATGCTTGTTTGGTTTTTCAGGATATTTCCATAGTAAACCTTAACCCATTTTCTCAGGTGAATTTATTTTCGAATAATTTGATAAATCAATAGTTGATTTCTTAAGTTTGTGAAATAGCCACCAACAATTCCTTTTATCAAATGTTTATATTTATTATCTCTATTCATTTTTTTGGGTTACTCTGAGAATATAATGCTCCTAATTGATATAATGTATGTTCATAATTCGATAAATCAAATCCATCGAATTTTTCACCAATATCTTCTACAATAATCTTTTTTTCAGTTAAAAGATTCACTAACCCATCTGTTCCTTCACATACCCTGTTCATTAATAATTAATTTATCTCCATTGAATTCCACTGGTAATTTAACAACATTTTTAAATATGCCAACAGGTTTGAATCCAAAAGCTGCATCTTTACTATGATTAATTTACTTTAATATTCTTTCACTAGCATTTATTTTTTTAGCATCACTGTCTATTACTTTTTAACAGTACCTGTCTTGCTTTTACTTTTAGTCTCTTCTTCTTACTTCTCCTTTACACATTGTATTTCTGATTCGTATAATCACATTGCAGGCTTCGTCACAAACTTAAGTCAGTGTACGCAGTCTTTTTGACAATGACATGGAATCATTAGTTTTTCAGCTCCATTATTTTCTTCAATAACTTCCTAAGCATTGTCATAAGTCTTCGACTCCTTGTTTTACTTGTTCAATAGCATCAATAACTGGCTGATCTTCTTTTTTATATTTTTCATAATCTGTTCATTGTAGTTTCTTGCGAAGCTTGTATTGTAATTTCTATTTTTCATTTTAGTCCAGTTCATTTCATTTAGCTTTTTAACATTTAGTGGGTTGTATTTTCCAAACGATT
The DNA here is from genome assembly GCF_023864275.1 of Schistocerca cancellata. NCBI lineage: Eukaryota > Metazoa > Arthropoda > Insecta > Orthoptera > Acrididae > Schistocerca > Schistocerca cancellata. The sequence goes on from NC_064626.1 coordinate 970,688,495, forward strand.
ATTAGGGTTGAAAAACATTAATTAATCATTTCTTATGTCTACCATTTATGTTTAACATTTATGTTGTTATGAAATTCTGTATTTTATTTCAGAACTACAGAATTTCATAACTACATAAATGTTAAACATAAATGGTAGAACTCCTACCCCCATGAACCATGGACCTTGCCGTTGGTGGGGAGGCTTGCGTGCCTCAGCGCTACAGATGGCTGTAATGTAGGTGCAACCACAACAGAGGGGTATTGCAGGGGCAACAGTCTGGATGATTGACTGATCTGGCCTTGCAACACTAACCAAAATGGCCTTGCTGTGCTGGTACTGCGAACAGCTGAAGGCAAGGGGAAACTACACCCGTAATTTTTCCCGAGGGCATGCAGATTTTCTGTATGGTTAAATGATGATGGCGTCCTCTTGGGTAATATAATATGGAGGTAAAATAGTCCCCTATTAGGATCTCCGGGCGGGGACTACTCAAGAAGAAAACGTTATCAGCAGAAAGAAAACTGGCATTCTACAGATCGGAGTGTAGAATGTCAGATGCCTTAATCTGGCAGGTAGGTTAGAAAATTTAAAAAGGGAAATGGATAGGTTGAAGTTAGATATAGTGGGAATTAGTGAAGTTCGGTGGCAGGAGGATCAAGACTTTTGGTGAGGAGAATACAGGGTTCTAAATACAAAATCAAATAGGGGTAATGCAGCAGTAGGTTTAATAATGAATTAAAAAATAGGAGTGCGGGTAAGCTACTAAAAACAGCATAGTGAACGCCTTATTGTAGCCAAGATAGACACGAAGCCCATGCCTACTACAGTAGTACAAGTTTATATGCCTACTAGCTCTGCAGATCATAATGAAATTGATGAAATGTATGATGAGATTAAAGAAATTATTCAGGTAATGAAGGAAGACGAAAATTTAATAGTCATGGGTGACTGGAATTCGAGAGTAGGATAAGGGAGAGAAGGAAACAAAGTGGGTGAATATGGATTGGGGGACAGAAATGAAAGAGGAAGCCGTCTGGTACAATTTTGCACAGAGCATAACTTAATCATAGCTAACACTTGGTTCAAGAACCATAAATGAAGGTTGTAAACATGGAAGAATCATGGAGATATTAGATAGTATCAGATAGATTATATAATGGTAAGATAGAGATTTAGGAACCAGGTTTTCAATTGTAAGGCATTACCAGAGGCAGATGTGGACTCTGACCACAACCTATTGGCTATGAACTGTAGATTAAAACTGAAGAAACAGCAAAAAGGTGGGAATTTAAGGAAATGGGACCTGGATAAAATAAAAGAACCAGAGGTTGTACAGAGTTTCAGGGAGAGCATAAGGGAGCAAGTGACAGGAATGGGGTAAAGAAATACAGTGGAAGAATGGGTAGCTGTTAGGGATGAAATAGTGAGGGCAGCAGAGGGTCAAGTAGGTAAAATGACGAGGGCTAGTAGAAATCCTTGGGTAACAGAAGAAATATTGAATATAACTGATGAAAGGAGGAAATATAAAAACATATTAAATGAAGCAGGCAAAAAGGAATACAAACGTCTCAAAAATGAGATCGACAGGAAGTGCAAAATGGCTAAGCAGGGATGGCTAGAGGACAAATGTAAGGATATAGAGACTTATCTTACTAGGGGTAAGATAGATACTGCCTACAGGAAAATTAAAGAGACCTTTAGAGAAAAGAGAGCCACTTCCATGAATATCAAGAGCTCAGATGGAAACCCAGTTCTAAGCAAAGAAGGGAAAGGAGAAAGACGGAAGAAGTATATAGAGGGTCTATACAAGGGCGATGTACTTGAGGAGAATATTATGGAAATGGAAGAGGATGTAGATGAAGATGAAATGGGAGATACGATACTGCGTGAAGTGTTTGACAGAGCACAGAAAAACCTGAGTCGAAACAAGGCCCTGGGAGTAGACAACATTCCATTAGAACTACTGACGGCCTTGGGAGTTCCAGTCCTGAGAAAACTCTACCATCTGGAGAGCAAGATGTATGATACAGGCGAAATACCCTCAGACTTCAAGAAGAATATAATAATTCCAATCCCAAAGATAGCAGGTATTGACAGATGTGAAAATTACCGAACTATCAGTTTAATAAGTCACAGCTGCAAAATACTACCGCGAATTCTTTACAGATGAATGGAAAAACTGGTAGAAGCCGACCTCGGGGAAGATCAGTTTGGATTCCGCAGAAATGTTGGAACACATGAAGCAATACTGACTCTACAACTCATCTTAGAAGAAAGATTATGGAAAGGCAAACCTACGTTTCTAGCATTTGTAGACTTAGAGAAAGCTTTTGACAATGTTGACTGGAATACTCTCTTTCAAATTCTAAAGGTGGCAGGGGTAAAATACAGGGAACGAAAGGCTATTTACAATTTCTACAGAAAGCAGATGGCAATTATAAGAGTCGAGGGGCATGAAAGGGAAGCAGTGGCTGAGAAGGGAGTGAGACAAGTTGTAGCCTGTCCCCTATGTTATTCAATCTGTATATTGAGCAAGCAGTAAAGGAAACAAAAGAAAAATTCGGAGTAGGTATTAAAGTCCATGGAGATGAAATAAAAACGTTGAGTTTCGCTGATGACATTGTAAGTGTGTCAGAGACAGCAAAGGACTTGGAAGAGCTGTTGAACAGAATGGACAGTGTCTTGAAAGGAGGGTATAAGATGAGCATCAACAAAAGCAAAACGAGGATAATGGAATGTAGTCGAATTATGTCAGTTGATGCTGACGGTATTAGATTAGGAAATGAGACACTTAAAGTAGTAATGGAGTTTTGCTATTTGGGGAGCAAAATAACTGTCAATGGTCGAAGTATAGAGGATATAAAATGTAGAGTGGCAATGGCAAGGTAAGCGTTTCTGAAGAAGAGAAATTGGTTAACATCGAGTTTAGATTTAAGTGTCAGGAAGTCGTTTCTGAAAGTATTTGTATGCAGTGTAGCCATGTATGGAAGTGAAACATGGACGATAAATACTTTGGACAAGAAGAGAATATAAGCTATTGAAATGTGGTGCTACAGAAGAATGCTGAAGGTTAGATGGGTAGATCACATAACTAATGAGGAGGTATTGAATAGAATTGGGGAGAAAAGGAGTTAGTGGTACAGCTTGACAAGAAGAAGCGACCAGTTGGTAGGACATGTTCTGAGGCATCAAGGAATCACAAATTTAGTATTTGAGGGCAGTGTGGAGGGTAAAAATCGTAGAGGGAGACCAAGGGATGAATACACTAAGCAGATTCAGAAGGATGTAGGTTGCAGTAAGTACGGGGAGATGAAGAAGCTTGACAGGATAGAGTAACATGGAGAGCTGCTCAGGACTGATGATAACAACAACAACAACATTTCAGAACTCAGCTTTGTATGATTTTCTAGTCATTTCTATTATAAAAAACCCTAATTGATCATTCTAACATTTATTACACATTTCTGTAAAATCAACAAATTTAAATCATCAGCAATGAACTTATAATAAATATGATTTCAATTTGTGTCATGTTGTCTAACAATACTTAAAAAATAAGATTATCTCTGAATAATTGTTTTTGTATTTTTCAATGAGTTTGAGATAAATAAGAAAACCTATTCCTTTGTAGCTGCCTAATAATATCTAACTATATCCTAAATTTCAAGACTTATGTTATCGAATACTACTACTGAACTATCCAGACATTGATCAAATGGAGTAATTTCACCATTATTTTCAATGGAAGTAGTAATTTTTTCATTGTGGTTCTCTTCAATTTTTCACAATTTTTTTTGTAAATTCCTGATGTTTTGGTTGATTCTAACTTTTTGAATCAACATACAAATGATATATTATTTACCATTTCTTCTATCCTTCTGTGTGACTGGTAATGCAGTCCTGACTGTGTCTCATTGATTTACATAAATTTTTATTAATATAAATAGAACTCTTACCTCAATTGAGTGTTTGGTTTTGATATGACTTATTAACTCCACATATTATATCAAAAAAATATAAATTATTTAATAATCAAAGAATACAAATTCCTGAAGGTTAGTACACTTTAAAAAAATTAGAAATATTTACTCATTCGAAATTTCCAAATATTTATGTTAAAGCTCATGATATTTTAAATAGTGTTACTACTGAGATTGATGTTAAGTTATATATGGATCTAAGAGAAGATAATATTGCAAGTGTGGTGGCATATAATAATCAATTTATTTGAAGTTAATATAAAGATTTTTGTTGAAGCCATTCCTAAAATTATTTCATTTGAATTAATTAATATAAATTTTAATTTATCTGATGGAATGTTTGTTAAAGATACTGATCATTTCCACAGAGAAAGTACTATTATTCCTTCATTGAAACCAAGTGGTGGATTTGGAAGACCGAAATTTATGAACCATATTATACTGTAGATTTTCCTATTTCTGATCCCATTCAAAGCTTAGGACATACTACAACTGATTAATATGATTATCTGATTGATGTTAATGGCGCTTGTATAACATTTGGTTTAAAAATGTCTTAATAAATTTTATCCTTAATAAAGTATGAACAATATCGAGGGTTAACAGTTTTTGTCTTTACCTGTGAAAGAGAAAACAGAAAATAATTTAAATGCATCCAACATGAATACAGAGATTGATATAAATATTTGTGATGGATGGCTTCGTCCAAAACATGCACTACTATATATGAACTTTAATATTCTTATAACTAATACAGAAGGATCAGAATCAGATTACTCAATATATAAGGGAAAATCTAATAAAAATTAATCTCATAATTATGTGGCAAAACTGTTTGATTTTTGACTGTAAACAAAGGAAACAATTGTTTATAGAGAATCAAAAATTATTTAATATCCTCAACAGCTATGTTATATTTGACTTCATCTGTTACATATGCAATAAGCTTAGAAGAACATATTCTTAATAACAGAGAAAAAGAAGTAAGAAAAATGAGGTACTTTACCCATTATTAATGCATGATGCATTTCTTAAAGATTATAAAGAAATTATGTGGGTAGGATATATAAGAGTAATTTTAACTAGTCTTCTAGTTCTGGAGATGTCTACATCTACATTTACATCTATATCTATACTCCACAAGCCACCCAACGGTGTGTGGCGCAGGGCACTTTACATGCCACTGTCATTACCTTCCTTTCATGTTCCACTCGTGTATGGTTTGTGGGAAGAATGACTGCCGGAAAGCCTCCATGCGCGCTCGAATCTCTCTAATTTTACATTCCTAGGGAGGTATAAGTAGGGGGAAGCAATATATTCGATACCTCATCCAGTAACGCACCCTCTTGAAACCTGGACAGCAAACTACACCGCGATGCAGAGTGCCTCTCTTGAAGAGTCTGCCACTTGAGTTTGCTAAACATCTCTGTAACGCTATCACGCTTACCAAATAACACTGTGACGAAATGCGCACACTTCTTTGGATCTTCTCTATCTCCTCTGTCAACCCGACCTGGTATAGATCCCACACTGATGAGCAATACTTAACTATAGGCCGAGCGAGTGTTTTGCAAGCCACTTCTTTGTTGATGGACTACATTTTCTAAGGACTCTCCCAATGAATCTAAACCTGGCACCCGCCTTACCAGAAATTAATTTTATATGATTATTACACTTCAAATCGTTCCACACGCATACTCCCAGTTATTTTACAGAAGTAACTGCTACCAGTGTTTGTTCCGCTATCATATAATCATACAATAAAGAATCCTTCTTTCTATGTATTCGCAATACACTACATTTGTCTATGTTAAGGGTCAATTGCCACTCCCTGCACCAAGTGCCTATCCGCTGCAGAACTTCCTGCATTTCGCTACAATTTTCTAATGCTGCAACTTATCTGTATACTACAGCATCATCCGCGAAATGCCGCATGGAACTTCCGACACTATCTACTAGGTCATTTATATATATTGTGAAAAGCAATGGTCCGATAACACTCCCCTCTGGTACGCCAGAGGTTATTTTAACGTCTGTAGACGTCTCTCCATTGAGAACAACATGCTGTGTTGTGTTTGCTAAAAATTCTTCAATCCAGCCACACAGCTGGTCTGGTATTCCGTAGGCTCTTACTTTGTTTATCAGGCGGTAGTGAGGAACTGTAACGAGCGCCTCCCGGAAGTCAAGAAAATTGATATCTACCTGGGACCCTGAATCTAATATTTTCTGGGTCTCATGAACAAATAAAGCGAGTTGGGTCTCACACGATCGCTGTTTCCGGAATCCGATTCCTACAGAGTAGATTCTGGGTTTCCAGAAATGACATGATACTCGAGCAAAAAACATGTTCTAAACTTCTGCAATAGATCGATGTCAGAGATATAGACCTATAGTTTTGCGCATGTGCTCGACGACCCTTCTTGAAAACTGGGACTACTTGTGCTCTTTTCCAATCATTTGGAACCTTCCATTCCTCTAGAGACTTGCGGTACATGGCTGTTAGAAGGGGGGCAAGTTCTTTCACGTAATCTGTGTAGAATCGAATTGGTATCCCATCAGGTCCAGTGGACTTTCCTCTGTTGAGTGATTTCAGTTGCTTTTCTATTCCTTGGACACTTATTTCGATGTCAACCATTTTTTCGTTCGTGTGAGGATTTAGAGAATGAACTGCAGTGCATTATTCCTCTGTGAAACAGCTTTTGGAAAAAGGTGTTTAGTATTTCAGCTTTACGTGTGTCATCTGTTTCAATGCCATCATCATTGAGGAGTGTCTGGATATGCTGCTTCGATCCACTTACTGATTTAACGTAATACCTTACGCTAACTTTGACATCGTTTAGCTTCTGTTGGCCGGCCAGGGTGGCCGAGCGGTTCTAGGCGCTACAGTCTGGAACCGCGCGAGCGCTACGGTCGCAGGTTCGAATCCTGCCTCGGGCATGGATGTGTGTGATGTCCTTAGGTTAGTTAGGTTTAAGAAGTTCTCAGTTCTAGGGGACTGATGACCTTATTAGTTAAGTCCCATAGTGCTTAGTAACATTTGAACCACTTTTAGCTTCTGTTTGTCTGAGAGGTTTTGGCTACGTTTAAACTTGCAGTGAAGCTCTCTTTGCTTTCGCAGTAGAGTCCTAACTTTGTAGTTGAACCACGGTGGGTTTTTCCCGTCCCTCACAGTTTTACTTAGCACGTACCTGTATAAAACGCATTTTACGATTGCCTTGAACTTTTTCTATAAACACTCAACATTGTCAGTGTCGGAACATAATTTTTCGTTTTTATCTGATAGGTAGTCTGAAATCTGCCTCCTATTACTCCTGCTAAACAGATAAACCTCCCTCCCTCTTTTTTACATTCCTATTTACTTCCAAATTCAGGGATGCTGCAACGACCTTTGATCACTGGTTCCCTGTTCTGCGCTTACAGAGTCGAAAAGTTCGGGTCTCTTTGTTATCAGTAGGTGCAAGATGTTATTTCCACGAGTCGTTTCTCTGTTTAATTGCTCTATGTAATTTTCGGATAGTGCACTCAGTATAATGTCACTCGATGCTCTGTCCCTACCAACCGTCCTAAACATCTGAGTGCCCCAGTCTATATCTGGTAAATTGAAATCTCCACCTAAGATTATAACGTGCTGAGGATATTTATGTGAAATGTATTCCAGATTTTCTCTCAGTTGTTCTGCCACTAATGCTTCTGAGTCGGGAGGTCGGTAAAAGGAGCCAATTACTAACCTAGCTCGGTTGTTGAGTAGATGCAATTCTTAGATAGCCTAATTATAATGATACTGGAGTTAAAATTCAAAATACACTTTCTTAGGAAGGAAAAATTGTAATAGAATCGACGGAAATTCATGTACCAATTCCTGAATGAGATTGTCGCTCAGTAGTAGAGTGTATGCTGATATGAAACTTCCTGCCAGATTAGAACAGTGCGCTAGACCGAGACACGAAGTACTGGCTGAAGTAAAGCTGTGAGGGCGGGTTGTGAGTCATGCTTGAATAACCCAGATAGTAGATCACTTGCCTGCATCAGCCACAGTTCTTGAGTCTGAGTCTCAGTCTGGTAAACGTTTTAATCTTCCAGAAAGTTTCGTGTGCTAATTGTTAAATATGAAACAACTTATGAGTTAGAACAATGAGGAAATATTTTGAAAAATCCAAAACTTCTGATATATTTTTATGAACTGCAAACTGTACATGTTACAGGATTGAGTGGTAAGAAAATTTTTGAACTAGATACCACAAATTACCTGCCCCAATAAGTCATGGACCTTGCCGTTGGTGCTGAGGCTTGCGTGCGTCAGTGATACAGGTAGCCATACCGTAGGTGCAACCACAATGGAGGGGTATCTGTTGAAAGGCGAGACAAACGTGTGGTTCCTGAAGAGGGGCAGCATCCTTTTCAGTAGTTGCAGAGGCAACAGTCTGGATGATTGACTGATCTGACCTTGTAACGCTAACCAAAACGGCCTTGCTGTGATGGTACTGCAAACGGCTGAAAGCAAGGGCATGCAACTTTACAGTATGGTTAAATGATGATGGCGTCCTCTTAGGTAAAATATTCTGTAGGTAAAATAGTCTACCATTCAGATCTCCAGGCAGAGACTACTCAGGAGGAAAACGTTATCAGGAGAAGAAAACTTGCTTTCTACGGATCGGAGAGTGGAATGTCAGATCCCTTAATCGGGCAAGTACGTTAGAAAAATTAAAAACGGGAAATAATAGGTTAAAGTTAGATATAGTGGGAATTAGTGTAGTTCGGTGGCAGGAGGTACAAGACTTCTGGTCAGGTGAATTCTGGGTTATAAATACAATATAAAACAGGGGTAATGCAGGGAGTAGGTTTAATAATGAATAAAAAATAGAAGTGCGGGTAAGCTACTACAAACATCATATTGAAAGCATTATTGTGGCCAAGATAGACACGAAGCCCACGCCTACCACAGTAGTTCAAGTTTATATGCCAACTAGCTGTGTAGATGACAAAGAGATTGATGAAATGTGTGATGAGATAAAAGAAATTATTCAGATAGTAAAGGGAGACGAAAATTTAATAGTCATGGGTGACGGGAATACGATAGTAGGAAAAGGAAGAGAAGGAAATGTAGTAGGTGAATATGGAGTGTGGGCAGGAAATGAAAGAGGAAGCAACCTGGTAAAATTTTGCACAGAGCATAACTTAGTCATAGCTAACACTTGGTTCAAGGATTATGGACGAAGGCTGTATACACGGAAGAGTCCTGGAGATACTGGAATACTTCAGATAGATTACATAATGGTAAGACAGAGATTTAGGAACCTGGTTTTAAATTGTAAGACATTTCCAGGGTCAGATGTGGAATCTGACCACAATCTATTGATTATATACTGTAGATTTACACTGAATAAATTGCAAAAGGGTGGGAATTTAAGGAGAGGGGACCTGGCTAAGGAGACAGAACCAGAGGTTGTACAGAGTTTCAGGGAGAGCATTAGGGAACGATTGACAAGAATGGGGGAAAGAAATACAGTAGAAGAAGAATGGGTAGCTTTGAGAGATAAAGAATTGAAGGCAGCAGAGGATCAAGGAGGAAGAAAGACGAGAGCTAATACAAATCCTTGGGTAACAGAAGATATATGGAATTTAATTGACGAAAGGAGAAACTATAAAAATGCAGTTACTGAAGCAGGGAAAAAGGAATGCAAACGTCTCAGAAATGAGATCGACAGGAAGTGAAAAATGGCTAAGCAGGGATGGCTAGAGGACAAATGTAAGGATGTAGAAGCGTATCTCACTAGGGGTAAGATAAATACTGCCTACAGGAAAATTAAAGTGACCTTTCGAGAAAAGAGAACCACTTGTATGAATATCAAGAGATCAGACAGAGAGACAGTTCTAAGCAAAGAAGAGAAAGCAGAAAGGTGAAAGGAGTATCTAGAGGTTTCTATACAACGGCGATGTACTTGAGGACAATATTATGGAAATGGAAGACGATGTAGATGAAGATGAAATGGGAGATATGATACTGCGTGAGGAGTTTGACAGAACACTCAAAGACCTGAGTCGAAACAAGGCCCTGGGAGTAGATAATATTCCATTAGAACTACTGACACCCTTGGGAGAGCCAGTCCTGACAAAACTCTACCATCTGGTGAGCAAGATGTATGAGACAGGCGAAATACCCCCAGACTTCAAGTATAATATAATAATTCCAATCCCAAAGAAAGCAGATGTTGACAGACGTGAAAATTACCGAACTATCAGTTTAATAAGGCACGGCTGCAAAATACTAACGCGAATTCTTTACAGGCGAATGGAAAAACTGGTAGAGGCCGACCTCGGGGAAGATCAGTTTGGATTCCGTAGAAATACTGGAACACGTGAGGCAATACTGACCCTACGACTTATCTTGGAAGCTAGATTGAGGAAAGGAAAACCTACGTTTCTAGCATTTGTAGAATTAGAGAAAGCTTTTGACAATGTTAACTGGAATACTCTCTTTCAAATTCTGAAGGTGGCAGGGGTAAAATACAGGGAGCGAAAGGCTATTTACAGTTTGTACAGAAACCAGATGGCAGTTATAAGAGTCGAGGGACATGAAAGGGAAGCAGTGGTTGGATAGGGAGTGAGACAGGGTTGTAGCCTATCCCCGATGTTATTCAGTCTGTATATTGAGCTAGCAGTAAAGGAAACATAAGAAAATTTCGGAGTAGAAATTAAAATCCATGGAGAAGAAATAAAATCGTAGAGGTTCACCTATAACATTTTAATTCTATCATAGACAGCAAAGGACTTGGAAGAACAGTTGAACGGAATGGACAGTGTCTTGAAAGGAGGATATAAGATGAACATCAACAAAAGCAAAACGAGGTTAATGGAATGTAGTCGAATGAAGTCGTGTGATGTTGAGGAAATTAGATTAGGAAATGAGACACGTAAAGTAGTAGATGCCTTTTGCTGTTTGGGGAGCAAAATAACTGATGATGGTCTTAATAGAAGTAATATTAAATGTAGACTGGCAATGGCAAGGACAGCGTTTCTGAAGAAGAGAAATTTGTTAACATTCGTTATAGGTTTCAGTAACAGGAAGTATTGAGTGTAGGCACGTATGGAAGTGAAATGTGGACGATAAATAGTTTGGACAAGAACAGAATAGAAGGTTTCGAAATGTGTTGCTACAAAAGAACGCTGAAGATTAGATGGGTAGATCACATACCTAATCGTAGGTATTTAATAGTATTAGGGAGGAGAGAAATTTGTGACACAGCTTGACTGGAAGACTGGATCGGTTGTTAGGACATGTTCTGAGGCATCAAGGGATCACCAGTTCAATATTGGAGGGCAGAGGGGTGCGTTAAAATCATAGAGGGGCCCCTAGAGATGAATACACGAGGCAGATTCAGAATGATGTAGGTTCCAGTAGGTACTGTGAGATGAAGAATCTTGCACAGGATAGAGTAGCATGGAGAGCTGCGCCAAACTAGTCTCTGGACTGAAGACCACAACAACAACACATCACAAATTACTATAACTCTGCGGAATTGGATATGCCATATTTTGTATTTGATACATTCCAGACAAATCGTAAAAATAATCAGTTACTTGACGCTTTATTATTCGATCATGTTAATCTACAGAATACATATTTGAAAAATGGAAGAAGCAAAATTTTCCCACAGGAGATGCTGAATATTATTCCTCCAAATAATTTCCTCAGTGTATACGAGGCGTTTCTCAATTTTAGACGAGTTTCACTGCACATATCAGACACTGACATGACGCCACTTAATTTCATAAAGAACTCTCCTATCTATGTGATTAACATGACTTATAGAAAGAATATTGTGTCTTCACAGAAAACGACTGTCAAACTTTGTTCAACTTTTAATGAAACAATACCTACAGATAGCGTATGTAACGATGTATGGTAAGAAAATTTGATGTACGAAGCACCGCATGGATTACTTACTGAAAATTTTTAACTGTAAAAATGAATAAAAACCTAGAAAAAGTTAAAAAATCTTTACGGCATGTTTGCATTTAGTTTTTGTATTTTCAGAAAGGTAGACGAAATAAAAGTTGAAAACATTTTGTATGTTAGCATTTAATCAGTTAATACTTGTGTGTAAAGATCGATGAATAGCTCTAGCCTGCAAAGAATATGAATGAATTTCATGAAGATAAGTATCGAACAGATGGATTTTTCTGGATTTGTAAAGAATGTCAAAAATACTATCCTAAAATTAAAGTTACATGTTACAGTTACTCAAGATCCTGCACCAACTAAGATGGGTTATGCATGTCCAGCGGATGAGGGATGACAGACTTTGTAAGTAGGCTGTTTAGATTTTTATATTGGTAATGCCACGTAGCGCTCTGTATGAAAATCACTGGCTGTGCTGTGTGCAGTATGTGGCTAGTTTGCATTGTTGTCTGCCACTGTAGTGTCGGGCAGCTGGACGTGAACAGCGCGTAGCGTTGCGCAGTTAGATGTGAGCCGCCAGCAGTGGCGCATGTGAGGAGAGAGATGGCGGAGTTTTGAAATTACATATATTATGACTTTTGATGATATTAAGGTAAATACAGTGTTTGTTCTCTATTAAAATCTTTCATTTGCTAACTATCCCTATCAGTAGTTAGTGCCTTCAGTAGTTTGAATCTTTTATTTAGCTGGCAGTAGTGGCGCTCGCCGTATTGCAGTAGTTCGAGTAACGGAGATTTTTGTGAGGTAAGTGATTTGTGAAAGGTATAGTTTAATGTTACTCAGGGCCATTCTTTTGCAGGGATCTTTGATAGTCAGACTGCGTTGCGCTAAATAATATTGTGTGTCAGGTTAAGCACAGTCTCGTATACAATTTTCCTAAGGGGACGTTTCATATGTCGAACCTTAGCCTAGGATACCTCACTGGAATCTTCTGATTTTTTCTTGTAGTTGTGTAATTAGTGTAGATTTTGTTTACTGCTATTGCGTAATTGTAGAGAGAATCTCCTTTGTAGTTGCAGTTTTTCATTGTTGCACAGTAAAACAGTTGTGGCATGCATGTAGATTTGCACCAAGTATTTCGCAGCTGCAATTAACTAGATATTATTTTCAGTGCTATGTTAATGTGTTCTCTTATTTTTGCTCTTCAAATTGTGTTTTTCTGTGTTATCGTGTGAAATATTGTGACAATAATGACGTGTGAAAAACGTAACACTAGGCTTCAAAGTAAACTGAGAAATAATAGTGACGACGAGCGTAGCTTATCAGCACCACTGGGTAGTGAATTAACAGACATTCGAAGTAGTAATTTGGTAATTGTGCATAGGGAGATGGAGCGGGCGGCAAATAATGGTGTAGACAGTCAAACAGGTAGTGAACAGGGAAGCATTATCGATCGATCGGTCGGCAACAGCTCGCCTCAGGAATCCGAAATGATAGGACACAATTTTGCAAATACTGTAGACTTAGGTTTTGGGTCCTCACCGTTTTCTCAAACAAGTCAAGACACATTTTCTGCTTGTCAAAATGTGAATGTTGCCGGTGCAAATTCACTGTCGAAAAGCATAGAGAAACAGGTTCCAGACACTAATACATTATTATTGCAATTAATGCAACAAATGGAACAAAATCAGAGACAAATGGGACAAAATCTTCAAAAGTTAGACACAGTGGAACAAAATCTTAAAAAGTTAGACACAATGAAACAAAATCTTCGGAAGTTAGACACCACACTTGAACAAACACGTGATGATTTAACTACTGAGTTACATAACATTGAATCGAAATGTCAAAAAGTCTGTAATGATGTAAAAACACAGATTTGTGAGCATTTTCAGCCTATTTTTTCGCGGCATGAAAATGCTTTACAGAATCACGAAGCAGCCATAAAAGAGCTGCAAACCATTGTTCATGAAAATCATGAGACCTTGTGGCCTAAAATCGACTCAGTTGCATCTACCGATTCGGTTACGCAACTGGCAAAAACTCAGGAAAACTTAAAGAACACAGTAGATTCGATTTCAACACAAATGGACACTCTGAAACTTGGTTCAGAAAAACCCACTGAGGAAATGTGTTCACTATCGGAGAAAGTAGTCGAACTTTCGGATCAGGTCACTAACTTATCTACAAAGGTAGATGATGATCTGAATGACACAAGACCCGTAGCCTTCACTGACACAGAAGAGTATGAACAAATAAGAAAATTCAAACAAAATCAAAATCAAATCAATATACAGTACAAAAGAGAAATCCGGGAAGTACAAGATCAGCTGACACAGGTAATACAAGAATTACGTATTTCAGAGGACACTCGCGCCCCAATACGGGAAGAGGAACTTAGAAATACGGAACAGCCACAAAATAATAACACAGGGCATTTCGGTAATTATGAAAGGAATTGGCAAGGTGCACCGAATTTTGAGATGGAACCGCCGACACGACGTAACAATGACCGATATGTGACTCGCCGACATGATGATTTTGACTATAAGCTGTTCATTACTACACGTAAATTCAAAACATTTAAGAATTCTGGCAACGACATTCATCCACAAGCATGGCTCCATCAATTCTCTCATTGTTTTCCTCCCAACTGGTCATTGGAGCGCAGGTTAGAATTTATGTGTGGCTACTTGGAGAATGAACCAGCTGTAAGAATGCGATCGGTCATTCACGATTGTCACAGTGAAGGAGAATTTTACCATGCCTTCCTCTCAGCATATTGGTCTCAAGCTACACAAGACCGAGTAAAACATAGCATCATGATGATGAAACACTTTGAACAATCTGAATTTTCCAGTCTTGTCAAATATTTTGAAGACATGTTGCACAAGAATCAGTACCTGTCAAACCCATACAGCCCCACATAACTCATCCGCATTTGTTTAATCAAATTACCTGAACATTTACGGCATATTATTTTGGCAGGACGTTGCAAAGACGACATTGAAGCTTTTCAGGGACTCTTACAAGAATTAGAAATTGACACAGACAGTCGCGGGATGCGAAAACAGGAAAACAATCACTACAGGTCACATCCGTCACAATTCCGTGACGACAGAAACAATAAATGGCCACGACAAACCTATTCTTACAACGTAAATCGTGACCAAAACAGACACCACCCATATGACAACCACTGGCAGAGTAATAGTTACAGGGAAAGATCACCTTTCCGCGGTAATGACTATCACAGAGACAATCAGAGAAACATACAATATGGGAACCAAAATAATTATTATCTAGGGAGACAGAATAACTTTAGACGCAACGGTCCAGCACGCAGTTACGACTCAGGGAGAAATTCTCCACCACCTGACAGACAAGAAAGAAACTATGTAAACTATCGACAAAACGACAGACGTGAATTTCATCAGAACTGGCGGGTTTCTAACAGAGCTGGGCCCTCTGGACAACGTGAATTTGTAGAAGTTAGGTCTCCAAATCCCAATAACGACGCGCGCCAGCAAAGAGACAATAGGCAATGACTCACACCGCTGGCAGCCACAAGACGTACTTATGAAACTGACGACGCAGCTGCCGTAGCTAGTAATTACGTAAAAATGGAAGACATTAGGGACATCCTACTCCAGGAACACGACGTAACACGTAACAACATTGCATATCCTGTGATTCACATTACTGTAAATGACGTAAAATTTACGGCAGTACTTGACTCTGGCAGTCCCATTTCAGTAATTAGTGAAACAGCTTTTAGCAAATGCAACAAATCGAACGATTGCCCCACACTTCCGTTACGTAAGATTAAATTACAAGGTGCAATCTTTGGAAAAAGTGTAGATGTACGCCAACAAACCCATTTAGAATTCTTTTGACAAAGCCACAGCTTCCCTATGAACTTTCTTATTGTTCCATTATTGTCGACGGAAATTATACTGGGAGTAGACTTTTTGAATGAATATAAAGCAATCTTAAGCTTTCACGATGCTGAAATAAGTTTAGAGAAAGAAGGTAAGTCAATAGCTTTGAAATTTGAAGACTGGCTCTCAAACCATGATGAGGAAATTAATCGGCTTTACGTTCTGTTAGACAACAGTTCGGAATTTTCTACGGAACTAGACACTAACAATCACTCTGCAAGTACTGACAGGGATGATATCGATGGCATATTTGAAATTAATGAGTTAATTCAGAATAAAATTCAAACAATTGAGAATTGTAATGACACTGATAGGCAGGACCATTTTGAGATTTTACAAGCACATTCCACAGTTTTTACTCACAAAACAGGAACAATCAAGGGATTTCAATACCAATTTCGTGTTCGTGAGCATACTAAATTTTGTGTTAGACCATACGTAATTCCAGCACATTATAGGGACCGTGTTAGAACAGAAATACAATCTATGCTTGACGAGGGCATTATTGAGCCTGCAGTAAGCTCATACAACAATCCGGTACATGTTGTTGAGAAGAAAAATGGATCGATCAGGCTTGTCTTAGATTCGAGACAAATCAATACTATCATTATTCCTGAAACAGACAGGCCGCAGACGATGGAAGAACTTCTTCAAAATTTTAATGGTGTAAAAGTGCTGTCTTCCATTGATCTCAGATCCAGCTTTTATCAGATCGAACTTCATCCAGAATGTAGAAAATACACAGCTTTCCTTTGTTTCAGCGTTTGTTATCAGTTTCGGAAACTTCCTTTTGGTTTGAACATTTCTTCGGCAGCATTCATTCGTGGGTTAAATTCAATATTACCTGAGTTCTTAAAACGTCACATCACCTTATATGTGGACGATATTCTGATAGCAGAAGCTTCATGGGAACAACACAATCGCATCCTCAACAGTTTGTTACGCATTTTTGCAGAATCTGGAATTACAGTTAACTTGGAAAAGTCTGAATTCGGTAGGACAAAGGTGAAGTTTTTGGGACATATTATTTCTTCTTAAGGCATTCAGCCGGATCCTGAAAAGTTAGAAGCAATTAGGGCCATTCCAGTTCCATCCACAAAAAAACAAGTCCGCAGTTTTCTAGGTCTCGTAAATTTTTACCATCGTTTTCTGAATATGCAAATTCTAGTTACACCAAAACTTTGTTCTCTCACTGAAAAAAATACTATTTGGAACTGGGACGAACAAGCACAGTTGGAATTCAATTATTTGAAAGAAGCGTTACTTCACGCACCAATACTAGCTCATCCAGATCTGTCACAAGATTTCTGCCTTAGCACGGATTCTTCTAAAGTCGGTCTTGGTGCCCATTTATTTCAATAAGCCACAGAAAATGACACTAACATTCAGAAAACCATTGCTTTTGCTAGACGAGTGCTAACAAAATCTGAAAAAAATTATTCCGTTACTGAATTAGAAGCTTTAGCTATCGTTTGGGCATTTAACAAATTCCGTTTCTTTCTTTCTGGCAAGCACGTAAAAGTATACAGTGATCATCGTGCATTACAATTTCTTATGTCTTCAAAATTAAATCATGACAGGTTAAAACGTTGGGCATTGTTTCTGCAAGAATTCCGCTTCACAATAGTCTACATTCCCGGCAAGGAGAACATTGTTGCGGACGCGCTGTCACGCGCACCGGCTGGGCTTGAGAAAAGTAACACAGAAGGCAACCTTGAGAAAAATTTCAGCATTCTTTACATTCAGAAAGTCGACTTTGAAAACCTCATCACCACATCTTTAAAGGACATTGCTCATGAACAAGATAAAGATCAGATTTGGAAAGACATCAAAAGTAAATGGCATGAAAAGACACACACTCAGATTCGGCATTATTACCTGGTTAGAAACCACATACTCTTCAAACGCTGCACTGTTGATGACAAGCTATGGGTACTTTGCATTCCAGATGATTTTGTTAATAAGCTCATTTGGTACATTCATCTCAGCTTGTAACAACAACTGTACATAGTATAAAATTTTTTTCTTTCTGAATTTAGGTAAATTAATGTAAGCAATGTTTTGAATTTCTTTTTCTTTTAATGTCGTGATGTTAAAGAAACTGTGAGCAACTTTTGAAATGAACATTATTATTTATGTTAGATTTCAAGCAATGTGATAATCAAAGAGAAGTGTATTTAATGTTAAAACTATTGTAAGATGTGAAAATTGTAATTTATACACTTGGTCCATATGTAGGTAATGCATTAGGATATGTGTAGTAGAAAACCTGTGGTGAATACCCTACCTGTAGGGGAGCGAGAAAAGGTGGAGGTAGGCGAGCGCGGGAAAACGCACACTGGCGCGGTTCACCACAACGGGCTCAGTAGAACAGTCGGAGTTGGGCATTCAGAGGAACATGTACTGTACCGAGGAGGCTATCCAGGAAAAGTGGTTTCCATTGAGCCTCGGATGTGCCGATTCCGACGACTACTTGGCATGGATATATTCTTAGGCACAAAATTGGAAAGATTACGACGCTAAGAAGAAGGAAAGTGCCGATGCAGTGAGAGCCTTAGCCGTGCTTGTATGTGTGCTGTGCTGCCCGCTATCTCGCTGCCCGCCAACCGCCGCACCGATGTGCACAGGTCAAACATTTATTTCATCTTTAGAAGTGTATTTGTGTGGACCAGTGTCGAAACTGTTTTAACTGTTCAATAATAACGTGACTTTTACCAGAATTGCCTTAGCCATCACTTATCCTTATCATTGACCTAGACAGGGTCCTTACCACATATTGTGTAACCCGAGTATCCCGAATTGAAAGTTTAAAGATAGTATTAACGAGAATTATCAGTAGACAAAGCTATGCTATAAAGAAGTTTAAATTTATGTGTGTTATTGTAAATGTTGATAAAGAGCAAAAGTATGACTATATTGAAAGAGAGTTTTTTGAAATGAGTTAGCAATGTTATTTAATTAATGTGAGACAGTCAAATAATTCAGAAATAAGAGAAAAGAGTAGTTATCCATAGATTGATAATTTTGAGTGTTAATTTACCTTCAGGACTTAATAGTCACAATATAACGACCATAACAGTTTCAAGGCCCCCCCCCCTTTCTCTTGTCCATTCTTTCACATCTTGAAGTGTACTGATCAGATTTGAACAGCAAAGTTAAGTTCTATATTAAACCTAAGTGTATTAGTGTTTTCTCCAATTTTAATAGTGACATTGTATGTATGCTTTCAAAATTGCTAATTCTAGGGTAATCCATGCCCGATTTCAGTCTAGTCAATATACAAAATGCAGTTCGTAGTAATCATTGCTGTGTGGTGTTGTGTAATTTTAGCTCGTCCAAATTAGTACAAAAGAAGGAAACCTTAGTTCAGTAGATTCTTTCTGGTTCCAAATTTTGTCATAAAACGCAACATTACTACGTATTATTATGCTTGTACATGCACACACTTGTACAAGGAAAAACTCACTCAATGTCTAATTAGGCTGGCGACCGAATTATTAATCATTGGTAATATCTACTGTGTGTACTTCTTGTCCATGCGAACGAGTAATTATACTATACATTTGCTTGACACATCACTGTAGTTACTGACTGAGTATAGGTCCGATCTTGCTTCCATTAGGTACACGCAGTCAACTTATGTACTAAAATCCTTGTTTACAAGGTGAAGCCCGTGAACGTATTGCAGTACAGGCTTTAAAGAGCTAATGCACGTCCAAGCGGGCGGTAGCGTTACAAGTGGCT
This sequence comes from Schistocerca cancellata, assembly GCF_023864275.1. NCBI lineage: Eukaryota > Metazoa > Arthropoda > Insecta > Orthoptera > Acrididae > Schistocerca > Schistocerca cancellata. Next base: position 970,708,042 of record NC_064626.1, read on the forward strand.
TCCCGGTGATAAGACATCCAGTTGTTGTCGGTTATAAACTAACGTAAAGACCGAACAGTGGATTTTCAGTGGCTCGAATAGCAATAAAGTTCAGTAAAATAAGTGCAGTGTGCATCAAGTATAGTAGGGTGGTATAGTTGGCATTCAATATGGACAGGAACGTAGACGGGGTAGATGTGCCGAGCGAAATGGAGAATGCGGCTAGTAGTAGCAGGAGCTTACGCGGCCAGATAACAGATGGCGTTAGCGGAAGACAATTGGCGTACATACAATACCATGAACACGTCAACGAACAGATTGAAATATCGAGATCGTCTCGAACACAGCAAGGGACAAAACAGGAAGAAGAGGGTGACTTTGTAGATGATAGTGGGTACATGAACGAATCCACTGACATATTTGATTCACCACAGATAAAGAAAGAACCGAAAGAAATTTCCGAAATAGAATCGGAACACACCGATTTCGTAGAACAAAACAGTGTAAAAATTTTAAGCATGAACAACTTGTTTGAACAATTAACCAAACAAATTGCAGGACAGAATGAACAGCTTAAAACACACGTTGACGAGCAGCTCAAAACACAGGGCCATCAGCTCAAAACACACGTTGCAGAGCAGCTCAAAACACAAAACGAGCAACTTCAAAAACAAGTCGGTAAACAGAATGAGCAACTTCAAAAACAAGTCGGTAATCAGTTAATCAGCTTCAAAAACACGTTGATGAGCAGCTCAAAACACAGGGCCATCAGATCAAAACACAAAACGAGCAGCTTAAAACACACGTTGATCAGATTAAAGCACAGGTCGAAGGACAAGGAATTAAAATCAGCAAACAAATAGAACAAGTAGAACAAAAAGTGGGAAATTTAAGTTCTGTGGTAAATACTCTGAAATTTGAAATTGATACCATTAACAAAAATATGGATACTATGCAAGAGGAAATTGGTAACATTAATAGTAGATTCGATGTTGAAATTCTCAACATCCAAGAGAAAGTAGAACCTCTGGTTGAGACTAAGGTAGACGAAAAGGTTTTCGGCCTTAAAACTGAGATCGTAAACGAATGTCAACACGGGATATCACAATTGAAAAAGGTAGTTTTAGACACTGAAAGGGATTTAGGTAAAAAAGTAACTGGATGTGTTCAAAATTGTGAACAAAATACTACGGAAATTCAAGGCAGAATTTTCGATCTGGAGAGCAAAATTAAAGATAGGCCTGATGTTGTCTGTAATGGCACACCAATTACGAAGCTATTAGAAGGTGAGGAACGCTTCGATCCAGCCAAGAAACATAACGGATGGCATCCGTTAGATTTTATCAAAAATTGCGAGAGAGTATTTCCTGAGCACTTATCTGATCAGGAAAAGATAAACGTTGTAATTAGCGCCTTAGCAGGTGACGCTAAGCGCTGGGGAATAAATTTAAATACCGAACGAACGACGTTCGAAGAATTCAGGCAAAGATTTACAGAAGAATATTGGTCTGAACAAAAGCAGGACCATTTATGGCGCGAGTTTATCATGGCCAAACAGCATGATAACAGGGGCAGAAATTCTTTGAAAGATTTCTGCGAATATTGGTACCGAAAATTGACGCATTTAAGAGGCCGGAGATCAGATTCAGAAATTATCTGGGAGCTATACAAAAAGCTTCCAGAAGATTCTAAGAGGTATGTAGGAAGCAACCATCGTAGCTTCCAAGCATTTCTAGAAAGGGTCGAAGACGAAGACCATTGGCGCGCAAGTCGTGCCAATTATCAAAAGTTTGGTAACCATAATAACCGACAACATGACGAACGAATGACGGCGATGGATTTCGCGTCAATATGATACAAAGAGAAAGAGGCAGAGGAAGAGGGAGAGGAAGTTATCCAGGTCGCGGTAGAGGGTATGCTGCGCAAAACAATAACGACACGGGAAACTAATTTCTGCGAACGTTGCTGGCCAAACGGAAGCGGACAATACATACAGGCCCTGGATTAAGAAAAGATACTGGACCGACAGTAATGTAATGAAACAGTTTAGAGACAGGCGTGAAACAACGCAACGTGTTGTGGCGAAACAAGCGTCAGGTGCGGGCCAGAATGAGTCATCTTGGCCACACAGAGCGCTACAGGTTAACAGGCGAGTGGAGCATCAGAGGGTAACGACCCAACCTAGCAGAACATCTGTTCAGAGAGAAGCCGCTAGCAATACGGCAGCAGTAGGTACGAACGTAGCTGTAAGAGCTAATGAAAATTTTACGAGTGATAATTCCGTGGCAAAGGAAACAATAAATGAGAATGTGAGTACACAGAAAGGTGCGGTTAGCAGTGTTTGCAATGAGGTAAAAGGCGATAATGAAGTAGCAGAAGTAACTGACTGGCGTGTGCAGATCGACGATCCGTACAAGGGCCTAAAGCAATGTGAGTGGGAGGATTTTAAGAAGGAGTATGAGGTGAGGAAATTAGTTGGTGGAAAGAGAGATAGTAGGGACGTCAATAAAGTGACGTGGCCTGAATTGGAAGAGGAGAGAATAAATAGCGCCACGTAAAGTACGTGTGCTGCCAATAGGACGCAGATTAATGATAGGAAGGATTTGGAGGATGAAATCCTCAGCATTGACGAAGAAATAACTTCTGTTAACAATCCGCCAATAGTACAAGCTGCTACCGAGAGGCACTGTGGAGAAGGGGCAGATGATTACCTGAAAGTAATTAAAGTCCACGAGGATTACACCGAATATGAAGTCACAGTGGATGTGAATAAAGCTAAGGATGAGGCCGTTTTGCCAAAAGAGGAGATTGAATTAAAATCCAAGCCTGACGACAATACCGAGGAAGAACTTAGTGCCTGTCTCAGAAAAGTTTTTATGTTAGAACCTGAAAGCGATCCGGAATGGTCGCATTCCGACGATAGTTCAGATGATGAAAGGTACGCTAATACAGACGAACATGAATGTACTAACTCTCCCTACTGTGCAAAAGTAGCGTATTTAAATGAATCTGGTGTTGAGGAAGAGAGTAGTGATGACTCTAGTGAAGATGAATTTTCAGGCGTAAAAGAAAGTGAATATACACTCCTGGAAATTGAAATAAGAACACCGTGAATTCATTGTCCCAGGAAGGGGAATCTTTATTGACACATTCCTGGGGTCAGATACATCACATGATCACACTGACAGAACCACAGGCACATAGACACAGGCAACAGAGCATGCACAATGTCGGCACTAGTACAGTGTATATCACCTTTCGCAGCAATGCAGGCTGCTATTCTCCCATGGAGACGATCGTAGAGATGCTGGATGTAGTCCTGTGGAACGGCTTGCCATGCCATTTCCACCTGGCGCCTCAGTTGGACCAGCGTTCGTGCTGGACGTGCAGACCGCGTGAGACGATGCTTCATCCAGTCCCAAACATGCTCAATGGGGGAGATCTTGCTGGCCAGGGTAGTTGACTTACACCTTCTAGAGCACGTTGGGTGGCACGGGATACATGCGGACGTGCATTGTCCTGTTGGAACAGCAAGTTCCCTTGCCGGTCTAGGAATGGTAGAACGATGGGTTCGATGACGGTTTGGATGTACCGTGCACTATTCAGTGTCCCCTCGACGATCACCAGTGGTGTACGGCCAGTGTAGGAGATCGCTCCCCACACCATGATGCCGGGTGTTGGCCCTGTGTGCCTCGGTCATATGCAGTCCTGATTGTGGCGCCTGCACGGCGCCAAACACGCATACGACCATCATTGGCACCAAGGCAGAAGCGACTCTCATCGCTGAAGACGACACGTCTCCATTCGTCCCTCCATTCACGCCTGTCGCGACACCACTGGAGGCGGGCTGCACGATGTTGGGGCGTGAGCGGAAGACGGCCTAACGGTGTGCGGGACCGTAGCCCAGCTTCATGGAGACGGTTGCGAATGGTCCTCGCCGATACCCCAGGAGCAACAGTGTCCCTAATTTGCTGGGAAGTGGCGGTGCGGTACCCTATGGCACTGCGTAGGATCCTACGGTCTTGGCGTGCATCCGTGCGTCGCTGCGGTCCGGTCCCAGGTCGACGGGCACGTGCACCTTCCGCCGACCACTGGCGACAACATCGATGTACTGTGGAGACCTCACGCCCCACGTGTTGAGCAATTCGGCGGTACGTCCACCCAGCCTCCCGCATGCCCACTATACGCCCTCGCTCAAAGTCCGTCAACTGCACATACGGTTCACGTCCACGCTGTCGCGGCATGATACCAGTGTTAAAGACTGCGATGGAGCTCCGTATGGCACGGCAAACTGGCTGACACTGACGGCGGCGGTGCACAAATGCTGCGCAGCTAGCGCCATTCGACGGCCAACACCGCGGTTTCTGGTGTGTCCGCTGTGCCGTGCGTGTGATCATTGCTTGTACAGCCCTCTCGCAGTGTCCGGAGCAAGTATGGTGGGTCTGACACATCGGTGTCAATGTGTTCTTTTTTCCATTTCCAGGAGTGTACTTCTACTGAAAGAGGGTATGAGAAAAGCAGTGAAAATAATAGGGATGCAGTTAATTGCGAAATTGTACCTAACGATGACGATGTATCAAAACAAAATCCAGATGTTGTGACTGAACAAAGAAAGAAAGAGCCGCCTGACGACTCTGTGTTTATTTTGCGAAGAGTTGAAGTAAGCAAAGACTTTGAACTCCAGAAGCCTAAGAAGCCACCAGACTTAGGTGACTGTTTTATGAACTATAAAAGACTGCCTTGTTAATAAAGAGACTAGGGGGCAGGATGCTGTATTTGTATATATTATTAATATTATGCATGACTTTATTGTTACTGTAACTCAGTGTTATCTGAAAGTGAATTATTGTTTTGTTTAATTAGAGCCTGGAGCAGATTCATATCGGATTTTGAGAATGTCATGAACGCATTACATCATGAAACTACAGGATTCCCATCGGAAGAAATTTTGTTAGGCAGAAGTAGTAAAAGTTTAATTGAAGAAAAACTAGAGTTTCCACCTTGTACAAGTTTGGGATTGAATCAAAAGAAAGAATTGGTAATAAAAAGGGCAAAGCGAAAAGCTGAATCTAGGTCTAGAAGACACAATAAAAATCTAAAAGTTTCAAAATTTAAAATTGGGGAATATGCTCTTTTAAAAACCCACGAAAAGTCTAGTGAACTAAACCATGAAATTTCCAAATTTAAATATATTTATAATGGACCATATATAATACAGAACATTCCACACGATAATGCTTACTACCTGGTCTACCCGAAATCCAAAAGACCTTTAGGTGTAAGAAATATTGTGGACCTGAAACTGTATGTTCCTAGGAACGAATAAGTGTGCTGTATATTATGCTGAACCCAAGTTATTTAAATGTAACTAATCTTTGTAAATGTCTGTATACCATTGAAAGTGTGCTAATGTAGTTATGTGAGTTTCAGATTACCAATTGTACTGTAACTGTAAAATTGTATGGAGAAAAGGACTGAAAAGAAAGGATAAATGCTATCAGCCAGATAAAAGATGGAACTGTCAAAATTGAAAATGGGCAGTGTATGAACCATAATATGAAGGACTGCCAAATACCAATGAGGGCAGATAAATAGTCGATGAAAAATTGTAAATGTAATCCAGGGGATGTGACCATTTGAAGTGAAAAGGACTGCCCAAATCCGCATAATAGGCAGCAAATATGTGTAGTTAATTTTCTGAAAATTTTTTGTGTGTGTTTTGTTTAGTAAGTAAGGAAATGGACTGCTATTCAAAGCAAGCAGCGACAAATTATCTTATAGTGTATACGAAAGATGCATTTGTTTTTGTAGTTAAATGTTTGTATTCCAGAATTTTAAATTATTTCTTTGAGAAATTTAGAAAACATGATTAAATTGCTATTTTAGTAATGTTATGATGGGAAGTTGGACTGTGCAAAAGGCACTTAAGTAAATAACGAGAAATTGGTCTTGGTGTGTTGAGAAAGTATAAACCTATATACAGTGAGTGAAAGGAAATATGTAGTAAAAATCTTTTTGGACATTTACATAAAAATTCAGAACCAGTGTATAATTGTTAAATTTAGTGTTCCCATAAAATTTAGACTTAAGAAAATTTTCTGGAAACAGGGGCATGTGTAACAACAACTGTACATAGTATAAAATTGTTTTCTTTCTGAATTTAGGTAAATTAATGTAAGCAATGTTTTGAATTTCGTTTCTTTTAATGTCGGGATGTTAAAGAAACTGTGAGCAACTTTTGAAATGAATATTATTATTTATGTTAGATTTCAAGCAATGTGATAATCAAAGAGAAGTGTATTTAATGTTAAAACTATTGTAAGATGTGAAAATTGTAATTTATACACTTGGTCCATACGTAGGCAATGCATTAGGATATGTGTAGTAGAAAACCTGTGGTGAATACCCTACCTGTAGGGGAGCGAGAAAAGGTGGAGGTAGGCGAGCGCGGGAAAACGCACACTGGCGCGGTTCGGCACAACGGGCTGAGTAGAACAGTCAGAGTTCGGCATCGGTCAGAGGAACATGTACTGTACCGAGGAGGCTATCCAGGAAAAGTGGTTTCCATTGAGCCTCGGATGTGCCGATTCCGACGACTACTTGGCATGGATATATTCTTAGGCACAAAATTGGAATGATTACGACGCTAAGAAGCAGGAAAGTTCCGATGCAGTTGAGAGCCTTAGCCGTGCTTGTATGTGTGCTGTGCTGCCCGCTATCTCGCTGCCCGCCAACCGCCGCACAGATGTGCACAGGTCAAACATTTATTTCATCTTTAGAAGTGTATTTGTGTGGACCAGTGACGAAACTGCTTTAACTGTTCAATAATAACGTGACTTTTACCAGAATTGCCTTAGCCATCACTTATCCTTATCATTGACCTAGACAGGGTCCTTACCACATATTGTGTAACCCGAGTATCCCGAATTGAAAGTTTAAAGATAGTATTAACGAGAATTATCAGTAGACAAAGCTATGCTATACAGAAGTTTAAATTTATGTGTGTTATTGTAAATGTTGATAAAGAGCAAAAGTATGACTATACTGAAAGAGAGTTTTTTGAAATGAGTTAGCAATGTTATTTAATTAATGTGAGACAGTCAAATAATTCAGAAATAAGAGAAAAGAGTAGTTATCCATAGACTGATAATTTAGAGTGTTAATTTACCTTCAGGACTTAATAGTCACAATATAACGACCATAACAGTTTCAGCCCCCCCCCTTCTCTTGTGCATTCTTTCACATCTTGAATTGTACTGATCAGATTTGAACAGCAAAGTTAAGTTCTATATTAAACCTAAGTGTATTAGTGTTTTTTCCAATTTTAATAGTGACATTGTATGTATGCTTTCAAAATTGCTAATTCTAGGGTAATCCATGCCCGATTTCAGTCTAGTCAATATACAAAATGCAGTTCGTAGTAATCATTGCTGTGTGGTGTTGTGTAATTTTAGCTCGTCCAAATTAGTACAAAAGAAGGAAACCTTAGTTCAGTAGATTCTTTCTGGTTCCAAATTTTGCCATAAAACGCAACATTACTACGTATTATTATGCTTGTACATGCACACACTTGTACAAGGAAAAACTCACTCAATGCCTAATTTGGCTGGCGACCGAATTATTAATCATTGGTAATATCTACTGTGTGTACTTCTTGTCCATGCGAACGAGTAATTATACTATACATTTGCTTGACGCATCACTGTAGTTACTGACTGAGTATAGGTCCGATCTTGCTTCCATTAGGTACACGCGGTCAACTTATGTACTAAAATCCTTGTTTACAAGGTGAAGCCCGTGAACTTATTGCAGTACAGGCTTTAAAGAGCTAACGCACGTCCGAGCGGGCGGTAGCGTTACAAGCTACGCACATTTTGGTCCACGAAAATGTTATCATATTCTTCGAACGACTTGTTATTTTAACAATATGGAAAAGCGAATTCGAAGAGTCTTGTCTATTTGTAAACTTTGTCAAAAGGCGAAACCGTCTACTATCTCACATCGTGCTCCGTTGTTTCCAATTATGACTTCTAAATTAAAAGAATTTGCTGCTGTTGATCTCTTGGGACCCCTTGTCAGAACATCGAATGGATTTTCGTACGTTCTAGTCGCTGTTGAACTTACTTCAAAATTTGTTTCTTTCACTCCGTTATGTAAAGCCACTGGACGGTCTGTATCCAACGCCTTTGTTAAAAATTTCTTACTTGAAGTTGGACACGTTAGTAAAGTCATTTCAGATAACGGACCGCAATTCAGATATGCTGTTTGGTCACGCATGCTTCGGAATCAGAAAATCAAACCTGTTTTTATTTCATTGTATTCACCACATTGTAAGCCGTCTGAACGGATTATGAAAGAAATCAATAAGCTTTGCAGACTTTATTGTCACAGAAAGCATCAGCATTGGGACAGATATTTACACTTATTTCAAAATGTGCTGAATGAAATGCCTCATGATTCCACTGCTTTACCACCTACTCTTGTACTAAAGAATGAAGAACCACCGAACAGAATCAGAGAGCTTGTACCTTTCCCGAATACACGTAAACTTCGACACAAATACATAATTGATTTGGCTCTTAAAAATACACTCCTGGAAATGGAAAAAAGAACACATTGACACCGGTGTGTCAGACCCACCATACTTGCTCCGGACACTGCGAGAGGGCTGTACAAGCAATGATCACACGCACGGCACAGCGGACACACCAGGAACCGCGGTGTTGGCCGTCGAATGGCGCTAGCTGCGCAGCATTTGTGCACCGCCGCCGTCAGTGTCAGCCAGTTTGCCGTGCCATACGGAGCTCCATCGCAGTCTTTAACACTGGTAGCATCCCGCGACAGCGTGGACGTGAACCGTATGTGCAGTTGACGGACTTTGAGCGAGGGCGTATAGTGGGCATGCGGGAGGCCGGGTGGACGTACCGCCGAATTGCTCAACACGTGGGGCGTGAGGTCTCCACAGTACATCGATGTTGTCGCCAGTGGCCGGCGGAAGGTGCACGTGCCCGTCGACCTGGGACCGGACCGCAGCGACGCACGGATGCACGCCGAGACCGTAGGATCCTACGCAGTGCCGTAGGGGACCGCACCGCCACTTCCCAGCAAATTAGGGACACTGTTGCTCCTGGGGTATCGGCGAGGACCATTCGCAACCGTCTCCATGAAGCTGGGCTACGGTCCCGCACACCGTTAGGCCGTCTTCCGCTCACGCCCCAACATCGTGCAGCCCGCCTCCAGTGGTGTCGCGACAGGCGTGAATGGAGGGACGAATGGAGACGTGTCGTCTTCAGCGATGAGAGTCGCTTCTGCCTTGGTGCCAATGATGGTCGTATGCGTGTTTGGCGCCGTGCAGGTGAGCGCCACAATCAGGACTGCATACGACCGAGGCACACAGGGCCAACACCCGGCATCATGGTGTGGGGAGCGATCTCCTACACTGGCCGTACACCACTGGTGATCGTCGAGGGGACACTGAATAGTGCACGGTACATCCAAACCGTCATCGAACCCATCGTTCTACCATTCCTAGACCGGCAAGGGAACTTGCTGTTCCAACAGGACAATGCACGTCCGCATGTATCCCGTGCCACCCAACGTGCTCTAGAAGGTGTAAGTCAACTACCCTGGCCAGCAAGATCTCCCCCATTGAGCATGTTTGGGACTAGATGAAGCGTCGTCTCACGCGGTCTGCACGTCCAGCACGAACGCTGGTCCAACTGAGGCGCCAGGTGGAAATGGTATGGCAAGCCGTTCCACAGGACTACATCCAGCATCTCTACGATCGTCTCCATGGGAGAATAGCAGCCTGCATTGCTGCGAAAGGTGGATATACACTGTACTAGTGCCGACATTGTGCATGCTCTGTTGCCTTTGTCTATGTGCCTGTGGTTCTGTCAGTGTGATCATGTGATGTATCTGACCCCAGGAATGTGTCAATAAAGTTTCCCCTTCCTGGGACAATGAATTCACGGTGTTCTTATTTCAATTTCCAGGAGTGTATAAAATCTGCAAGACGGTAAAGCAAATGGAAAGAAATTATATATTGGTCAGAAAGTTCTCATTAAAGCTCATTCATTGTCACATAAGAAGAAACACTTGAGTCACAAATTCTTTCTAGTTTACAATGGACCTTACAGAATCCGACGTATACCACATGATAATTGCGTTGAAGTTGAAACTCTGCGTACTAGGACGAGTAAAGGTTTACACCACATTTCACATGTAAAACCGTTTATTGAAAGATAATCTGCCTTTTAACTTTGTCTTTGCCATATAACTTTTCACTTTACATTACTAGTATGCTTTGTCAGACTTAGAATCTGTTTGCGGTGTTTCTGTTTCATATCTGCACAGTTTTTCTGTATTATTCTGGGGAGTAAAACATGTTTTAGTAGTAACTTTTGTGGTATAGCTACAATGAGACAGCCTCTTTCGTAGCACAACACTATGTTACAGCACAGTACGTTCTTCACCACGACAATAAGCGTAATAACTAAGATATCTATACGCAAAGCATTTCACTTTTGTTTATCATGAGGTAAGTACATTGTCTTCTGCAGAACTTAGCTTTCGGAGGACGATAACTACGACACTTCCGCAGAGATTATCTTACAGCAAGACGCATATTTAGCGCTACAGGACACGTATTTGAGTGATTAATTTTGTACTTAAAACATTTATTTTTTAAGATTTTTGAATTACAAAGAAAGTTTTCCGTGATACATTTCATTCCATTGCTGTAATCTGTAATACCTGAGGGTACAATTACATTAAACCTCAGGGGGGTACACGCCTACTTTGTGTACCATGTGTTTGCCAAGCACAAGGAGCCCTAGCTAATATGGTATTTGCTATACAACTTTACACATCGGTACCATATTTCTCTAACACACAAATTACACACCTATCTGATCATTTAACTGAGAGATAAACATTTTTTTTACTACGTCAGTGACAGATGTTTACATGATTACACAGTTGGGTAACTTCACACTTATGAAATCGTATTTTGTCTGTACTTTGTGAACTGTTCATATTTTTTCAGAACCATTGTGATACTATGAGAGCTTTGAATGATGTATTTTCTATGGGATCACGATTTTTAAAGTACGTTTGAGGCAGATGACACTTTTGAGAATTTTTTTTAGGTTTTGAAATTATTGGAGGAAGCTACGACGATTTTGAGATTTGACTGAGGTGTTATGATGTTATTATTACGACGACGATGTGTATTACGCTGTTGAGGTATGTTTATGATCAATAAGCTGAGAGTCGTACTTTAAGAGTTATGAAAGGTGTGTAAATGCGTGAATGTATCACAATTAAGGCGAAAATTTTTTGGACAATGTTATATTCATAGGATTTTGTTTCTACACAAATTCTTGACCTGTGAAATATTTTTATATGAGACTGTCACTGTAGCGGAAACTGCCGTCGTAAATATTTCCGTAAGAAAGTTAAGTGACCACCTGCACATAATGTGTCGTGGGCACCCAGGTGTGTCAGACGCCTGGAGAACAAGCCATTAGTGTGAGTGCCTCGTCAGAAGCACAGGTAGAAAAAAAAGAAAGGGGAGGCCATTGTCCGCGCTACTGACATTTCCTTGTTGAAAGCATACTGTGGAGCTCGTAATTTATGATATTTACTGAAATGCCTAATGAAATGATGAGAAACATTTCACAGCTATTGTCTTGCTAGTTGAGAAAAATGCCATATGGCTTGCTTTATGTATTTATTTACACATTTTGTTTAATAACAAGTTTCTAGCTGCACTGCAGCATTGGTTAAAATAAAATTTAATATATGTACTAATATAGTTATTTTATGCCTACAGATCCAGTCAATAAGAAATTTATGATTTACTTCCAAGAAAACGAGGGCACATAAATAGACATTTCCCTTCACAGGAATTGCATAAATAATTTCTTTACGATTTGCTAACTTATCTGCTAGTGTAAGTTCTCGTGATGCATCACTCTAGTGTTAAGATGTGACATAGGTATTAGACATGGCCATTTTAGTGTAATATTTTTTCTGCTTGAGCTTTGTCATGTATAGATATAAGTTTTATATTTTTTATATTTTTTATATTTGCTGCTGCTGTTTGCCAGGCATAGTGTTACTCAATTTGACTTTGTGTTACTTTTCTAAGCCAGTTTTTTTTGTTTCCTGCACAGTGCCTTATATTAGTTGTAATTTATGCTGCTTGCTTTGCCATTTCTATTTTTTGTCATTGATGTTTGTGTTAATTGTTTTATGTGATGCTGCATTGCCTCATCCCTTAGTTTAGCATCTGAGCTCAGTAGATTTAAGTTAGCTTAAGAGGGGGTAGACTATATAAGAAACTAACTATGATGAATTGGACGAAATGCATTAAGAAGCTACAAGAAAATGGTTCGGCAAAAAAAAAAAGGGTAGTGTACAGTGGAGAAAAACTATTTTGAAAGAGGATGTGAACAGAATACCGAAAGCAGGCTTAGATAGTACTTTTGCGAATAATGATGAACAAAGGGAGATCTCCATGCAAAATACTGCAGTAAAACAAACCCTGTCCTTTCCTTTTGCGTCATCCCTCTATATGTTGTGTACCCTTGTGTATTTGTGTTTTTCCTGTCTTTATGTGTTTAGCTGATGAGAGCTATGTTGTAGACATTTTCTGATACTCTGTTATTTACTTTGTAAAGATGTTTAGACATTATTTTTACTGTTTGGTTGCTCACATGTGAAGATGATGTTTCAAACGTTCTTCTGATCTTTTATGTATGTACTTATGTCATAATTCCTGTAACACTGATGTATATGTTTATTTCTATTCTGTTGTAAAGCCTGTACTACAAATGTTATCTGTACTGTTATGTTTTTAATGATGTATTTTGTACCTTTGTAATTGTATTCTCATGTTATAATATTGTAATTGACGCCAGTTAATCAAATTAAGTAACTTGTAAGCATTCATTTCACTGCGCACATTTCTGTTGGTCATAGTATATGGACAATATGTGAGAAGTTGGGGTCTTAGTGTTTACATGTGTGTTGATAATTCAGCAAGGGACTGGATAACAGCATTGCTGGTTCTAAGGACAATTCCAAAAACTTTGTGAGTGCACAAGTGGTGGTTATGGACTTGCTATATTCTCCGCAAGACTCTTCGATGGTGAATGTGCACCTGCACCGTCGCAGCAGATAGCTGCTGGCCATCTCTACCAGGACTACAGTGGGTCTACACCTTTGATGACCCACCAATACCATTATTTCTACAAGGACTACAGTGGGTCTACACCTTTGCTGACTCACCAGTACCACAATTTCTACAAGGACTACAGTGGGTCTGCACCTCTGGTGGCCCACCAATATTCTCTACCAGGACTGCAGTGGGTCTGCTCTGTGATGACCTACCTACCAATATTCGTCAGAACTTCGAATGACTCTGCTGTGGGTTTGCTCCATTGTGGCCCATTACCTGTCAGCATGTCAAGAGTCAGCACTGTCTTTCCGTTGGAAGGACACCACTACTTCTTCAAGGCTGCATGGAAATCCACTACTTCTGTGTGCAATTTTATTTACTAATGAGACTTTGTGAAAAAAAAACTGTAATTACTATTATTATGAATGATCAGGACTGTCTTTATGGACTGTGAGAAAATTTTAGCTTTTGACCAACATTGTATCAATAAGTGTGTGCATTGGATATCTTTGTTAGTGTAATTATAAAAAATTTTATCAAATCATTATTGGCCACTGGCCAAAAAAATTTGTAAAATTTTTTGTGGGGAGCATGGGGGCTATGTAAGTAGGCTGTTTAGGTTTTTATATTTGTAATGCCACGTAGCGCTCTGTATGAAAATCACTGGCTGTGCTGTGTGCAGTATGTGGCTAGTTTGCATTGTTGTCTGCCATTGTAGTGTTGGGCAGCTGGACATGAACAGCGCGTAGCGTTGCGCAGTTAGATGTGAGCCGCCAGCAGTGGCGCATGTGAGGAGAGAGATGGCGGAGTTTTGAAATTACATATATTATGACTTTTGATGATATTAAGGTAAATACAGTGATTGTTCTCTATTAAAATCTTTCATTTGCTAACTATCCCTATCAGTAGTTAGTGCCTTCAGTAGTTTGAATCTTTTATTTAGCTGGCAGTAGTGGCGCTCGCCGTATTGCAGTAGTTCGAGTAACGGAGATTTTTGTGAGGTAAGTGATTTGTGAAAGGTATAGTTTAATGTTACTCAGGGCCATTCTTTTGCAGGGATCTTTGATAGTCAGATTGCGTTGCGCTAAATAATATTGTGTGTCAGGTTAAGCACAGTCTCGTATACAATTTTCCTAAGGGGACGTTTCAACTTCTACGTCAAATGCTGTGAAGTGAGCACAGGTAAAAGGCCGCGAGGTGCCCCTCTTAAACGCTATAAGAATCAGTACAAGAAAAATCTAAGAACTGGAACATCGATCCGAGTAACTGGTCCACCATTGCAGTAGATCGCAGTCTCTGGCGCTCAACTACCCCTAATGCTCTTCAGAACTTTGAGAAGGAACGTCACGGACTGGAGAATGACAAATGCCAGAGACGTAGACTCAACGTCCCCCACCTTCCATCGTTTGTAATTTCTGTGGTCGCATGTTTCATGCTAGGATTGGACTACTAAACCATCAAGACATTTCCACGCCTGAACCGTGTCAAAGGATATCTCAGGACAGAAATGAAAACTCGGATACGAGTATCAGTCGACGACGATGACGACAACGTAGACAAAATGCATATTTAATGATACCATAATAGTGTGAGGCTCTCTCCATGGAACAAATAACTGGGGGCAGTAGAGGTGCCAGTGAACTCTCACAAACATGTGGAATGTTTAAACAGCAGTGTTATGCGGGCTCTTGGCTAGACGAAGAAGAACAGCAAGAAGAAACGGAACACATTTTTCATGCCATAAACGAGGCATTTTACAGGAAAAAGTAATTATCGCTGGCAATCAAATGGAAAAGAGACAGCTAAAAATAGTAAACCGTTTATTATATTAAAAGTAATAACCAGAACTATTGATATATTTATCCCACTGTGAGACAAGATGGTCAGTGCCTTCGTGGAAAAATGTTTGCGGTGGCCTTCGGAATATGATTGTACCCAGGTGCGCACCTCTTCGTCCATAGTTGTTTGACGGCCACAAATACCTTTCTTCAGCGCTCCCAAAATATGGAAATTACATGGGGAGAGATCGAGACGTAATGGGGAGTTCGTAAGGGCTTCCCAGTGCAACTTCTGCAGCGTAGTCGAAACAGCCTTGTTAACATGTCGGCCCGCAAACGTGAGGACGCCACCATGGAACACGCAAAAGCTCGCCGCAGAGGACGGTCCTCTGGCTCCAATGCTCAGACCGCTTTCACTTTGTATACAAAAAGGCGCAACTGTAACTCTTTTTGGGCAGTTGAGCGTACTTCTTGCATGTCGCATCGTACACGACGAAATGATTGTGGGGGTTGGGAGGCCCGCTGCTTTGAAATGCAGCTTGCTCTCTGTCAACACGTGCTTGACACACAGGGAAGACGACCACCTCGAGGATGGTCTATTACACTGTCTGTCTATTGAAACATTGTGAACCGTCTTATTAGGCTTGTTCTTGCCTGTGCTGTCCTCCCATATAGCTACCTATTATTACTCAGTACTGTTGTCACAAAAAAGAATTCTGCATACGATATGAGAAACTGCACGTTCTCCTAGTCGGTCAGCATTTCGTACACCTGCAACAAATTACAAAAGAAAAACGTTTTGAGAGCCATTAATCGTTTTACAACAAACCACAGCTCATTTCCGTTAATAGCTCCCAAGTCACGCTTCTTGCAGTGAATGGAATCTTTGTGTTTACCTTGTATTGCATTAGGCTAGCACTACACTGACCTCCGTATTTTCCATCAGTTTTACACGTTTTCATCACATATTAACTTAGATTTACTTATCTGAGATACATGAAGTAGACGTCAGGAAACCTAACTTTTTTTCTTTTGATATGACAACAAAACAAAATAGTTTCTTCTTACTTATTGACAACTTTGACAGCAAAACACCAAATGGAAACACGCCATCCCAGGTATAACTCATTTTTCCCAAAATTTCGCGTATCCCGAACAACTCTTAGGTCTTTATTCAGTGTAACACCTTTTTTGAAACAGTGAAAGAAATTGTGGGTTCGGTTAGCGAAAAACGCTGGACTGCCACGTTACGGTAAGAGTTTAGTGCAGGGAACGCGGCGTGTGCAGTAGACGGCTGAATAGGAATTGGGAATGTTGCCCTGAATTTCTCCGATGGGACAACAGAATATTCTACCAGAGAGAGAAAGGGAAGCGGGAGCACAGACCGTTATATTTAAAATTCTGCCAAAGCCTGTGCTTGAAACGAAAATAATTACAAATTTATCTTGTTTGTGTTTTAGTCTTTAATTTGTTATTCTGTTCGGTCTGTGTTTTATTTTTGACCACGTACGTGTTTGTAAACGACGAATTCCTGTTTTAACGTATTATTATTTCTGACACTGCATTCCACTGTGAGCTATCGAGGATATCTCTGTTCTTCCTTGCTGCTAATGACACACAGGCACCCCATTCTTAATAGTTCTATCTTAATGATACGGAAATGAAACTAAACATTTGATACTTCACAGTATATCAGCATGAGACTGCAGTGAAAGCACTTGTTTCATGTAGAACAGATGGACTACTTCTGCTGCAAATGATTTTTTAATGAGGTCAGGGATCTTGTCGAGTGAGGGTCTACATTTTCCTTACAGTTGAATTTGCAGTGTAACAGAAAGCCAAATTGATTTAAGGGAAATACAGCTCCCAGATTTTGTTGCTCATTTACGCTGCTGAATTTCGTCATCGAAACAGTCGTTGATACTTTCACGTAGTTACGAAGACGTACTTTATGGGGTGAAAAATTTCGCTTCGATTTAGCAGCTTTAAATTATTTCACTTTCTTTCATCATGAAATAATATGTGAAGTATCTCCACACTTTTTATGTTAATGTATGTGAATAATTTATGTTTTTAACTGATTAATTGTTGTATTAGATTGATTGTGATGTTATGCTCTTTCCTAACGCGTCTTAAGTGTTGGATATGATCTTGTTTTTCTTCTTTTTAGTTATGTTTGCTCTGTAGCGTTTCTCACAGCTTTATATGAGTGGTATTTCGTTTTAACGATTCCATATATAGCCAATATTAAGTATAATTATCTGAAGCCATCGTGCATAATCCATCATATGCAGTTCGTTTGCTGTATATACAACTCAATATCCTATATTCAATTATTTTATGAGCACAAATATATTATTCAACAATGATTCTTTGTTATAATATTAATTACCATAATTAAACATTTTCTAATTCCAATATGAGAATGATTTCTTAATATTCACTAAAATATTTTTCAGGCTGAGAATGTATAAAATACATCGGATAACTTATCTGATAAAATTTCGTCTGAATAACATTCGAATCAACCTGTGTGGTGTTTGTGACTCTCTGGAAAGTACAGTTTATCCCCGCGTCTTCTGGCGAAGTGCGATAATCTTGAGCTGCGAACACAAAATAATGTTTCATGCATCGTGTAGATACCTGATATGAATATCCCTACGGCCGATTTATCCGTGTGACCCAGGCGGCCGTAGCGGAACATTTTTACCAGGAAGGAGATTATGAAATAAAATTCAGCGAGACGAGCGGCATATCAAAAACCTCTCATTGTTATGCACGGTTGTATAGAGAGGCTAACGAGATTGATAAACACCGTAATTATTTTAACAGGAAAGACGAAGGTGTTAAACTGGATAAAATTTGGATGTCAGCATTGCACCGCAAGCGTGACGATCGATTACTTTCAATCGAGAATGTTGGCATTACTAGAGACAATCTCATAGCCGACGCCACGTGATCGACAGTGGCGCCCTCTGTACTGCCTGTATAATCAGCGCTTCCTCGAGTTCTCTTCGCAGTTCGCCGCTGTACCTCCGAGGATGTCTCCCGCAGTCGGACGCGAAACGTCAGGGGAGAGTTTTATACTTCGACCGCGGTCTATCAGCCCGGAAGTTTTAAGTGAAGACAATACCGGCCGTGAAAGCTTACATTGTGTGATCAGAACCCCTTAACTTCATCTGCTTCGAGACCATCAGGCCATATGTCAAGTTTCTCGCTAGGCTCATTTCTGCTACTTTTCATTACTCTTTCTTCGATTTACTCTCAGTCTTTATTCAGTACTCATCAGACTGTTCATTTCATTCAGGAGAACTTATAATTCTTCTTCACTTTAGCTGAGGGTAGCAGTGTCATCAGCGAATCTTATCAGTGATATCCTTCCACCTTAAATTTAATTACACTCATGAAACTTTTTTCTATTTTCGTCATTTCTTCTCCGATGTACAGACTGAACAGTAGGGGCGAAAGACTACTTCCCTGTGTTACACCCTTCTTAACTTGAGCACTTCGTTCTTGCTCTTCCGCTCATATTATTCCCTCTTGCCTCTTGTACGTGTTGTACATTACCCATTCCTCCCATAATTCTTACCCCTCTTTTCTTCAGAATTTCGCCCGTCTTTCGTCATTTGACACTGACAAACGCCTTTTCCAGGTAGACAAATCCTACGATCGTGTCCTGATTTTTCTTTATTCTTCCTTCCACTACCTATCGCAACGTCGGAACTGCCTCTATGGCAGCTTACCTTTCCTACAGCCGAACTGAGCGTCATCTAACACATATACAATTTTACTTTCCATTCTTCTGTTTATTATTTATGTCAGCAATTTGGATGCACGAGCTGTTAAACCGATAGTGCGATTATTTTAGCAGTTGTCATCTGTTGCAGTCTTCGAAGTTGTGTGAATACTGTTTCTCCGAAAGTCTGACAGTATATCGCGAGACTCATACACTCTAAACACCAACGTGAACAGACGTTTTGTTGCCACTACCTCCAGTGATTTTAGAAATTCTGATGGAATGTTATCTATCCCTTTTCCCTTATTTGATCTTAAGTATCATTTTTGTGTCATCAGTCTTCTCACTTGTTTGTTGCGGACCATCACGAGTTTATAAAGTCTTACAAAGAATATTTTTAGTCACAGATTCTAATACTGGATCCCTTATCTCTTATAAATGAACTCCTGTTGCTTCTTCTATCACATCAGACAAATCTTCCCCTCGAAGAGACATTCAGTGTACTCTTTCCTACTTACCCACTCTCTTCTCTGCATTTAACAGTGGAATTCCCGTTGCACTCTTAATGGTACCACCGTTACTTTTAATTTCACCGAACGTTGTTTTGACTTTCCTACATGCTGAGTCAGTCCTTCCAACAAGCACAACTTTTTCGATTTCTTTACGTTTTTCATGCAGCCATTTCGTCTTAGCTTCCCTGCACTTCCTGTTTATTTCATTTCTCAGCAGTTTGTATTTCTGTTTTCCTGAACTTTCCTGAACGTTTTTGCACTTTCTTATTTCACCGATCAATTGAAGTATTTCTTCTGTTATCCATGGTTTCTTCGCAGTTACCTTCCTTGTACCTGTGTTTTTCCTTCTGACTTCTGTGACTGCCCTTTTTACAGATGTCAATTCCTCTTCAACTGAACTGTCTACTGGTCTATTCCTTATTGCAATATCTGTAACCTTAGAGAGATTCAAGCATATCTCTTTATTCCTTAGTACATCCGTATTCTACTTCGTTGTGTATTTTTTCTTCCTGACTATTCTCTTAAACTCCAACCTATTCTTCATCACTACTAAATTGTAGTCTGAGTCAATTTCTGCTCCTGGGTATGCCTAATAATCCGGGATCTGATTTCGCAATTTCTCTCTGACTACGATGTAATGTAACTGAAATCTTACCGTACAACCCGACTTTTTCCAAGTAAACCTCCTCCTCTTGTGATTCGCAATCACTAGCTGAAATTTATGCAGAACTGAATTAGTCTTTCTGCTCCCACATTCCTAGCACCAAGCCCATATTCTCCCGTAACCCTTTCCTCCACTCCTTCCCTTACCTCCTCATTTCAGTACACCACGATTGTTAGATTATTCATCTCTCTTTACTTACTGAATTACCGGTTCAATGTCCTCATCTACATTCTCTATCTCCCTACTCACGACGTCGGCATGTATACCTGAACTATCGTTCGTGTAGGTTTGCTGTCGATTATGATAAGAACGACCCTGTCGCTGAACTGTTCACAGTAACACATTATCAGCCTTCCTTCCTATTCATAACGAGTCCTACTCCCGTTATGTCGTTTTTTGCTGCTGTTGATATCACCAGATACTCATCTGACCAGATATCCTTGTGTTCTTTCCGTTTCATTTCACTGGTCGGCCCAAATCTAGATCGATCCTTCCCGTTCCCCTTTCTGATTTTCTATCTTCCCTATCACGTCCAGACTCCTGCCATTCCACGCCCCGACTCGCGGAAGGTTATCCTTTCTGTGGTTATTAAGTCTTTTTCTAGTGATCACATACCCTTTGGCAGTCCTTTCTGGATATCCGAATGAGAGCTTTTACGGAATCACTTGCCAACGATGAGATTATCACTACACTTTTTCAATTATAGGCCATGTGTCCTGTTGATACACATTATGTGTCCATAATGTCTAAAATGCAGTGGTCTCCTTTGCTTTCAGCATCCTCATGCCGTCGGTCATTGTTGATTCTTTCGACTTTAGTGGCGTTTTCCCACTCCAGTGGTAAGAGAGGGCCCTGAACTCTATCCGATCCTCCGTCCACTTTGACAAGGCTGTTGTCAGAAGGCCGCCCGGAGTGGCCGAGCGGTTCTAGGCGCTACAGTCTGGAACCGCGCGACCGCTACGGTTGCAGGTTCAAATCCTGCCTCGGACATGGATGTGTGTGATGTCCTTAGGTTAGTTAGGTTTAAGTAGTTCTAAGTTCTAGGGGACTGATGACCTCAGCAGTTAAGTCCCATAGTGCTCAGAGCCATTTGAACCATTTTTTCTTTTTTCCTTTTTTTGTGTCAGAATGAGGGTGACTTCAGATGCCGAAAGTCTTCGGTCGCCAAGGCTGGCGAACGTAATTGAAAATCTGAACGGTAATGGGTTTAGAACCTGAGGCCGAGAGCGTTTTCGCTTGCTAATCAAAGACCTTGACTTGAGGACACTAGTGCTCCTGATACGATTAAGACACCTAAAATTACTTTTAGTAGAAAAAATTAATGAAAAGTGTATAATGAATAAATAAATTAAATAAAAACAAATACTTAAAAGAAACTCCGTACGATAATAGTGTGAACGAAAATAGAATGAAGCTCCAAAGAAACTGGTGTAGGCAATCTTACTGGAATACAGACGTATGTCCACAGGCAGAATACGGCGCTGCAGTGGGCAGCGCCTATGTAGGACAACAAGTTTCTGGCGCAGTTGTTTAATCCGTTACTGCTACAATGTCAAGTTATCAAGATTTGAGAGAGTCTGAACGTGGTGTTATAGTCGTCGCACGAGCGATGAGACACAGGTTCTCCGAGGTAGTGATAAAGTGGGGATTTTCCCGAACAATCATTTCACGAGTGAACCCTGAATATCAGGAATCCGGTAAAACCTCGGTTCTCCGACATCGTTGCGGCCGGAAAGATCCTCCAAGAACGGGCCAACGACGACTGAAGAGAATCGTTCAACATGACAGGCGTGCCACCCTTCCGCAAATTGCTGCAGATTTCAGTGCTGCGCCATCAACAAATGTCAGCGTGCGAAGCATTCAACGAAACATCACCGATATGGGCTTCCGGAGCCGAAGGCCCACTCGTGTCCTCTTGATGACAGCACGACATAAAGCTTTGTGCCTCACCTGGGCCCGTCAGCACCGACATTGGACTGTGGATGACTGGAAACATGTAGCCTGGTAAGATGAGTCTCGTTTCACACTGTATCGAGAGGATGGACGTGTACGGGTATGGAGACAACCTCAAGAATCCATGGACCCTGACTGTCAGCAGGAGACTTTCAAGCTGATTGGGCCTCTGTAATGGTGTGCTTCGTATTCTTTTGGAGTGATATGGGAGCCCCGATACATCAAGATACGGCTCTTACAGGTGACACGTACGTAAGCATGTGGTCTGATCACCTGCATCCATTAACGTCCATTGTGCGTTTCGACAGACTTGGGCAATTCCAGCAGGACAATGTGACATCCCACACGTCCAGAATTGCTACAGAGTGGCTCCATGAACACTCTTCTGAGTTTAAACACTTCCACTGGCCACCAGACTACCCCAGACATGAACATTAGTGAGCATATCTGGGATGCCTTGCGACGTGCTGTGCAGAAGAGATCTCCACCCTCTAGTACTCTTACGGATTTATGGACAGCCCTGCAAGATTCATGGTGTCATTTCCCTCCAGCACTACTTCAGACATTAGTCGAGCCCATGCCACGTCGTGTTGCGGCACTTCTGCTTGCTCGTGGGGGACTTACACGATATTAGGCAGGTGTACCAGTTTCTTTGGCTCTTCTGTGTAGATTTTTAAAGATCGAATAAAAAGTTTATTTCCAAATGTGCTGATGATTATGTGATTTGTTTCCTTACAGAGCCAAATTTATAAACCAGTTGAACAACATTTAAATAATTTGTGTAAATCCTACGACACCATAGTTAATCATCCACCATCCCAGCATCTTTCCAGCATGCATATAAGATTTACACATTAAAATTCATCTTCCATACACAACTGCCAATTATATATTATAGTTCCGTGACTGTCCAAAGCAACGACAAATATAGAGTGATGTAAGTACATTTCTTTTGTTTCTTATTATTGTCATTCCTTAAAAATTGCCCATACTAGGATTATGCTTTCAATTCTCTCCTCATCCTAGCAACGTATGGACATGATAGCGCCAGACCACAGTTCGTAGCTAATAGACAACTGAATATCTCATATCATTCCTACGTATTACATAACTATTTAGACTTCATCACGGTATCCCGCCACATTCCATTGCCTGTAAATAGACAAATATAAGTATAAAGAAAATCCTTGTATATCCTTACAAATCAACTAGAGGTTCGTGCAATATCATGTCAGGCCACGCGTACGCGAGAGAGAGAGAGAGGGAGAGAGAGATAGAAAGAGAGAGAGAGAGAGAACATCCATCTCCTAGGTCAGGAGCGTAAGTAACCTACGTCTGTCAAGTAATATTCCTATCAGTTGTAAATACAATGGACCTACAGTATGTAGCATGCACGATGCAATCCACAGACCAAGATCGAACCGTGCTCCTCCTTTAGATAATACTTGACATAATAGTTTATATACTGCATTATTATACTAATAATTACCGGTTCCTTTATACATTCATTAACATTCACATACTTGTTATTACAAAGCTTAATACCCAAAATCGCAACTATGTCGACGCTTACAACCATATCTCTCTTGCAGGCATTGGGTAATAAGCTTAAATCTTCATCAGCGTCTTCCTTGTAATTTAAATATTTTCGAAGTCAAATTGTCTATTGTCATATATTTTAATAAGCTTACTGGATCATATGAGCTATCCATCAACTAGTGTAATACCAAGTAAGTTACTACTATCGACTCTCCCAATTTCTTGTTTATCTACTGTCTGGTTTGTCCCATCGATTCCTCCAAGGATGACGCCTCGTTTTCTACGGCCTTTACCCTCCTAATAATTTCCGGTTTTGTCTCTGTATCCTCTGGAAGACAATTCCCTATTTTGTTATTAAATTATTCATTTTCAGTTACTCATTTATTTTCTACAGATGTTATTCTTTTATTTAGCTCATTATCAGTCGGTCTCATTTCATTGACTACAGTATCAATTGTGGTTGCTTGTTGCTTGTATACAGCCTCACAAGAATTACTTAGGCCCACTTCTTTAGTTTAAAAGCCTAATATCTTTCTTCCGCGTATTTTTTACACTGTCGATTTGGTTCGAAGCTAGTAACTACGTCGGACACCTCTTCCTTAAATTTAATGAAATGCTTCTTACAACGACTATCCCTGGTTCGTTATTTTCAATAACATGTGGCATGGAGTAAAATTTTCATTTAAACAGCTTCTTTGGAGGCTTATTTTGTGTTTCAGAATGAGACTTCAAGTTATTGTAACTAAGTTCTAGCTTATCTAGTTTCAACGTGTTGGAATCTGCTTTAGAATTTAATGCTGAAGTACTCGAGTCTCTTTCAGTCTCTAGTCTGTTAATACAGCATTAAACTTAGATTATAAGTCTGCATTGTTCTCCTGGAGTTTATATCTCATGGAATTAAGACAACTCTCCGCTACTGCATTATTTCCAAAATCATTACTCCTTCTACTATCCTCCTCCGTGGAGGTTACTGCATTTTATCACAGAAGTCCTTTTCAGCTCTGTCAATGTGGTTGTGACTACTCACAGTATTTGATATAGTTAAATGACTGTCCATTTCACCAACAAAGTACGTCACCATCAGGTTTATAACAATTATTCTCATCTCTGGATTTTCCTGATACACTTTGCTCAAAGTTCATGTCCATGGTACTTCTATTTGTTACATTGTCAGATTTTTAATCGTCGTATTCTTCTAC
This sequence comes from Schistocerca cancellata, assembly GCF_023864275.1. Taxonomy (NCBI): domain Eukaryota; kingdom Metazoa; phylum Arthropoda; class Insecta; order Orthoptera; family Acrididae; genus Schistocerca; species Schistocerca cancellata. The sequence goes on from NC_064626.1 coordinate 970,732,588, forward strand.
AGACACTTCCAAGTGCTCGTTTCCAGTAAAGTTCTTTTCTATATTAATTATAGGTCACTAGTATTTAATCTTCATAGGAAATTAACTTAAAACTTCTGCACCAAGATGACAGCCGTCGCTGGTTGTTGAATCAGCTGCTGTCGTTGTAGGTGCCGTCGATGAATTCGCAGCGTTCAGACTGCTGCAGGAGTTCCCCATTACAAACAGCTACCTGCGACCACCTACCATCTACAGCCATTCGACGCCCGGTGGCCTGTTGTCAATTTCCGGCTGCAGCACATCACTTCCAGTTGCCGACGACGTCGGCTATTTTGGACCGGGACTAGACCTATTAAATATGATATAATTTGGAGTCAAGTTTTCTGACAGACATTTTTATTAAATCTTATTGCAAGGATGGTTTCCGTTAGTTTAAGTTTACATTGCCCAAATTCACGCATTGCTCTAATTACCAGGCGTGCTAGGAACAGATTATGTTTATCCGTTACGGATATTTCAGAACCGCGACTGTTAATTGAATTTAAATAAGTTATATAAAACTGCAACCAGTCACCTTTTTGAATAATTATGTTTCATGCCATGAACTGGTTTTCGAACCTTTTCAGGTTCATCTTCAGATGCTGTCAGAAAGTTACATCATTGTTTGTAGCATGACGCTGGGTGCTGTCTCTATGACAAAAAGATGTAACACGCTTTAGTGTATCGCCATGACTATTGCCTGTCCGTCGATATGGATGTAAATTTAGTTTTTTAATTACTGCGACAGTATGGGCGGCTTTTTCTGTTAGTGTCCATCTGTCTGGCTTCATTACACACACTTTCACACAAACAATATTAATTTAGACTCTGACAGCGAGACTTTGCCAGCATCCAGCATGCAGTTTACGAGTGTTCCTGTAACAAAGATCTTGACAAGAAGATATGGCGTAGGCCTACTTTGCACAGAGATGTAATTTGTTCATTTTTAAATGCATTAAAGTCGATATAAGTTCAAATATTCTAATCAGAAGGCGATAACATGAGAGCACAAAATAAAATAAATAAATAAATAAATTACTACAAGAAGAAACTTCAGGTGATCTGATGTCTTATTTCTACTTGATTAATAATATACAATACAGGCAATTTATAACAAATATTTTAGTCATGACTGGCATTAACATGAACGCCCAGGAATCAATAAAACAGAGCTATTGTATTTGCAATGAGATACAGCTGTTTATATTTAACTAATAACAACCCTGTTTATTTTAGCTAAAGGTATATGTACAATAGTTATATTGTTTGTAATTGACTAAAGCTGTTTGTATGACAAACAAATTTTTCCTTCAGAACTTTGAAGATCTACAAGTTCAAAACAAGTAACCACTCAACCAACCCTACACCACCTCCCCAACCCCCCTCTCTAACGACTGCTCCCCCTCCATCCCTCTCCTTGCATCCTATGTGCACTGGTGTCGATGTAATAGCCTACCACAGAATAAAACCTGTACTATATTTCTAAATGGTAAAGCCCTCTACTGTTAACATAAATCAGTACTTTTATACATATTACTTCTAGCTGATACAAACAAAAACTGCCTTTACCAATAATATTCCAGATCACTTTAATGTAAGAAAAAATATAAGTTAACAGTTCACTTGAACATTAGTTCTTGGGTTTTAAACATAAACTGTACTGTCATACAAACTGCTTTAGTCCATTACAAACACCATAACTTTTATATGTGTACCTTTAGCTAAAATAAACAGAATCTACTCTTACTAATATCCCAGATCGTGTTAACGTAACATCAGAAATAAGTCAACAGTTCATTTGAAGGTTTGTTATTAACTTAGAAATTTAAATTTAAATATAAAGGTCTTAGTCATAGAAAGAGCTGTATCTCATTGCAAATACAATAAGTCTGTATTATGATTCCTAGGCATTCATGTTAAAGCCAATCATGATTAAAATACCTTTTAGAACGGACCTGTATTATACGTTAATAATCAGATAGAAATAAGACATCAGATCACCTGAAGTTTGTTCTTGTAGTAATTTATTTATCTTTTTTATTTTGTTCTCTCATGTTATCGCCAATCTGGTTAAAATATTTCCCCTTATATCGACTTTAATACATGTAATAGGAAACTAATTACATCTCTGTGCAAAGTAGGCTGACGCCATATCCTTTTTTAAAGATCTTTTGTTTTAAGCAACGCTTGTAAGGCGCATGCTGGATACTGGCAGATTCTCACTGTCAGAGTGTAAATTAATGTTGTTTGTGTGGAAGTGTGTGTAGTGATACAACAACCGGATATCACAATGGAGGCAGCCAGATGGACATTAATGGAAAGAGCCGCTCATACTGTCGCAGTAAGTAAAAAACTGAATTTACATCCATAGCAACAGATAAGCAATAGTCATGGCGATACGTTAAAGCATGTTCCATCTTATTGTCATAGAGCCAGCACCCAGCATTAAGCTCGAAATAATCAAGTAACTTCCAGAATCCATCTGAAGATGGACTTGAGAAGGTTCAAAAACCGTTTCATGGAAAAAAAATTAAACATTCTTAAAAAAATGACTGGTTGCAGTTTTACATAAGATTTACATTCAATTAACAGTCACGGTTCTAAAATATCTGTAATGAATAAGCATATTCAGTCACAATTCTGTTTAAGAATTTATCTTCCTCTTCACTGTGTTAGGTAAGAAATGTCAAAGCACTGCCAAGTCGCCCTGTTTTGTGGAAATCTGTAAGTATTTTTTGATCATTTTTCTGTAGACTTGGCCTTCAGCCAATTGAGCCTCTTACTGTTAAAGTAGTGTTTCTTCTACTTTGTAAGAGATTTGATGATGGTAATAGGTCGAAACCAGCTATTTTGAATTTTGTAGTAATGAGCTATCAAGGCGAACATTTAAGAATAAGCCCTGTTGCAGATGTTTACGTTCATTTGTAAGTGCTGCATTATATTCTTAGTAACAACATGGACGTTCATTAACGTGTGACATACAAGATACGACAATAAAGTAATGAGACTGATATTCTTTGCAAGATGTGGCAACCCTGCAGGCTTGCATAGGCACAATATCTTTGACCTTGGTCTATAAACTGCTTCTAGTCCAAGCAGCACATCGATGCAAATGCTCAGTGGTGAGTTGTGCTGTAATAAGTTAACACATGTTTGTGTCTCTCGTCACGGAAATGGAACCACATAATATTGCGCAACGATATGCCATTTCTTTCTGCGTTAAACTGGGTGAAAACGAGACGTCAACTTACGGTAAGCTTCAGAAGCCTTGTGGAGAGGAGGTTCTGTCAAGAGCTCAAGTTTTTAGTTGGCATAAAATGTTTAATGAAGGCAGAACGAATGTTGAAGATGAAGACAGCAGTGGACGACCATCAACCTCACAGACGGATGTCAACTTGGCCAGGGTGCATGAACTCGTACGATCTGATCGAAGATTATCAGTGAAAATGATTGCAGAAGAACTGAACGTCATTCGCGAAGCGGTTCGTCTAATAATAACTGAAGATCTTGGTATGAGGAAGACTGGATTCTGCATCACGATATTGCGTCATCCCATACTATCCTGCTAGTACAGCAATTTTTAAGCGCAAAACAAATTTCAGTACTACCACAGCCATCTTATTCACCAGATATCGCCCCATGCGACTTTTTTCTCTTTCCAAGAGTCACAACGGCGGTCAAGGGACACCATTTTCAAACAACACAAGATGTCCAAAAAGCTGTGACGAGGATATTACAGAAGATGAGTTCCAGAAATGTTACCATCAATGGCAGGAACGCTGGAAAAAGTGTGTACAATCAGAAGGGAACTACTTTGGGGAGCCAACGCTAAACTTGATTAAAACGGTAAGTAACATCTTTTTCACATCAGTCTGATTACTTTATTGTCGCACCTCGTATGCTCTCACAAAAGTGCTCACGAACTCATAAATTAGCCCAAGCATTCACTGCAGTCCTATATAGAGATTGCTGTAACTTGTATAGTAATATGGGGAAAATTTCAGATGTGTTCTTAATTTCAAACTTGTACAGAAGTCACTTATTGTTTACGACCTGCTTTCGTTACTCGTTGGAAAGAAGTAGGTTTACTTTAACCTCCATGCGTACAAGGGGACGGCACGTATTTGCCCTCACCGAATTGATTCCTGTTCATAGGGTATATAGAGCATGGTTAGGGCTTCAAGTTATGTAAAGAGGGAGGAGCGACTCTCAACAGTTTTCGATAAATTCTAGTTTGAAATTTTTAGGAATGCATATATGTACTGTTGTACTATTGTGTGATGTCTAACAGGCAAGGAGTCCATAGCCAAGTAAAGCTAGCAGGGTAACTCAGCGTTTTCCGTCATAAAAAACTGAGTGAATGGAGCAACGATGAACTTGAACGGATACATCGAATCTGGCTGCTGGTGCATTTCTTTATTCCCATGTAACGCTAACAACCGATTCATTATGACTGTCCAAATTATCAGTATTTAATGACAGAATAACATTTATTCTGAAAAATAGGAAAACAAAATATTTTTGTAAGGAGATTTGAAATAAAAAAAGGATCCACGACCCATTTTGAATTAAACCAGTATAGTATGTTTACTGAAATTATTGTACCTACAACTGTTACACGTATGGAGCACTGCAGGAATCAGGATGATACTGATCATAGAAATATTAACACATTAATTATTGTGGCATATAACACAAGTGATAAAGGCTACATGAGCATGGTTTCCATGGTTTCTGCTTCAAAACAAACTTTGTTTATGTCCATAAACGGTTCTCAGTCATAACACAGTTTCGCGGGGTACCACACGTATGTGATATCACTGAACATTACTGAATACAACTGATGATATACGACTGATTGAATTTTTATGCAGTCTCCTCATTTGCAATCTTCTCTATTGCGTTCGATAATGTACGAACAATTTTGTAGTCACCTTATAAGGTTTTTCACCTGTCTGTAAAAATAAATATCGGCTGAATGCACCAGCGGAGTGAATTGTGGAGGAATAACTAAATACTGCACGTTGGATGACCATATCTATCTTGAAAAAATTCGTCATACAGAACTGAGTTCGTTTTCCCTCTCCAAGAATCGAGGATCAAATGAAATTATTCTTCTCTCATACATGGCTTCAAGACTTCAACTAGAAATTTCCTGAATAGTAGTGTTGTGAGTTTTCCAGACTTTCAAGATGTTATCACATCGTTTTTGTATTTGTGTGCGTACTCGTCAGTTGCTTTTTGCACCCTTGGTCTAACTGAGCCAGTGGTATCTTACAAGAAAGCAAAGACCGTTGGTAGTAATTTTCCAGATAAGGTGATAGCATACTGTGCAGTGTAAGGATGTGTCACCTTGAGCATATACTCTCGCTTCACAAGAACAACCTATGTTCCGCGTTTGGCAAGAGTTCGGTCATAAGTTACCTGATATTGGCACCCTAGAACATACAACCACTAATTAGCATCCAGTGGTCTATAAAAATAGTATTACAGTTGATGTAAGTGAATCAGATACTTTTATGTGTAATGCCTGTTTGATCAGTGTTAACAATAAAACCCTTGTCGTATTTTGGTATGAGAGATCTAATCTACATTCGAAAATTTGCTGCTGCATCAATGACTTGCTGCAGTGAGGTGCTTTCCCTCTCGGATACAGATTTGGTGATTTTTGTCTGATGAATCTGATGTCTTTGACGAGCATGACACAAGAGTCAGAAGCTTGAAAATTTAAATCAGGAAATTGGTTAGCAGCAGCAAGAGCCAATTCCTGCAGGTTGCTTGCCGTCACCTGCTCAAGCTTCTATGAAACGATCATAGGATCACAAATCAGTTGTTTTAAGTTGTTCATGCCTTGTTGCATCTTGTTTTATTTGTCCTTCTCATCTTTTCTAACCTTCCAGGCTTGTGAGGCCTGAGGAATCACTTCTACGAAGAGCGACCAGACTCCATCCCGGATGCTCTCTCGCTACACTGACAACAACAATCTTGTAACACTGTGGAACGCTATCGCTGTCCATTTTCGACTGCTTCTCTTCTCTCATGTAATCATCTGATGAAGACGAAGCGACTTACTCAGTTTCTTCAAGAACGCCCTCGTCAGGAACTCGAGACACTCAGACAATCCTTGCTCTGGGTAACTATGATCACAACCGTAGGTGGAAGCCTAAGCGGCCAAATACTACTAGCTAGGGCATGACCACCTACGGCAAGCTGACATACATTCACAAGCGACAACATCAGCAAGTCCCTGCATATCAGCAACGTTCACCGGATATACCAGCTGCTGTTAAAGGCGACCAACAGACTACAGCAGGAAAACCGACAAGCTCGCACACTGAGGCACAAACAAACCGCCTACATTTCCCTACATTGTGAATCCGATGTGTGACCTATCAAACACAAAACGATGATGAACCTAACTGTTACAGGCATTCTGACGCTGACCAAGAAATCCACACCGGCACCCAACAGTAGCCGCCGAGTAACACCAACGCACGACGGCAAAGGTATCAACCTCCATGATGCCCACTACTAACAAAGCCTGCCCTTTCATGACCTGTCGCAGGCAGCAAGAAAACGCTACTGTTTACAACCCGACCCATCTATCACAGAGATGTTTCCCCTTGGCTCTTCCCTTGGTACTTTTCTTCCCCTCTGCCCTGCAAACCGCTATCTTTCGTTCAACTTTCGATCCAATCTACCGTGAATTAATGGTTAACCTTAACCAGACGTACACGAACGTCGCGGTACCCACATTCTGCGAGACCTCATTTTAGTGAAAACTAATCCTTATGCAGAAATGGCAGGAGAACTTTTGTGTTGGCCTTCATGCCGGTGTGGGCATGAAGGGGCTCCACCTCTAGTCTAAAAATAAATCGTCGATGTACTGCTTGGCAATCAGTTCCTCTTGTAGCGGGAGCTATTCCTCTCGTAACGCGAGTTATTTCTCCACTATCATTTCGAAAATTCTGCGAAATAATTCTTCTCCAGTTTTCACGTGTTCTTGTGTTATTACTGCAGAAGGTTTCGAAGAGATGAAATTGTTTTGGAGCAGGAGCATTTCACTGTACACAAGAGCCATTTTTAATCCCTTTTTTAAAACTTCATTGCAAAGCGATTCGGTTCCACAATCAGGATCACGTTCTCTTTCTGTCGAAGTACCAGGCACATCAATACATTTACTCGTGAAATCAGATATTTTAGGACGCTGACATGTAACTATCTCGGGGGCTAACGAAGGAATGAAGTATTCTTCGTGTCTGTAAGCGTTCTCCCTCCACATGCAGCTTTTTCTGGTGGGTCAAAGCTAACTGCATGATTACCGGGAAAACGGTTTCATGCAGTGAGTCGTACCGTACTTGTACAGTACCTCTACCGGGAAAATGGGCTCATGTTGGGTTGAAACGAACTTTCAGGAATACGGATATAGCGGTAAACTACTTCTAAAATGTTAAAGAAAAACCAGAATTTTCAGGGTGACGATTGTGTTTACAAAAAATAATTCCTTAGGTACTGGCAACTTGCACAATTATAATAAACTCCGCTATTAGAATCAAATGGGAACGAAGAAACAAAACGCTAGTGGGGAGGGATATTCGATCCAAAGTTCTTAGTCTTACGAAACACGCTATTACTCGCTCGCTTATATACTCTTTGGCCGCTAGCGACCACACATAAGTATATATACATGACTGAGACTTTCAAACGAGACTTTCTCGAAAAAGTATCTGGACACCTGGCCGAAAATAAATTACAAGTTCGTGGCGCCCTCCATTGGTAATGCTGGAAGTCAATATGGTGTTGGCCCACCCTTAGGCTTGATGGTAGCTTCCACTCTCGCAGGAATACGCTCAATCAGGCGTTAGAAGGTTTCTTGGGGAATGATAGCCCATTCTTCATGGAGTGCTGCACTGAGGAGCGGATTCGATGTCGGTCGGTGAGACCTGACACAATGTCCGCATTACAAAACATCCCAAAGGTGTTCTGTAGGATTCAGGTCAAGACTCTGTGCAGCTCAGTCCATTACAGGGGTGTTATTGTCGTGTAACCACTCCTCCACAGGCCATGCATTATGAACAGGTGCTCGATCGTGTCGAAAGATGCAGTAGCCATCCCCGAATTGCTCTTCAACAGGGGAAGCAAGAGGGTTCTTAAAACATCAATGTAGGCCTGTGCTGTAATAGTGCCACGCAGAACAACAAGGGGTACAAGCACCGTCCATGAAAAACATGACCACACCATAACACCGTCTCCAAATTATACTATTGGCACTACACAGGCTGGTAGATGACGTTCACCGGGTATTCGCCATACCCACACCCTGCCATCGGATCGCCACATTGTGTAGCGTGATTTGTCACTCCACATAAAGCTTTATCCACTGCTCAATCGTCCAATGTTTACGCTCCTTACACCAAGCGAGGCGTCGTCTGGCATGTACGGCGTGATGTGTGGCTTATGAGCAGCCGCTCGACTATTAAATCCAAGTTTTCATTTTCTCACCCTCCGCCTAAATGTCATAGTACTTGCAGTGGATCCTGATGCAGTCTGAAATTCCTGTGCGATGGTCTGAATAGATGCCTGCCTATTAAACATTACGACCCTCTTCAACAGTCGGTGGTCTCCGTCAGTAAACAGACGAGGTCGGCCTGTATGCTTTTGTGCTGTACGTGTCCCATCACGTTTCCACTTCACTATTACATCGGAAACAGTGGATCTAGGGATGTTTAGGAATGTTCAAATCTGGTGTGATACAAGTGACACCCAATCACCAGACCACGTTCGAAGTCCGTGAGTTCCGCGGGGCGCCCCATTCTACGCTCTCACGAGTTATAATGACTACTGAGGATGCTGATATGGAGTACTTGACAGTAGGTGGCAGCACAATGTACCTAATATGAAAAATATAAGTTGTTGGGGGTGTCGGGATACTTTTGATTACATAGTATATGTTGAAGTCCTAGCCATGACCTACACACCCTATAAATATGATACAAATCGGTGAGGGCAAGTACATACGATCTCGTTGTTAGCGTCCTTACATGAGAAATTAGAAACCATTATGCGAGAGAAGCTGAAAGCGAATTGATATATATTTTGCAAATCACAGGATCCCTGAGTAGGAAATGAATTAAAATAGTGGTCGTTTGCAATATACAGTATTGTGGTTGTCTTCTATAACACGAGCAGAAGCAGCCGAAAAGACTTTTGTCACACACGCAAACACGTCACTGCCAAAAACGCGACTGTAAAGAAAGTGAATGGAACCAGCATAAAACATGCAGCCCCGCCGAAACACGAATAATAAAGAGAAGGTCTTGTTGCCCCCAAGCACACAACAAGCTTGATAAATAGTGAGCAACAGGCCTGATGTGTAACACAGGTACGTGTTTGAGTCTTCCGAGGCAACGCAATATGTCCACCATGTAATAAACCTCACGTAATTAAGTACGTAGAAACTGTTTACTTTCGGTGACATTCAGTAAGAGTGCACAGCACTTTTGTAAAAATGTACATTCATTGTAACAGAGACATCATCACATTTTGTTAAATGTAAATTCTTAACTTGTACATGACGTCCGTTCGTCTAGGGGTTTGCGTCCCGTTAATTCCCGCCATCAGGCCCTGGGTTGTTATTGCGAAAGGCATGAAGTAATAAATAATGTTTTCAAAATATGTATTTTATTTTAATTATACGTAAACCAATCCACAATCACAGTTTATTATCACAAGGAAACAGAGATTCCCATCTAATATAAAGACTCGAAGTCTCTCTCAAAATCACCATTTCCAAAAAGCTTTACGTGATGTTAACCCTTAGTTAGTGAATTACGACTAGTTTCATGTCCCATAGATCATTTTGCATGCTAAATCATTATAATGTGGAACGAGTCATTTTACGTTCGAAACGCGGTTTTCGGTAAATGTAAAAGCGTCGAGGGGCACGTTTCTCTCTCTCTCTCTCTCTCTTTTCTTTTTTTAGTCCTGGTGTCAACGGAGAAATTGAAGCAAGCACTGGAACCGTATACTTTTTATAACTGCATTCCATAGCACTGAAAAAGACAACTACGGCGTTTGTTAGTGTTGCCATTGAAACATATCGTAAAAAAAATGTCCTGGAATTTGAGAGCACGATGGCCGGGATCGGCATTAGCGGTGCAGACGCCACCAAGCAAAAATGTCGTGCTTCACTGTTTCGGAACGTCAACACATTTGCCTGTTTAGATGTCTGCACTGCAAGCCGCTCATTTCTGCTCCAGTATTCGTTGCTTGCAGACATGTACACCAATGAGATGTTGAATACACTACTTTTATACTGTGGATGTAAAGAATTGCCATATAAACAGTACAGCAGTATGGAGCTATCTATCCGGATCTCCAATGTCCGAAGCACCAGACACTTGCGTGAATTATTAAGACAGCACAGGCTGCCTGAACGTCAAAAAGAGGACAAGAAAGAACTGCAGCTGGCAGAGAACATGAAGAAGCTGTTCTGGCTACGACGCCCCATGAATCTGCACAGTGGTACGAGACATATTGTCAAGGAATGTGGATTCATCCAGACGAGTGTCATTTGCATCCAGCATTGACAGAATTTCCATCCCTATCATCTGTAACAGGCACTCGATGACCGTGATTTCGAACGTCGTACATGATTTTGTCGGTTTGCCCTTCAGCAATTGAGAGTAGCACAGACAAGGGAAATCAAAGAGGAAATTCAACAGGAGCTCTGCTCATTAAATAGGATGGTGAAGAGGAGTTTCAGGAAAAATAAGAGAATCTTTATCAATAATCTAGGAAGAAAGGCGGAGGCAGCAGCTAACAAAGATGATAACAAGACACTATATAACATCACAAGGAAACTGTCAAATAAGAAATTTGGAGGTGATACGTCAATCAAGGATAAGCAATTAAAACTACTCACAAAACGAGAAGACCAAGTGCGGAGGTGACAACAACGTTTTGAGAACCGTGATACTATAGATGACAGTGTAACTCAACTGAATGTGGATGGGGAAGGCCCCCCACAAGATACATCAATTAACTTAGCAGCGCCATCCAAAGAAGAAAACGCTAAAGCAGTCCAACAAAAAAAGAACGGAAATTCTCCGGGACTGGACAACATCAGTCCACAGTTACTTAAAGTAGACCCCTAAAAACAGCAGAAATTTTACGCCAACTCCTGACAGCAATATGGATGAATGAAAAAGTACCGAATTACTGTAATGGGGATCGCTTATCAAGCTCCCGAAGAAAGGAGACCTGCGGTTTGTGATAATTGGAGAGGTATCATGCTACTGTCAGTCCCAAGCAAGATTCTCTCACGAATGATTCTAAATAGGATAAAAGCATATGTAGACAAGAAAATAAGAAGAGAACAAGTAGGATTCAGGAAAGGTCTCTCTTGCATTGAACAGGTAAACACCTTGAGAATCGTAGCTGAACATTCATATGAATGCCAATCACCGCTTTACATGCTGTTTGTAGACTTTGAGAATGCCTTCGACAGTATAATTAGAACAAATATACGGAGCTCACTGAAAACTTTTGGAATCTCCAATACAATAATTGCTCTTGCCAAGTACATGTATGAAAACTACACGTGCCAGGTTCAGCGTCAAGGTCTGATTTTAGATCCAATAACAGTGAAAACAGGAGTTAAGCAAGGTTGCATACTCTCACCGATATTGTTTAATATAGTACTGACTCTTGTAATGGCGCAAGCAGTGGATAAAGTGAGAGATATAAAATCGACCAATGGAACACATGTAGAAGACCTAGATGTCGCAGACGACCTTTGCCTTCTGTCCCACAGCCTCAAAGACGTGAATGTGAAACTAGAAGATCTGAAATCTGCGGGCAAAGAAAGCCGGTTTGAAAATTAATGTCCAACAGACAAAAGACAAGCAGACAAATGATCACAACGCCGCAGAGCTTAAACTTGGGAGCCAGATACTCAAAAGGGTGGATAAGTTTTGCTATCTTGTAAGCATGATTACACCATATGGTGGTGCAACAGAGGACGTTAACAGCCGCAACAACAAAGTCAAAGGCGCTTTTACAATTCTCCGCTCTATCTGGGGATCGAAGGAAATAACGTTGAGGACCGGATTGCGGATATTTGAAAGTAATGTAAAATCTGTGCTTCTATATGGATGTGAAACATGGAAAGTGACAAAGCAACTAATCCATAAGCTGCAGACATTCAACAACAGATGTCTGACGAACATCCTGGGAATGCAGTGGCCAAATGTCATCTCTAACAAAACACTCTGGGAAATAACCAACAAGAAGCCAACTGAGCTGCAAATAAGAAGCAGGAAGTGGAGATGATTAGGACATAAACTTAGGAGATCAAATGAACACACTGAGAAGGAAGCACTTTATTGTATCTCGCAGGGACGACAGAGACGAGGCAGGCCCTAAATGACTTGGAGACGGTCAGTTGAAGCAGATGGTCAACAGCAAGAAATGGGTACAGCATCATAGAAAATTACATTGTCGGACTTTACTTCATCTCAGGCATTCTAAATTGACATTCGTACTCACACTTTCTGACGGACATTCTGCCGGTTCTTCTACATGAGGTACCACTGGATAGTCGCCTGTGTGTGTGGTTGCAACACGACGGTTGTCCAGCTCATTACTCCCGTGATGCAACGCAAATACTGAATAAAAACTTTCCTGAGCGTTGGATGGGACGAACTTCTGTTGTAAAATGGTCTGCAAGGTCCCCGATTTAACTCCTAGCGATTTCTTTGTTTGGGGAGCACTCAAAGATTCAAGCTGTGACGAAGCTCCAACTACGCCAAACGATGTGTGTCGTCGAATCGCCAGTGCATGCTCACCACATCATTCACTGCAGTTATATCTGCTCAACGTTCTTTCGAACGGCGACAGCAAATGTGCCTTTCATTTCATCGTCAATAGGTTTAACACATGTTTAAATAAAGGATAAGGCTATTTTTTGGAAAACGAAATTTGGGTTATGTGATTTGGGTGGTTACCAAATCACTGTTAGTAAATTGTTTGTTTCATTTACGTATGTACGAAATTGCACTGTAATCTCAAATAAGTCGACAGCATGTTTTGCACGTAGCTGGTAACGCTGTTACTACGCGCTTATGTACGGCATTAAACGACGTTCTGTTAAGAAGGATATTTATTTTGCTGTGTAGATATGGTCACCAAAGTATTTTTAATAAAATGTTTAGTTCAAGGATGTATCCCATACGATAAATTTTGAGCAATGTAGGCAGATAGAGACAATTGTCCGACAGCCTGTATTTTACCTCTAAGAAGTACACGGACATGTACAGGAAAGAGGGGTCAAATTTTCCTACTACATTTCGATATTTAATACAGTAGTTGCTGTTTGCAGCGTATAAGACTTCTTTATTTTTGAAGAATAAAAAGTTGATTTCTTTCTTTCAGCTCACGTAAATCAGGGATGATACAAAAATGTGCTATAGTTTTCCTAAACCCTCTGTGATACGCTAGAATCTAGCCTATGTCGCATTTCCATATACAATATTCGTAGGTGAAATTGGATCCAGGTCGTAAGTTGGTTCAAGGCGAAATAAAGAGTTACTGTCGTACCTCAGGCTTACCTTATGGTATACAACTGTGAGACCTGATCTGGACCGCCCGCTTGGCGGTGTTTCCATCGCAAATGGCGTTTCCGGTCACCGTGCTGTCAAATTCTTGGACATTTCTAGAATTTTTTTTACGACGAGTTTCAACATCAACACTGTGTCTTCTCAAGAACCATCGAAAGCAGTTGTAAAAAGTATATGGTTCCAATTAAAAATCATACTTACTTCAATATCTCAGCGGTTCATGGTGTGGGTTCCTGTAGTCATGTCCTAGTTCATGAACCACGGGCAACGTATGAGTGGCCAAGTAAGTGGTCCCGACAGTCGGGATACCAGTTACTTTGGAATAAGGCTGGGCATCTCGGACATATTCTGAGTCGTGGTCACCTTTGTGCTCACACGGCAAAGACTACCAAATCCACCGGTTAGTCCCTCAACCGTTAGGGGTAAAACTCAATGGGACTCGGGGCAAGTAAGGCTAGCAACCTGCTTCTCTGGTACTTTAAATATAATGCTGGCAACAATCAGAGAAAAATGCCTCGGACCTTTGGAGGTGACGGAGTCCCACCTCTAACTGACAAACCAGGGACTCCTAAGATACGACTTGGCAAACAAATGGTAATGAGATGGGGAGCTATAATATCAATGGGGGCTACTCTGGGAAGAAGATAGAGCTGGCAGAGGCTGCAAGTAAGATGGGGTTGGACGTTTTAGCTGTTAGTGATGTTCGGGTAAGGGGTGAGAAAGAAGAGGAAGTGGGAGAATACAAGGTCTACCTGTCAGGAGTTAAAGCAGGAATAGCACAATGGGGTGTAGGGCTTTACATCAGGAAAGAAATGGAACCCAGCGTAGTTGCAATAAGGTATGTAAACGAACGACTGATGTGGATAGATTTGACAGTGTCTAGCAAGAAAATTAGGATTGTGTCAGTATATTCATATTGTGAAGGGATAGATCAAGATAAGATGGATAGTTTTTATGAGGCACTCAGTGATTTAGTTGTTAGAGTAAAGGACAAGGACAGTGTTCTGCTCATGGGTGATTTTAATGCAAGGATTGGAAATCGAACAGAAGGGTATGAAAAGGTTATGGGTAAATTTGCAGAGGATATGGAGGCCAACAGGAACGGGAAACAACTCTTGGATTTCTGTGCCAGTATGGGCTTAGTAATCACAAACTCCTTTTTTAAACATTAGAACATTCACCGGTATACTTGGGAAGGCAGGGGAACCAGATCTGTCATTGACTATATAATAACAGATCAGGAATTCAGGAAAGCTGTGAGGGACACACGTGTATTCAGGGGATTCTTTGATGACACTGATCATTATTTAATCTGCAGTGAAATTGGGATTGTGAGGCCAAAAGTGCAGGAGGTCAGGTCCATATGTAGGAGGATAAGAGTGGAGAAACTCTAGGATAAGGAAAGCAGGCACAAATACATAACAGCGATCTCAGAAAGGTACCAGTTAGTTGAATGTAGTCAATTACAGTCATCGGAAAAGGAATGGACAAGGTACAGGGACACAGTACTAGAAGTGGCTAAAGAATGTCTTGGAACAGTAGTGTGTAAAAGTAGGATGAAGAAAACAGCTTGGTGGAATGACACAGTCAAGGCAGCCTGTAAAAGGAAAAAGAAGGCGTATCAAAAATGGCTACATACTAGAACTCAGGCAGACAGAGAAATTTATGTTGAAGAAAGAAACAAAGCCGAACAGATAATTGCAGCATCCAAGAAGAAATCTTGGGAAGACTTTGGAAACAGGTTGGAGACTATGGGTCAAGCTGCTGGAAAACCATTCTGGAGTGTGTAATGGTCGCCTAGTCGTAGCTATTGCTAATTGCTATAATCGCACTATTTCACTTCCATTTACGGAGCTTGTTAGCACTTGATGTTAGGTTGGTGCCATTAAAATGCATTGTGTTGTGGTAATCGCTGCTACTTGCTGGATCGCTGCTGTGTCTCGATGCTGATGCTGGCTCTAAATCTGTTGTCTAGGGTTAAAAACATGAGGTCCCGTGTTTTTATGTGCTTTTGATGATAAAGAACGAGCGAAACCAACAAATATGTAAACTTCAAATATTTATTACTCTGGTGGCCATCTTAATTCCACTGTCCACCAAAGACCATGACACAACACAAAGTAGTACTTCCTTTACATGTTCTTTGCATTGTTTAACCACCTCAAACAATAACACACAAACACACTTTACCAAAGTGACATTTCGACTGCCCCTCGACCCTTCATGCTGCTTGTATTTATAACATTGTCAAAGAATTACTAGAAAGAGACATAGTTTATAAGTCACATGTACATCTGTTATCATAATTTGTGCAGAAAAGTTATTAATTTGCATCGAGTGACATAATTCAACATGTTATTAAAATGACAGACAGATTTGTTGACTTGACAGAATAATTCTTTGTTACAAAAAGGCCGTTTTTTAGAAGTTTGTCAATTGACTTCTCTAATTTGCATAAATAAGTAAATAACATGAATTATTAAGAATTACATTGGTTTTCGTCTAAAATAGGATTGCTTACGTGAATACAGAGTGAAAACAATCCTAGTGAACAAATAGGTTTCACTGGGTGATTGTTATTTAAGGAGATCCAAAATACCTAAGTTGGCCACTATTTTTCGTACTTCATATTAATTATTTACAGGATGACATTTGCTGTATCAGTGATCAAGAGTGAAAACAATCCTAGTGAACAAATAGGTTTCACTGGGTGATTGTTATTTAAGGAGATCCAAAATACCTAAGTTGGCCACTATTTTTCGTACTTCATATTAATTATTTACAGGATGACATTTGCTGTATCAGTGATCAAGAGTGAAAACAATCCTAGTGAACAAATAGGTTTCACTGGGTGATTGTTATTTAAGGAGATCCAAAATACCTAAGTTGGCCACTATTTTTCGTACTTCATATTAATTATTTACATGATGACATTTGCTGTATCAGTGATCAAGTGATATAAACTTTTGTGTGGGTCAGTTACTCAGGATAATTTAATGGGTTGACTGTTTATGCAGACATATTATGCAATCATTTTTAACATACACAATAACTTTTCTATAATCAGAAATACTCGTTAAACTGGAGGAATTTGGAGGGTATCGCATACTTCGGTACAGTAAAGCCTTTAATATGTTCCGTTACAATACCCCCCTCGGGTAATATCATTTACAGAACGTTAATGATATTAGCCGACTAGGACAAATGTGTCAAATGGTTAAAATTTGGAAAAGTACTACTTTAATAATTTTGTTTTGTTTTACTATGCATAATGTGTATGTATGCAATGACCGTTACACCGTTTCAAAATGACTTTTTCCTGCAAATATTTTAGTTGTGTTGTTTCAAATGCACTTTGTGTTATGGCTCTCAGTACGACAGCATAATAAAAATATTTAGTAATATATGAAAGTAAAAAAAATGTTAATCTTTGCTCCCAGTGAGCCACATGGAAAATGATCAAAAACAGACACAAATATATCACATGCGCTTTTAAGATATATAAAAAATATATGTAAATTATTTCAAAGTCAGTTCTCATTGAGTAACAGATTAATCAAGATAATAGAAGGAACATAAATATATCACATAGATGGACAGATCATATGTCCATAGGAAAATATTGCAACTGTCTGCTCTTTTTGAGCCACATAAAAGAAATGAAAACAAAGAACATAATTATAAGTATGGACATGATATATAAACACAAACACTAGAGAAGTCACATGTATGAATATAGTATGCATTTGAAAAAAAAAGGAAGAGTTTTTTAAATATTGTCTCCCATTGCGACACATAGTCAAGACAGTACAAGAACATATTAATACTAAAATTGGACACTTAAATTGGTCACAACATAACACAAACATCAAACTTGGTGAACATCTGATTAGCTGTAGACAATTGTACACAAATCTTATGCCTAAGAACACAATAGTAACAGAATGATGGGTCTAGCACAACAATTTTTTACATTGTCTTTTATTTGTTGCAGGTATGTCCCATATTCAACAATACAAAAAGAAAGTAATAAATGTTTGTCACCTTCTTGCCCGTTGTAAGTAAAGAAGATGTCTCAAAATTTAATATTCAATAGTGACAATAAAAATATAAAAACATTCTCTCAGAGATCTGGAACTTTTCCAGGGTCTGTAGGATGAGTGGTAGTTGCTATTTGACACACCCAGTAAAAACTTTGCTGATAACATGCTTTATGGAAAATGGGTAAGTAACTGTATTCAAACAGGGAAATGTGCTTAATCATGTTTATATGGTTTCAATTCAGTGATGTTTCTTAATCCAAATAACCTTCTTGATCTGGGAAAGATAAGTCTATACGCATTAGGATGTGGGCTTTCTTTTATTTCAAATGGACAAATGTCAATGTTTACTTTAACATATGGACAACCTAGCTCAACATCTTTGTCTATTTCAGTATTTTCAAACAATAGATCATTTTCAATTTCTTTAGTTCCTAAGTCTAATGTCTCTTTCCTAAACTTAGAAACACCCCTCTCTGTTTGCAAAGCATTGACATTTAAACATAAACCTTTGTTTTCATCTGTTCCTTTTAACACTGTGTTGTCACTTAACAACCTACTGTTTTCACCCCATTTTTTATAAAGTCCACCACGGATTATTGTCCACCATGTAGGTTACAAGGTTGCCCTTACCTTTGCTAATTCTTTCCAAAAGGCATCTTTGTTTATACAGTTTCCACAGTTGTTCCACAAAACTTCTAAAAACTTTTTCCGTTTTTCTTGAAAACACACATTTACATTCCATCCCTTTATATTTTCTTTAATATTATTATTATTACCATTCTCATAGATTAGTGTACCATAGTTCCCAATAGGCAATAGCTTGTCCTCAGATACACATTCCCTAGTCTGCATTTCACTTAAACTAACCTCGTTATTACCCATGTTTGTCACATCACTTACCTTTACCACATAATCACTTTTCAATTCTACAAATACTTTTATTTTCTCCTCCACACTCTCATCAATAACATCACTTGATTTAGGATCATTATTTAAATGTCCCTCTATTACTTCTTCCTCCTCCTCCACAACAACCCCATCTTCAGTTTCCCCCCTATGTATCTGAATCTCAGCAATTGAGTCTTTGGCTCCATTAAACACTTCGTCATCCCCCTTCTTATCAAATAAACCCTCCAAAATAGATTCTATTTGTGGTGTGTCTGACTTGTTATTAACACCAGTATCCTTTTCAGCCCAACTATGGAACTCTGCAATACCTTCAACTTCTGCACTTTCACTAACTACCTGTGCTTGAACACTGTTTTTATTAACTGTATCACTTTTACTCATAGTATCCCAAAACCTTTTATTAAATTCTAATTTATTCATTCTAACAACATCAGTATTTTCATGGTACTTACTCTTTACATTGTATCTTCTCCTTCTCCAGTTTCGGTTATGTGTTGTCCTGTCATAATATTGTCTAGCCCCAAAACTATGGACATCTAGTGGGACTGTCCACCGTTTCCCGGCTGGTTCCCTCGGTCTGTCCGTTTGTAGTTGTCGTTTTGTTCACTAGTTTCAACAAACCCCCTTCTATCTTGTTCTCTTCCCCAATACCTATTTCTATCATTCCTGTTATCTCTCCTCCATCCTCCCTTCTGTGTATTGTTTCTGAAATTATTTTCATATCTCCTATCTCCCCTATTTGGAGCATTATTTCCAGAATTTTCAAAGTCTCTCCTCCCATAATAATCTCTATTTATATACCTGTTCCACCCCCCATACTGGTTGTTGCCAGAGCCAAAACTTTGGTTATTTTCTCTTTCCAAGGCCCTATCTAATCTATCTACAAATTTCAGGAACTCTTCCATTGAATCATCTGGTCCATGGACCAATTCCCACTGCAGTTTCTCTGGTAACCTTCTTTTTAAAACATCAATTTGTGTCATAATATCAAAAGAGTTATTCAAGTGAGCAAGTATTTTCAATTGATCTCTGCAAAATTTTTGCATTCCCCCTACTTTCTCTCTATACACTGGTCCATTTAGAAATTCTTACTTTAATCTGGCTTGTATGGATTGTGACCAATATTTGAAAATAAACTTAGCTTCAAACTCTTCAAAAGTATTCCAAGAATCATTATTCTCATTTGCCCAGGATAGGGCCTACCCTTCTAGAAACCGTTTTACTAACTTAATTTTTATGTTATCTGACATTCCTACAACAAACATATCCTTACATTGGTGAATAAAGTCAATAGGGTGCAGATTTTCACTAGGAAAGCATTTCACTTGGATGTGCCCATACTTTGTATTTTGATCGTAAATCGTTTGTTTCGACA
Organism: Schistocerca cancellata; assembly: GCF_023864275.1. Taxonomy (NCBI): domain Eukaryota; kingdom Metazoa; phylum Arthropoda; class Insecta; order Orthoptera; family Acrididae; genus Schistocerca; species Schistocerca cancellata. Next base: position 970,752,552 of record NC_064626.1, read on the forward strand.
TCAATGCGTCCTCCAATTGTGTATATTTAGTGTGTATATTTTCTAATTTTGTATCTACATTAGCGGTATACAGGTTGTATTCTTGTTTAAGTGTTTTTGATGTTTTGTCTATTCTCTGATCTAATCTTTCAACTTCAGTATCTACTCTGTTGTAGATGACAGCAATGCTGTCTGTGTTCGCTTGTATGTTTTCATTTCAACTTTCAACTTTAACTTGGAATTCTTTTCTGAAGTGTATCAACTGTTCTCTAGTGTCCTTACTGAGGGTAGTCTTAATTTCCTCACACTTCTCATTGAGATGAGTACTTAATAGATCAAAATTCAAACTTAACTTATCCAGTATATCTGTGTTTTCTTTAAGTTTCAAACTTACTTGTTCTCTTGATTGTTTAAGTTGCGAGCTTATTTGTGTTGCAAACTCTGCTAGCCACACTGTTAAGTTTAATTGTTCACCATCTCCTGGTTCAATTTTTACATTTCCTATGATCTCATCACTCTCAGGTAGAGACATGTTAACTATTAATTTTGTAAATGACTACAACAACAAAATACCTTGCTTTATGTAGCTATGCTATGATGTCGTGAACGGTGTTCTTGTTGGCTTTCTTCACTTCTACTCGGTTTTATCGAAGCTGAAGTGTTGATTGATGAATTCCATTGACATAATCCAGAAGTTAATCTTCTGAGCGGTGTGATGACAGTTTTTCGTAGTCGCACAAACACACTTTATTTATTTATTTATTTTTGACATATTTTCACTGTTGCCACACTGCACAAATTAACTTTTTTGGAATGCTAAGCACTTACGAAATTTATCACTGCACTATTATTATCGATGCACTTAAAGATCCCGGACGAGCCCCCACTTTTGTAATGGTCGCCTGGTCGTAAATATTGCTAATTGCTATAATCACACTATTTCACTTCCATTTACGGAGCTTGTTAGCACTTGATGTTAGGTTGGCGCCATTAAAATGCATTGTGATGTGGTAATCGCTGCTACTTGCTGGATCGCTGCTGTGTCTCGATGCTGATGCTGGCTCTAAATCTGGTTGTCTAGGGTTAATAACATGAGGTCCCATGTTTTTTATGTGCTTTTGATGATAAAGAACGAGCGAAACCAACAAATATGTAAACTTCAAATATTTATTACTCTGGTGGCCATCTTAATTCCACTGTCCACCAAAGACCATGACACAACACAAAGTAGTACTTCCTTTACATGTTCTTTGCATTGTTTATCCACCTCAAACAATAACACACAAACACACTTTACCAAAATGACATTTCGACGGCCCCTTGACCCTTCTTGCTGCTTGTATTTATAACATTGTCAAAGAACTACTAAAAAGAGATATAGTTTATAAGTCACATGTACATCTGTTATCATAATTTGTGCAGAATAGTTGTTAATTTGCATCGAGTGACATAATTTAACATGTTATTAAAATGACAGACAGATTTGTTGACTTGACAGAATAATTCTTTGTTATAAAAAGGCCGTTTTTTAGAAGTTTGTCAATTGACTTCTCTAATTTGCATAAATAAGTAAGTAACATGAATTATTAAGAATTACATTGGTTTTCGTCTAAAATAGGATTGCTTACGTGAATACTGAGTGAAAACGCTCCTAGTGGACAAATAGGTTTCACTGGGTGATTTTTATTTAAGGAGATCCAAAATACCTAAGTTGGCCACTATTTTTCGTACTTCATATTAATTATTTAAGATGAACTTAGTGTTTTTACACGATGACATTTGCTGTATCAGTGATCAAGTGATATAAACTTTTTTGTGTGTCAGTTACTCAGGATAATTTAATGGGTTGACTGTTTATGCAGACATATTATGCAATCATTGTTAACATACACAATAACTTTTCTATAATCATAAATACTCGTTAAACTGGTTGAATTTGGAGGGTATAGCATACTTCGGTACAGTAAAGCCTTTAATATGTTCCGTTGCAAGTGTAATTAGCAGTCTTCAAAAGGGAGGTAAGAAGGAAATGACAAGTATTTTGGGCAGGTCAGGAAAACTGCTGGTGAATCCTGTGGATGCCTTGGGCAGATGGAGGGAATATTTTGAAGAGTTGCTCAATGTAGGTGAAAATGCGATCAGTAATGTTTCAGATTTCGAGGTAGAATGGGATAGGAATGATGATGGAAATAGGATCACATTTGAGGAAGTGGAGAAAGTGGTCAATAGATTACAGTGCAAAAAGGCAGCTGGGGTGGATGAAATTAAGTCGGAACTCGTCAAATACAGTTGAATGTCAGGTCTTAAATGGCTACACAGGATAATCGAAATGGCCTGGGAGTCGGGAAAGGTACCATCAGACTGGACAAAAGCAGTAATCACACCAATCTTTAAACATGGAAACAGAAAAGATTGTAACAACTGCAGAGGTATCTCTTTAATCAGCGTTGTGGGTAAAATCTTCTCAGGTATTGTTGAAAGGAAGGTGCGAGTATTAGTTGAGCACCAATTGGATGAAAATCAGTGTGGGTTTAGGCCTCTTGAGGTTGCCAGGACCAGATCTTTAGCTTACGGCAAATAATGGAGAAGTGTTATGAGTGGAACAGGAAATTGTATCTATGCTTTATAGATCTAGAAAAGGCATATTGCCAGGTTCCTAGGAGGAAGTTATTGTCTGTTCTACGAGATTATGGAATAGGAGGCAAACTTTTGCAAGCAATTAAAGGATGGATAGTCAGGCAGCAATTAGAGTTGACGATAAATTGAGTTCATGGTTCAGAGTAGTTTCAGGGGTAAGACAAGGCTGTAACCTGTCTCCATTGTTGTTCATATTATTTATGGATCATATGTTGAAAACAATAGACTGGCTGGGTGAGATTAAGATATGTGAACACAAAATAAGCAGTCTTGCATATGCGGATGACTTGGCTGTGATGGCAGATTCGATTGAAAGTTTGCAAAGTAATATTTCAGAGCTAGATCTGAAATGTAAGGACTATGGTATGAAGATTAGCATCTCGAAAACGAAAGTAATGTCAGTGGGAAAGAAATATAAACCGGTTGAGTGCCAAATAGGAGGAACAAAGTTAGAACAGGTGGACGGTTTCAAGTACTTAGGATGCATATTCTCACAGGATGGCAACATAGTGAAAGAACTGGAAGCGAGGTGTAGCAAAGCTAATGCTGTGAGCGCTCAGCTACGATCTACTCTCTTCTGCAGGAAGTAAGTCAGTACCAAGACTAAGTTATCTGTGCACCGTTCAATCTTTCGACCAACTTTGTTGTATGGGAGCGAAAGCTGGGTGGATTCAGGTTACCTTATCAACAAGGTTGAGGTTACAGATATGAAAGTAGCTAGGATGATTGCAGGTACTAGTAGATGGGAACAATGGCAGGAGAGTGTCCACAATGAGGAAATCATAGAAAAACTGGGAATGAACTCTATAGATGTAGCAGTCAGGGCGAACAGGCTTAGATAGTGGGGTCATGTTACACGCATGGGAGAAGCAAGATTACCCAAGAGACTCATGGGTTCAGCAGTAGAGGGTAGGAGGAGTCGGGGCAGACCAAGGAGAAGGTACCTGGATTCGGTTAAGAATGATTTTGAAGTAATAGGTTTAACATCAGAAGAGGAACCAATATTAGCACTGAATAGGGGATCATGGAGGAATTTTATAAGGGTGCTATGCTCCAGACTGAACGCTGAAAGGCATAATCAGTCTTAAATGATGATGCTGATGCTGATGCTGTTCAATATCTCAGTTGGTGCCAGCGCTAAAAACACCAATCAAACAAGAAAACTACGTGCCCCTCGACGCTCTAACATTTGCCGTAAACCGCGTTTCGTTATGTGTAACAGTTCAATGAAGCCGTAAACCGCGTTTCGTTATGTGTAACAGTTCAATGAATAAAATCGGTACTTTTGTCTTACGTGACTCACGCTGTAAATACAGAAGGGATTTAGTAATTCCTACAATTTCTAGCTACCACCCTTTGCTCATTATAATATTAGAAATGGTACTGAGGAATAGAAGTAGTTGTCAAGGGGAAACTTTTTCAGTTTATTTTCAAATTTTACTTTGCTGTTTGTCAGACATTTTATTTCACTGAGTAAGTGATCAAATATTTTGCTTGTAGAATTGTGCACCACTTTTTGTGCTAAAGACAACCTTAATATGGAGTAATGAATGTCATTTCTTCTTATGGTGTCGTATTTATGCACATTATTATTCCTTTTCAGCCACATTGATTACTTCCATCTAACTTGATGAAGGAATAGGTATACTGTGAAGCAGTAATCAGACCGCCCAACTCCTAAAACAGACTTATATAAGACGATCGTTGGTGAGTACCACATACTACTCTTACAGCACGTTTTTCAGCGACGAAGATTTTCTTTCTCAAGGACAAGTTACCCCAGAAGATTATTTAATATGATATTTCTGAATGAAAATAAGGAAAATACTTCAGCTTAGTGATATGTATCTTCCCAGGATTTGCAATGATTCTAAATACCAATGTGGCTGAACTAAGACGTTTTAGGAGTTTCAAAATATGTTTACAGTTTAAATTTTGGTCAGTATGACACCCAAAAAATTTGAAATGGTAACCATGTATTATACTTATCATTTGTGTACTACCACTAGCCGTGCAGAACTCAATATCTTGTGGCTTCTTAAAATTGAATGTAAGACCATTCACAGTAAACCAGTCAATCATAGTTTTAAGAACATGGTTTACCTATCCTTCTGATTCTGTATGTATACTTGGATTGTTTACAACACTGTCACCTGCAAAAAGAACTAATTCTACTTGTTGTATATTAGATGGAAAATCCTTTATGTACATGAAGAGCAGTAGTGGACAAAGAACTGAGCCTTGGGGAACCCTGTACATTATTTATTCCCAGTCAGAATTACGTCCCCGATATATATTGGTTGATTACTAATACAACTTTCCCCATTCTTTTGCTTAGCTATGAGTACGATAAGACTTCGATTTATCTAAGAGAATATTGTCATTCACACAGTCAGTTGCTTTAGATGGATCGTAGAAAATAGCAACTGGTGCTATTTTATAATTAATGATTGTAAAATTTGGTGAGTGATAATGTTATAATAGCACTGTCAGAAGAGAAACTCTTCTGAATCCTCTGTTGTGGTCTGCTGCGGTTATTATTGTTGGTAAGGTGAGATGCTACTCTGGAATACAACATCTTCCCAAAAATCTTGGAAAATAATGTCAGCAGTGGAACAGATCGGTAGTCATTGACATCTCTCTTAACATCTTTCTTAAAGAGGGGTTTGACAATGGCATGTTTCAGTATCTCTCGACAAGTGTTATAAGTTACTTATACGTTATATATTTCAGATAAAACCGAGCTTATATAGGAACAAATATTTAGTGCTCCATTGGATACAATTGAGCTTTTACTTTTGAGAGACTGAATAATTTTTCTAATTCCACTAGGAGAATTTAGTGATATATTCAAATGACAGAATTTTATGAGAGTTACGTTTTCAACTAACTGCTGTGATTTTTCTCTTGAACTTTCACATCGAAACGAATCTGACGCAAAAGGTACCAAGCAATCGTAGTACAAACCATGATAATTATTTCTGAAGTTTCCAGCATGTTCTATGAGTCAAAAAATTGTTCATGTAACTTCCGTTTTCATATTATAATTCAGTTTTAATTTAAAAGGTGTTTACATAGAGTTTCTGACCCTTTGAGGTTTTTTTGAGAGTAATAGCCGATACGAAAGTTTCTGTGGTATTCGTAGTATTCTTAATGCTATTAACTTCATATTATATTGACACATCGATTGAGATCGATAGTATCACAATAAAAATACAAATAGAAACATATGTTATGTTTGACACTAACAATTACATAATAAAATAATAACAAAAGGTATACTTCTGTTTTATTAGCATTTGCTGTAATCTATTTACAAATTAATCTTCATACATGTTCTCGCAGTATATGAGCATATCGATACACAAACGAAAAAAATATCTTTATAGCAAATCGCGGTAGAGGATTGGAAAACTCTGTGAACATCCACGGTCGTGGATTATATAAATAACGAAAAAAATTTATCAAAATGTGGCATAATTTGTCGCGCATTTCATTAACTGAACAACAGTACCGTCAGCTCCTGATTTATTGCAACCGCAACACAGGTACTTGGTTTCTGCGAAAACGAGACCAGTGTACTAAGTGCAGCGCAGTCCGGAGGCACGCAGATCCGCTCGACACGCTATTGAGCGAGATTACGGGAGGCGGCCAGCGGCTGACCAGGGCAAAATACCCAGCCAGAGGAGAACGGTACGACGTGTGGCGGGCCGCCCGGCGTGCTCGTCAAATCGAGCGTCCGAACAGGCAGCTGACGGCCAACATGTCCGCCCCGTGTACCTCGGATAAAGCAGGTGACATCCGGCATTGACGTCCGTGACGCGGCTACCAGCCGACAAAAGATCGTCCGGTTCATATCGAGTTAGGACTGCCGTGTGCGTGGGAGATGTGGAACAATACCATCGTGTGCAGCCGAACTGTAGAAAGGTCCAGTAGTGTAAAGGGGCTGTAACATGAAAATGAATGGCTGAAAACCACGAATAAACCAAATTCAACTTAAGGATTATGAACAGTTCTCTCTATCGGAAAGTTAGCTTCTTGTTTAGAACTCACGTCTGTCTGGCTATCTCAAGTTGCACTGTGAAACACTGCTTCAGGTAAAGAGATTAATAACTCGGTGGGTGAGTAGGAATAATACCAGCTGCAGGTGCCAACAATAACGGCTATTAAAGTCATTTATTTACCGCAGGTGCCGGCATCAGGTGTTATTACATATGAAAGTCAGCGAACGGTTTCGAAATGTTTGCAAATAATATAACTGAGATGTGAAGTCACTACGAAATCAGTATCCACCTACTCGGATATGGGAGACAACCTACATCTACATCTACATCTACATCCATACTCCGCAAGCCACCTGACGGTGTGTGGCGGAGGGTACCTTCAGTACCTCTATCGGTTCTCCCTTCTATTCCAGTCTCGTATTGTTCGTGGAAAGAAGGATTGTCGGTATGCCTCTGTGTGGGCTCTAATCTCTCTGATTTTATCCTCACGGTCTCTTCGCGAGATATACGTAGGAGGGAGCAATATACTGCTTGACTCTTCGGTGAAGGTATGTTCTCGAAACTTTGACAAAAGCCCGTACCGAGCTACTGAGCGTCTCTCCTGCAGAGTCTTCCACTGGAGTTTATCTATCATCTCCGTAACGCTTTCGCGATTACTAAATGATCCTGTAACGAAGCGCGCTGCTCTCCGTTGGATCTTCTCTATGTCTTGTATCAACCCTATCTGGTACGGATCCCACACTGCTGAGCAGTATTCAAGCAGTGGGCGAACAAGTGTACTGTAACCTACTTCCTTTGTTTTCGGATTGCATTTCCTTAGGATTCTTCCAATGAATCTCAGTCTGGCGTCTGCTTTACCGACAATCAACATTATATGATCATTCCATTTTAAATCACTCCTAATGCGTATTCCCAGATAATTTATGGTATTAACTGCTTCCAGTTGCTGACCTGCTATTTTGTAGCTAAATGATAAAGGATCTATCTTTCTGTGTATTCGCAGCACATTACACTTGTCTACATTGAGATTCAGTTGCCATTCCCTGCACCATGCGTCAATTCGCTGCAGATCCTCCTGCATTTCAGTACAATTTTCCATTGTTACAACCTCTCGATACACCACAGCATCATCTGCAAAAAGCCTCAGTGAACTTCCGATGTCATCCACCAGGTCATTTATGTATATTGTGAATAGCAACGGTCCTATGACACTCCCCTGCGGCACACCTGAAATTACTCTTACTTCGGAAGACTTCTCTCCATTGAGAATAACATGCTGCGTCCTGTTATCTAGGAACTCCTCAATCCCATCACACAATTGGTCTGACAGTCCATATGCTCTTACTTTGTTCAATAACCGACTATGGGGAACTGTATCGAACGCCTTGCGGAAGTCAAGAAACACGGCATCTACCTGTGAACCCGTGTCTATGGCCCTCTGAGTCTCGTGGACGAATAGCGCGAGCTGGGTTTCACATGACCGTCTTTTTCGAAACCCATGCTGATTCCTACAGAGTAGATTTCTAGTCTCCAGAAAAGTCATTATACTCGAACACAATACGTGTTCCAAAATTCTACAACTGATCGACGTTAGAGATATAGGTCTATAGTTCTGCACATCTGTTCGACGTCCCTTCTTGAAAACGGGGATGACCTGTGCCCTTTTCCAATCCTTTGGAACGCTACGCTCTTCTAGAGACCTACGGTACACCGCTGCAAGAAGGGGGGCAAGTTCCTTCGCGTACTCTGTGTAAAATTGAACTGGTATCCCATCAGGTCCAGAGGCCTTTCCTCTTTTGAGCGATTTTAATTGTTTCTCTATCCCTCTGTCGTCTATTTCGATATCTACCATTTTGTCATCTGTGCGACAATCTAGAGAAGGAACTACAGTGCAATCTTCCTCTGTGAAACAACTTTGGAAAAAGACATTTAGTATTTCGGCCTTTAGTCTGTCATCCTCTGTTTCAGTACCATTTTGGTCACAGAGTGTCTGGACATTTTGTTTTGATCCACCTACCGCTTTGACATAAGACCAAAATTTCTTAGGATTTTCTGCCAAGTCAGTACATAGAACTTTACTTTCGAATTCATGCGAAATTCAAATGCGACGTGCAGGATTGCCGACACACCACACCTCGTCGTTAATCCGCTGGCCGGATGCGATGTGGGAATAGCGTGTCTCCCAAAATCCCTGCAACCTACGTCCTCAATTATTTGCTGGATGTATTCCAATCTTTGTCTTCTTCTACAGCTTTGCCCTCTTCAGCTCCATTCGGTACCATGAAAGTCATTCCCTGGCGTCTTAATCGATGTCCTATGATCCGAAACCTTGTACTTTTCACTGTTTTCCTCATATTCCTTTCCTCTCAGATTCTGTGCAGAACCTCCACATTCCTTACCTTATCAGTCCCGCTAATTTTCAACATTCATCTTCGCACCACACCTCAAATGCTTCGATTCTATTATATTCCGGTTATCCAACAAGCCACGTTTCACTACCATACAACGCTGTGCTCCAAACGGACATTCTCAGAAATTTCTTCCTCAAATTAAGGCCTATGTTCGACACTAGTAGACTTCTATTGGCCAGGAATGCCATTTCTGACAGTGCTAGTCTACTTTTGACGTCCTCTTTGCTCGGTATGCCTTTGGTTATTCTGCTGCATAGTTGGTAGACTCCCTGAACTTCAACTACTTTGTGACCATCAGTCCTGATGTTGAGTTTCTCGTTGTACTCATTGAAGCTACTTCACATTTGTGTCGTCTTTCTTCGATTTAGTTTCAATCCATGTTCTGTGTTTATTAAACTCTTCTTTCTATTCAGCAAAACATGTAATTCTTCTTCACTTTCACTGAGGGTAGCAATGTTATCGGCGAATCTTACCATTAATATCCTTTCACCTTGAATTTAACTGCACTCTTGAAACTTTCTATTATTTCATCATCGCTTCTTCGATGTATAGATTGAATAGTAGGGTGAAAGACAACATCCCTGTATTACATCCTTTTTAATACGAGCACTTCGTTCTTGGTCGTCCACTCTTATTATTCGTTCTTGGCTCTTGTGCGTATTGTATATTACCCGTCTCTTCCTATAGCTTACCACTATTTTTCTCAGGATTTTGAACATCTTGCACCACTTTACATTCTCGAACGCTTTTTCCAGATTGGCAAATCCTACTAAAGTGTCTTGATTTTTCTTTAGTCTTGCTTCCATTATCAACTACTTCGTCAGAACTGCCTCTCTGGTGCCTTTACCTTTCCTAAAGCCAAAATTATTGTCATCTAACACAATCCGCAGTTTTATTTTCCGTTCTTCTGTGTATTACTCTTGTCAGCAGCTTGGATCAATGAGCTGCTCAGCTGATAGTGATGTAATTCTCGTAGTCTTCCGAATACTGGGGACGATGTTTTCCGAAAGTCATATGGTATGACGCCAGAGTCATACTTTCTACACACCAACCTGAACAGTCGTTTTGTTGCCACTTCTCCCAATGATTTTAAAAACTCTAATGGAAGGTTATCTACCTCTTATGCCATACTTGATCTTAAGTCCCCCAAAGCCCTCTTAAATTCTCTGGATCCCCCATCTCTTCTAAATCTATCTCTTCTGTTTACACCCATCGCCTGTCTCCTCTGCAAGTAACAGTGGAAATCCCGTTGCCCTCTTAATGTTATCACTCTTGCTTTTATTTTCTCCTAAAGTTGCTTCTACTTTCCTATAAGCCGAGTCAGTCCTTCCAACAGTTATTTCTTTTCCGGCGTCTCTAGATTGCATATGCAGCGATGGTGTCTTAGCTTCCCTGCACTTCCTATTTATTGATTTCCTAAGCGATTTGTATTTCTGTATTCCTGAATTTCCCTGAACATTCTTGTACTTCCTTCTTTCATCGATCAGCTGAAATATTTCTTCTGTTCCCCACGGTTTGTTCGTAGTTCCCGGCTTTTCCATGTATACCTCCTTATCTTGTGATTCTTGAACAGAGTATTCACTATTACCAGATGAAATTTCGACATAAAAGTTTTCTGGGTATAGTACCGCGTCCAGCAGCAGTAGTTTTACATTATGATGCGGTACTATACCCAGAAAACTTTTATGTCGACTGACTCTGGCCGCGGAAGCCTACGGAATTATATCAGATGAAATTTGTTACAGAACACAATTAGTCTTGCTCCTTTCTAATTGCTTGTCCCAAGCCCATATTCCGCTTTAACTTTTTCTTCTACCTCTTTTACTACAACTGCATTCGGTTCACTATTAGATTTACATCTCCCTTTACGCACCGTATAAACCTTTCAATATCTTCATACACTTTCCCTATCCCTTCATCTTGAGATTGGAACGTCGACTTGTAGACCTGCAATATCGTTGTCAGTGTTGGTTTGCTGTTAATTCTGATAAGAACAATCCTATCACTGAACTGTTCACAGTAACACACTTTCAGCCTTCCTTTCTATTCGTAACGAATCCTACTCCCATTGAACGAATTTTTGCTGCTGTTGATATTGCTCTATACTAATCTGACCAGAAATCCTTGTCTTCTTCCATTTCACTTCACTGACCCCTGCTACATCTACATTGAGCTTTAGCATTTACCTTTTCAGACTTTCTTGCTTCCCTATCACGTTCAAGTCTCTGACATTCAACGCCGCGACCAGTAAAACGTTACCCTTTCGTTGGTTATTCAATCTTTTTCCCATCGTCACCACCTCCTTGGCAGTCACTTCGAGGAGATCCGAATGCGGGGCTATTCCGGAATATTTTGCCAATAGAGATATCATCATGAAGAGTTAAGGTCTACTAAACGCCCGCTCTCATCTGAAAGAGCCGTGCCATTGATATCCGTGACTGTGGTAATTTGCTGAAAGAGTCAGGTGTATTATTCACTTTCAGAGGTCACACAATTCTGTTTGCGTTCTGGATTCAGCATTGACCAATGTCGTTGTTTCGCACATGTAATATTGCATCGTTTGGGGGAGATTTATTTGTTTATGTGTCGAAGAATAATATTAAGAAGTTTATTAGACTGTAATTTTCTGTTTAGTAAGAGGATTGAATATCTGTACTTGTGTGAGTAATCAATAACTGTAAGCAACACACGAGAATTTGTTTAAGTAGCTAAATACTGCAATAAATGTGAGTAGTCCATTGCACAGTGTGGGCACAAGAGAATCTATTCCCACGTTAGGTTGCACGAGAGTGAGGGTACCTTCCACATCAAATCTGTAGTCTTTTGCAAAGTAATTCAGAAGATTTCAGCTCTGTAAACTAAGATAAATACCGTCACTAAGTAACCAATATCATTCTAAATTGCTTACGTTCGGTGCCACTCCATGAAAATTCTTCTGTGTGTGACACGATAAGCCCCATTAACAAGTTATTTTCTAAGTCTGAAATTTACGTTTCTGCACCGAATTGTTGAAAGTGAAACACTGCCCTATTCCAGCAACACAGGATCTGTCTTGCAAACATCCGATAAACTTTCCGACTCATGCAGCTTGCGAATCTCGCTCAGGTAAGCTCAGGTTGACACACTTCCTCACTATTACCGTCAAGCAGCTCTATACTCGTGCCCCAACTCTACCTCCATTTCACACACTTTTGTTGTCCAAATACAGAAAAACGAAGATAAAAACTACACCTTATAATCTACCTTAAGATGTTCACACTATAATGTGACGCTTTCAGTGCCACATCCACCAACAGCAAACACAGAAGCGTGTGCATTTATTGTTCGGCTTCAGTAATATGTTATTAAGTTTATGCTACCGTAAGTTACTACACTCAGATTAATTTAAAACTATTTGTCCACAAATTTCTAAAATATTTTACTGGTCTTTCCATTGATGATGACCATTTCCCATCACGTTAATGTTTGCTACTAAATATTCAAATAAATTATATTTGATTCTTAAGAGCTAATTTATTCTAGAAAATAGGTAACGCCAAGCTTCTTGATAATATATTTATTCTCTATAGTACTCTATAAATTCCTCTTATGTCTATCATTAGTTTACTTTATTATCATTTATTTAAATGTGAATGTAATTACAGTTACAGTTCATTCTGCATATTGAGCAAAATTTTCGTATGTCAATCGACGCCTCCTGAGGCGCATCATCGAAAGTCTCGTGTTTATACTTGTAACATTTTCTCCAGCGAAATTTATTAATTTCCAAAGTGAATGTTAAAATGCGCTCTGTACTTTCGTCCTGACTCAGACATTTGTTATCCAATGATAAGTGCTCCTCTCGTATATAATTTCTAATTTTCTTGTCTGTCGAAGTGTATTTAAGGCTACTGAATACTACATATAGTGGAGAAGCTATCGCAACTTTACATCGCCAGTGTATTTAAATGGCAGCATTCTCAGGCAACACTTAGTGGTACTCATCAGATAATGTTGGACAGCAGTATTCTGGTAATTCCAACGGACGTGCCGGACGATAGTGCACTTCATCGATGCTGACTCACACGCCCTGGGTCCCTGGTTAGTGATAATGACGTCTGCTGTCATCTCACTGCGATATTTAGCTGCGCCCACTTTCACTCATGCTCGTCTACCAGTATTTCGGGATACGCACCGTTATATTAGGTCTCAAAATCTCTTGTTACTTTGATTGGACTGATACTGCATATATTCAAGCACTACATAAGAACTGATGCAATCTGCTGTATTAGTAACCATTCTCTGTTTATCATACCATCATGATAATTTGTTTAAGAACAAGAAATATTACTTTAAAGTTATTCTACTACTCATAGAGTTTATCCTGATCACTTACGAACCGGCAGAAGTGTGTGGTAGCCAGTAGACGTCGGTATGATAGTCTTTTGTGCATTGTCAGTGCTAACATCACAGATCTAAAATTAATACTACATGTAGCACAATGATAGTTAATTCGGTGAGTAGTGAATGTCGGCTTGTGTAGATCGGCTTGTTCGTTTCAAAATATGAATGCAAACAGTGTCAGGACAATCGCGGGAGGCATCCTCAGTGGTAATATTTGATAGAATAGGAAACGTCGAGTTGTTCCCTGATTGTTTATTTGTTTTCTCGTCACACCCAGAAATTCGCAAAAAATCATCTCTCTGTAGTAAACGTCGGAAAAAAATTAGTACACTATTTTAAAAGTTTCCAGTTCATTCAAGATTTATTGTTGCAGCAGCGCATGCTGAAAAACGTATATTATTCTCCACGGGCGGAAAAGCACGCGCTGACTTTGGCATCCACTCGATTGTGCAGATGGTGATAACTATCCTGAGATACGTTATGCCACGCCTGCTCGACATGTTTACGTATTTCTGTAACAGCTGTAGGTTGAGGGGTGGTACGTTTCACGTCTCGTCCCACCATGTCCCTCGATTGTAGACAAGTTCGGAGATGATGCTGGCTAGAGAATTTGCAAGACGTGTAGTCTTGCAGAGCATGTCGAGTTTGACCGGAAGTGTGGACGATCATTATCCTGTTGGAACAACACATCATCTTGACGTTGCAAGAACAACAAAAGTACGGTTCTAATAACATTTTACACATATAGAGTGCCGGTTAGCTACTCCTCCGAAAAAAGGGGTGAACGAGAGTTTAGCTGAACGCACTCCAGACCATAAAGTACAGGGTGAGGCCAGTGCGTCTTTGACGAATGCACTCTAGGCGACAGCGTTCATCAGATCTGTGTCGTACGCGCAAACAACATCACTTGCGTGCAGGCATAATGTGCTTGCATAGCTGAAGACCACGGCGTAATATTCCATGTTACAGATGATACTCTGACGCTACCAGTCGAGCCGTGCACGTCGATGCTGTGGCGTGAGTAAAAGACGGGCAAGAGGTGGCCGTGGCCATAGTTCAACGGCTAACCCGTTTGTGTTGACACCTCTGGGCTCACAAGACCTCTGGTCTGTGCTGTGGAAACCTTATGATATGCCACTGCTGCCCTTGCCGTAAGGCGATGCTGATTGGTCTGTGCTACGGTCGCCTGCTCGGTTCACACGTTTATTCCACGCCGAGCCTTCCGGGTGTGAGTATTCCCTGTTAGAGGGTAGACATAGACAGCACTCTGGCAGCTACGCCAGTACACTGTCTGTTGGCGGACTACGTCGAATCCATTATTAGTAAATCTATTGTTCCATAGGTGGCATTTGCCGTCATTGGATTAAAATCAACGTCGGGAATTTTATCAGTCTTCCGGCGGGTTTGAGGCAGCCCGCTACAAATTCCTTTCTTGCGCCAACCTTTCAATCTCACACTAGTAACTGCAATCTATATCACCAATTATTTACTCGACCTGTTCAAATCTCTGTTTTCCTGTACTGTTTATACCCTCTACAGCTCCCTCAAGTACCATGGAAATTATTACCTGATGTCGTAACAGATATCCTGTCATCCTGTGCCTTCATCTTGTTAGTGTTTCCCATACGTTCCTTCTCTCGTCGAATCTAAGAAGGATCTCCTCATTTCCCACCTTTTTACATACACAATACGAAAACCGTCTCGAGAATCTTTTCCGAGACTCAGCGTCATAATGGGATGAGCGTAGACATGATTAAAAGCACCGACCAAATTGTTGTTGGAACGTTTATAGACAAAAATTAATTTCTCTCAAGTTTGAGCTAAATATCCAACTGAATGGAAACAAATACTAACACCTATGAATGATAACTTGAAACCACCAAGCGACTACAGGCGATTACTCCACTTGTAATATAAAAAACCTTGGTATACATTGTTAATGACCACCTTAAAACGTATAACATCCGCGGTAAATATCAATCAAACACTAGTGCACAACAGCTATTTTGCTTAATGTGACTAATGACTTCAAATGACATATACGGACGTGAATTCAGTATTTTAAGACACTTTAATTTAACCAGCGATTTTGTTACTGCCGATTTTAAAGTATCACTTTAAAAGCGCAGCTGTTTAACATTTTAAATAGCGCACTTCTATGGTTAAACAACTTCCTTTGTAAGCTGATGTCAAAGAGTCGTTAGAGGTCCAAAGAAATCGCAGAAATAAATACTCTGAGGCCCCACAGGGTTCAGTCTTTGGCCTGTTGCTTTTCTCACTTCTAGCGAATGGTATTTTATCTATGTTTCCATCTTACAGCTGTATTATACATGGTCATGACACCCAGCTCGGTATAAACACAATACTTAACGATATTGCTTCTTTCATCTCATGTCTGAACGACGACGGTAGCACATTACCTGGCCCTTAAGAGGAACTTCAAAACGTTTCACCTGACACTCATATCGGACTTAATGTTATTCAACGAACAATGACGTGAGAAAAGTTATTCGTTCCTAGTGTTTACATACTCCATCAACAAACAGTAAATTTCTAGATGTACCCTTATATGAGCATTAAGCTGACAAGCCATCACAGAATACAGAAAATATCTCTCTCATCCACATGCAAATCCAAAATTGATAAATATATGTACTCCTAAAATAAAATAAAATATTTCCCTGTCGTCAATCAAACCAGGTAGTGCAGTGCAAAAAATTAGAAAGGTAGTACTCCTAAAATAAAATTATCTTGTCCCGCCATCAATTGAGCTAGATATTCCCCACTGTGATAGGGCTGAGACCGATAGCAAAATCTCTGGACAACTCAAATTAGCCATATATACCCACATAAGACGTATGTATGACATTGGTTTGTATGGGGCTTCAGTTCTTACTGCGTTCATTGACGGTGGATCTAGTCAAATGGGCGTTGCAATAATCTCTCTCTCACTGTTTCCTGCATCGGTTTCCTGTATCCCCAGTGCCTCTCCTCGAATGTCAAGTACCTGTCCGCATTGTATAACAGCAGCCCAGTATTTGAGACGTCCACCTTCTTGAATAAAGGTCTGGGTAAGGTCAAGAAATTCCAACCCCTTCACCAGTTCCGTCACACTGGTCTGGTACTAACAGGCCAGTAACCCGTGTCTGATCGAAGCCTACGCTGCATTCAAGGAGAGATTTGACTTTTACTTAAAATCAATATCCTAGCTTTTCTGGTGGTATATCTCATCTGCCTTCCTTCTGTGTAACAATGAACCGGTATTTGAGTCATACTGTCAACATTATCCTAGCGTCCATCATTCTTACCTATATACGTTCTTTTTCTTCCATCTCATCTACCGACTGTCTGATGCCTTTTACTCGTTCTTCTGCGGAGCAGTCAACAACATGTGGAAGTTCCCGCCTGGCCGTGAGTCGTGCATGGATAGCCAAATGATAAGGCGACCGCTCGAAATAAGCGGGAAACTCGGGTCCGAGTCCCGGTGTGGCACAAATTTTCATTGTTGTCATTCCATTCTACAGCTGATGGTAGTCATTATTCGGAATTGCGAACTCATCTGGTGTGTTTCGGAACGGCTGTGGTCGCCGCAGTACATCGTCCTCAGAAAAACACGCAGGCACTGCAAATCGTTTCTAGATTTGATTCAATCTATACTTGCGCAATGCTTTATGTTAGTTTTTAATTGCTCTTATCCAACAGAAACTTTATATTTAGAGAACAAAGTGTTAATAAGACGCTGAGAATACTTTAATTTCATGTATTCATTACCATTATTATTGTGAGTGTTATGTCAGCTCTCGTTCACTACCCATTGCAATGATAAGATTCTTATTGCCTCTGATTAGAAGGTCTTAATCTCACTGGGTGAATTTTTACCCAACACGTATGGCTCCACGAGATACCTGTCATTCATTATCTTCCTCCGCTCTGTGATTTCGTTCGCAACTTGCGAGCAGTCCATGTCCTATGTTCGCATCTAGACCCAGTTCGTTCCCTACTATTATACAAGCTGAAATTTTATATAGAACATCCTATGCAGTATGGTTATGAAGCTGAATGGTATGTGGTATTTTCTTTTGTCTTGCCTATTTTCGTTCTTAAAAAGTTGAATTTTACTGCATTTTATCGTGTTGTGGACGTCAACTGGTCTATAGATATGATGTGAATGATGTCTTTGTACTGTCGGTATCCTGTACTGCATTTTTTCTGTTGTGGGAAATGACTATTCTGTGGAATTTTTTAAAAAAAGAAATGCGTGTTCCTTTTCAGTGCCTACCTTCAACTTTACCCATTTATGCTGAAACACCATCGTGTTCAAGAACATCTTTTTTACCATTGCCTCGAATTCCTTTGTAAATGTCATGCAACGTTATTTACCGAATGTCACTATTTTCATCATCATCTAGCTGTGTTCCTGATTCATTTCTTGAACTATACACGTGGATTTAGAAAAATCACTGAATTTTTCTATATCTGTTTTGTGTTGTTAGTTCCTCAGACATTTTTAGTCTTAGCAAATATAATAGAATTATTATCCAACAACTATATTCCTTTTAATTGACTCTTTGACGCTAATTTTAATGCAGTTTCTCATATCTATTTTAAGGCATTGCCAATGAGATTTATTCTTTTCACTGTTTTATATACGCTACTTCAATAATCATGCGATCAGACTTACCTGGTCCAGACAAAGTTTCCTGGGCTCGAAAACCAGTGGCTGTCTCAGATATTTATGAGGTCGAGTGGTCTGAAACGGAGTGCACTCAGCATTTATGCTAATTGCGTATTAACCAAACATGTTCCATCAAAATTAAGCACTAACAGCGTGAAACCATTAATTTAACGGCAAGTATGCACAATTGTTGACTTGTTGCACACATTATCAGTTTTCAATAAGTATTCCATGCAGTGGAATAGTGACATCTATATCCACGATGTGAGATTATTGGTAGTACATACTATCAATCAGTTACCAACTCATACCACAAGATAATGCTGGTAATGACAAAAATACTGGGATGTAAGTATTTACTCATCAGAAATCTCGAGCAGTGTCTACGGTTTCACTCATACCAGTCACTGTTTTCGTAACGTTAGGACAGCATTTCAGTTATTTAAGTTGCCAAAATTTAATATTTCATCCGTTCTGCAAATTCCAGTGTGTGTTTCCATGAGGCTTAAAATGCGGGAGCCACTGGTGTGTGTGTGTGTGTGTGTGTGTGTGTGTGTGTGTGCCCGTTAGTTCTTGTATGTTTCTTCGTGGACCTGAGGACTGACCTTGTGGCTGTAAGACCCATTCCATCAAAGGGCAACCTATGAGTCGGAACCAGGTCCGAGAGCTGACCACGATGCGAAGTCGGGTCCCCAGGTGGCGGATAGGGGAACGCCTCCCGTAATAGGAGATAGCTGCCGAATACATGTCAATAGGTAGCTCCGGACCACGGCCCCATGGGCTTCTCTGGGGGCCCTCTGTAGTGGAGGGTTGCTGCTGAATATACTGAACAGGCAGTACCATGCAGGACCTACAGGCCGACCTTGTAGTAAGGCCCTTTTGCCAGCTTGGGGGCAAACAAGAGTTGGTACCAGGCCCGGCCTCCTATAGTGGGAGGCTGTCACGAATATGCTGAATAAGTGACTGTTATGGGGCCCTCTGTAGTGGAGGGTTGCTACCGAATATGCTGAGTAGGTAGTGCCAGATTAGTCCATGGTTGAGGGAAGTTGGCCAGGGCCATCGTTAGAGGAGTCGGGCCACGTTCTTTAACGTGGGAATCACTAGTAACCGAGAGCCATTTGGCCACGATGTTACCCTGTCAGCTGCATGGCAACTACCCTTAGAACTGTCATGTCTCTACCCAATCCCTAGCTCATCTGAGTTAGGTCGTAAAGGGCGAAACTGGCAGATCGTCAATGCAGTAGAGGATCGCGTCGGCGACCTCGGCGGTAACTCGTCACGCGCTTCAAGAGGAGTCTTGCTAACACGAGTAGTGTGGTGGCGAACAAGCGGTAAACGCTGGGATAGCCGTCTGAAGTGTCGGTTCACTTGGTGGCGTGAACTAGTATCTGAACCCTGTGTGGTATCGGCGATGTCCCTTGGCAGACCACACGGCGTTTACTCACAAAACTGCCAGAAGCTACCCAATCCTGCGCCTCAATAGGTAGCACCCATAGGCAACGGGCGCTTCCTGGTATGTAAGAGATGTGTGGTTGAGGATTGCGCAAGCGACCTCGGACAGAAACTCGTCAAAGTGGCAAGAGAAGTCTTGTTGAAACGAGTACCTTTAGCCGTCAAAGGGCAAAGGGCGCCATGGGGTAGCTGCTGGGTTAGTCGTTAGAGGTGTCGGTTCACGCGTGAACAAGTATCCAAGTTCTCCTATGGGAGATACGATGAGCCCATTGGCAGACCGCACGGCAGTTACCCATAAAACTGCCTGTTTTCTACCTCATCCCTGGTTATCGCCTTTTTCCAGGGCAACGGGCGACTCAGGCAGTATGAGATGTGCGGTAGAGAACCCGAATTAAAATGTCCTCGGCGGTCACTCGTCTAACGTGGTGGGACTAAGAGCCAACACGAGTAGTAAGCATCTGTTTCCAAGTCCCGAACACGGGGACTTGGCTTTCAGGCCTAGAACCTGTGGCTAACTCAGGTGTAGCCGGGTAGAACTGGTGAGCCTGAGGGTGCCTGGGCTCGACAGTGGGTAAGCCTGGCCAGCTGCGAGCTGTACTACTTACGAGCTACAGACTCGATCGCGTTGCTCACTGTACGGATTCCGATGCTGAGCGATCAGCTGGGAGGCGCCCCGTCCACGTCGGTCCCCGTGGGCGTTGCACTCGCAGTCGCAAAGTCTCGGGCCAATGGCTAAGTGCGCTCCTCAAGGAAGAGTAATGAGGGTCCGAGCCCCTAGTGTGGGGAGAGTTTTTCTGGGCCCTGGCCCATAGGCAGGGTGCAGCTTCCCCCACCCCAGACATGTCACATGACCAGTTTCATTGGAAGAATCCTAAGGAAATGCAATCCGAAAACAAAGGAAGTAGGTTACAGTACGCTCGTTCGCCCACTGCTTGAATACTGCTCAGCAGTGTGGGATCCGTACCAGATAGGGTTGATGGAAGAGACAGAGAAGATCCAACGGAGAGCAGCGCGCTTCGTTACAGGATCATTTAGTAATCGCGAAAGCGTTACGGAGATGATAGATAAACTCCAGTGGAAGACTCTGCAGGATAGACGCTCAGTAGCTCGGTACGGGCCTTTGTTAAAGTTTCGAGAACATACCTTCACCGAAGAGTCAAGCAGTATATTTCTCCCTCCTACGTATATCTCGCGAAGAGACCATGAGAATAAAATCAGAGAGATTAGAGCCCACACAGAGTCATACCGACAATCCTTCTTTCCACGAACAATACGAGACTGGAATAGAAGGGAGAACCGGTAGAGGTACTCAAGGTACCCTCCGCCACACACCGTTGGATGGCTTGCGGAGTATGGATGTAGATGTACATGTAGATCACGTTTTTCCGTTAGTTATTTCTAGAATAGTCTGTTGATAGCCCTTTTGTTGCCGTTTGTTTTGTAATACCGTATTTTCGGAAACTTTAATAACTCTCAATCTGTCAGGTGCTCATTTCTTTGATGTTTACTCTGTTTTCACAGATTAATTTGAAGACCACCTTAGCTCATAGATTGCATAGGTTTTACGTTTTTTATTGACGATGTAATGTGACGTTTTTGCTAATGACGCTTATCCCTTTCTCGTGTGTTGTTCTTAGTAGGTTACTTTTCAACATTGTTAATTGTATTGTCCTTTCCACAATTCGGTTTTCTCCTATGCCGTGCTGCAAGACCAGTTAATACTAATTCCCTACTCTATGAGTATGTCTAAGAGGGTTTCTTCTACAATAGTTAATTGTTCTGTCAAACTGTATTTCACTTAGGAACCTCATTGTACAATTCATTTAAGATATCTGCCTGAAGAACAGGTATGTCACGTGCAGTCTGCAGCGGAAAGCTAGCACACTTCTGCATGAAACAAGATGAGCAACAAAAGCAGTCGTACATTTTGCATTATTAGCTTGATTTATTTTGATTTTTAATTACAAATAACATTGTATTCTCCCCTGCATCGGTCAATTTAATAACGAGCGCAGTTTCCGCTGCACGTCAAATTGATATTTAGCGTATCCGAGAACGTTGTTAATCAGTTAATGGATAATTTAAAAGCTCGTTATCGTTCGCATCGGCAAATTATTTTCATTTCAGTTCCAACTGCACTGCTTCGATGCGTTCCCCTTCGCGTGTCTGGTGTAAGTCGCCACACCGTTGTATTCACTACCAGTTTCGCACCTTTAATCACATAAAGCACTCCAGAGGAAACGATGTAAAGAGAGGAATACCGGGTCGTAACCTTTACTTCCTCCAGACTGTAACACATGAGCGCACAGAATCAATGTAAATGGTACTATTCACGTTATTTTCATGTATCTGCAGTAATTAGCGTATCAATCATTAGCTTCCATTGTCTAATTGAAATTTATGTCCCACCTTTCTGCTCAAAGCGCGTCAGTTTCTCACTGACAAAGAAAGTTAAGCTTTCTTTGTTTCTGTCATTGTTCGCACACATGATGCGTACCTTCCAACACTGGATCATAGTGAGATATTTGACTTAGTTTATAGACTTCCAGTCTTTATTAAGTATCTCATTTTTCAATCATTTTTCTACAAACTTACAAGTACCTGATTGACAGAACTCTCTCACCCCTCTAGCTAGGTAGGGGGATATTTTCGTCTAGGGACATGGATTCCGATATCGTAACAAATAAAGCTGAGTGGATGTTTTAAATTTTTGTTCCACTGACTGTGGCGTGCAATAAATTGATGAAGTTGAAAAGGAGAGGAATAACACTGCGCAACAGAAGTATCACATTATTGAAACCTCGTAATTCGAACCCACAGCGACGCTTAAGTTTGAAATTTGGCTGAAAGGTGCGTACAACCTTCCTTTGTAACGGTGGAAAAGCATAGCGCTTTGTGCTGTCGCCCTTGGGTTCCATGATGCTTCAAACAGCAATATGTCGATATTTTCGGAAAGAAAGGCCACAAGTGGATCAATGGTGTCACCTTGGCACCATATTTCACCACAATTTGGCCCAATGCCAACGCGGACGTGTCACGTGATCGGGAGGTCGTCACACTCCCTCCCACCCAGATTGCACACCTTCCTTTCACGCCTCCGTGATGGAGGTCAGAGTTGAAATCACGCGGTTTTCTTATCAGTGGTCGAGGAAAACATTACAGACGCACATCCCCTCAGAATCGGCACGAAAAGGCCGTGGGGGATGACATAAAGGGCGTCAACGTGACCACGGCTTTCTTTGGGGCGTCGACTCCTACATATTTCACGGTCGAAGACAGTTGGCTGTGCAATGAGCAACATTAATATGTTTTTCAACAACTTTGACACTGCTGACACTCTCTGGAGTTTCAACCCTTCTCTAAGGACATTGTGGGGCTACATCGCCATCGAACGAGACAGTACCCGTTAGGAGTGCAGCGCGACCGCAATTTTCGCTCTCGTAAATAGTTTGGAACCACTAGGAAACGTTCAAAACCATTCGACGAAATTTGAAGGTGATCTGGAGAAACTAAGGGTGCTTATACTCTTTCAGGTCTGCTATTTTGTGACCTCCTGTGACGTGATCACTGGGGAGGCAGACGTGCAAGAGATTCAGTCCACAGTTCCAGAATATTATTCGAATAGCCAGTCATCCGTAGAGATTAATATTAACGAGAAAAAAGAACTATCCAAAATGAAACAAACGTTCGTCCTTACTAGTTATATATGGGAAATCATCTTAATAAACGTCCGAGAGATACTGTTCTTGGACATGAGAAATGAGTCAGACACAAAGGGCGGCATTGGCTGCAGCGCTTATGCTACCAGGCTTTAGAAGTTTTGTGGAGGAAGCTCATAAAGCAAGCTATGAGCGCTCATAATTTAAGTGATCGAAGTAAACATATGCATACTCTCGAAACATGACGCATTTCTAACGATGCGATTTTACACAAGACAGAATCCAAAGTAATCTTTACTAGTTCATATTAACTAAAGACGTCTTCTGCAACAACAATTTAAGAACTCCACGCAAACTTTCACCTGAATGGGCTCTGTGTCGTGAAATTCTCAATCGAGTGGGCTTAGAAAGCGGGTCTCGGTGGTTTTATTGGAGGAAACACAGTGGCCAAACTTTGGGGGGGGGGGGAGAAGTCTCCCTAGTGCTGAGGTTGGACACTGCAGTGAGTCTCACAATAAAACTACTCCTCCTGACATGTTTGCACAGCCAGTTTGAATGCAATGGCTCTGTTCTTTACTGTTTTAAACTGCCTTCTGACTTTGTGAAGCTATTTATTCAGCTGATATTAAAATTGTCTTGTCTCACTATCCCATATCTCACATTGGTGGGTTCAGAAGGTCGACAAAAGTTTATAAAAATGTTTGTGTGCGAAATCTTATGGGACTTAACTGCTAAGGTCATCAGTCCCTAAGCGTACACACTACTTAACCTACATTATCCTAAGGACAAACACACACATCCATACCCGAGGGAGGACACGAACCTCCGCCGGGACCAGCCGCACAAAAGTTTATATTATAAATAAAATTTGTCTATTTAGTTTTCCAAATTGTTATAAATTCACGCAATCACTCCATCATAAGTATGACTGAGTTTATAATTTTTCTTGTCTTGTATGTACCTGGTAATCAAAATGATTTTGATGAAATAATTAAGTAGTTTTTTGTTAAGGCCCAGATAACACATGCTGAGGCTTCTAAACGTGTGGGTGATGCATCATCTAAGCGTCTCAGGTTTACACGATGTCAAGTATGTAGAATGCTTCGATTGATCAATTCAGCTCAAACATTAGTAGAACAGTTTAAGATGTATTGATTGAGTTTCCACCCAGATGAATTGTAAGAAACTATTCACTAAATTCTGGGTGACATCAAACGAAAACCGAAAACATTCCACAACGGAACCATGGAACAGTTCCATTCAAAAGTAGTCACTACACACGTTAAGACATTTACCCCACTGCGAGGTGATATTGAGACGTGGTAAAAATTGCTGTTTTGAAGAGCGCGCCGCAGCGCGTAGTGTGAAGCAGTCGCCCTTCGTTTTTGGCGGTGACGCCGCTGTGGCAATCGCAGCTTTGGTGTCTCCCTCTGGTGGGAAAGGGGAATGGTTGCCTGTTCACGTGCATTTAAGGGGCGCTATGAGCTCGCCAGTCACCTGTGGAAAACCTCCCGTATCCTGAAGTTCTCCAAACCCAACAAGTCTCCATCTGATGCCTCTTCCTATCGTCCTATCTGTCTCACATCGGTGTTCAGCAAGATTTTGGAATCCATCCTTTCCCGGCGCATCCATCTCCACCTCCTCCAAAACCACCTCCTCCCAAACACCCAATGTGGCTTTCGACCTTCCTTCTCTGCTGATGACCAACTCCTCCGCCTCACTCATCTCCTCTCCCTCCAGCTTAACTCCCGTCGCTCCGCCATTTTTGTCTCACTTGACCTCGAAAAGGGCTACGACCGTGTCTGGCATCCCGGTCTCCTGTTTAAACTCCAAACCTACGCCCTTCCTATCAACTACATCCGTCTGGTGGCCTCCTTCCTCTCCCACCACCCCTCCTATGTTACCATCCATAATGCCAATTCCCACACCTTCTACCCCTCTGCAGGTGTGCCCCAGGGCTCTGTCCTCTCCCGTCTCCTCTACCTCCTGTACACGGCAGATATGCCCCAACCCCCCCCCCCTCCAGTACACCTCTTGCAATATGCTGATGACACTGCATTCCTCGCCCTCGCTCCTACCCTCCAACGGTCCCAACGCCTTCTCCAGGATCACCTTGACCTTTTTGCTGCATGGTGTAACCAGAGCTCCTGAAACTCAATCCTTCCAAGACCCAGGCAATCATCGTAGGTCGTACCACTCGCTCCTTCCGGCTCCTGGATTTCTCCCTTACTGTCTGCGCACGTCCTGTCCGCCTCACCCCACCCTCACCTACCTTGGCCTCACCATTGACCGTCACCTCACCTGGCCGCCTCATCTCCGCTCCATCCAATCCAAAGCCCACAACCGCCTCCGACTCCTCAAACTCCTCTCTGGCCGGACGTGGGTGTTGCACCCCTCTACCATCCTCCACACCTACAAATCCTTAATCCGTCCCATCCTCTGTTATGCCAGTCCTGCCTGGATATCTGCCCCCCCAAAACTCTATAAGTCCCTCCAGATCCTTGAGCGTCATGCACTCCGCCTCGCCTTCCGTATACGCCTCCCGTCCCCCACGCGGATCCTCTATGATCTCATTCCTTTCTCCCATCTGCTCCTATTCCTTGAACATATCCGCATCCTCGACACCTCCCGCCGTCTTGAACCCCCTCATCCCCTGGTTGCTCCTCTCCTCTCCCATCCCCGCCCCCTGCCACGTCTTCACCGTTGTGTCCCCCCTACCCTCCATCTCTACACCCTACATCTCCTTTCCCAAGGTGGCTTCCATCAACTCCCCCTCCCGGACGATGCCCTCTCTCCCTCCATTTATCTCTCCTATCAACTCTGATCCTCACTCCCCCTCCTTTCCTCTGTCCTTTCCCTGGGCTCCCGCTTCCCCCCTTCCGTCCTGTTTTCTCCCCACTACACGTCTCCCTACCTCCCTTCTTCCCCCCCCCCCCAAGTCCTTTTGTATTCCCCTCCTCTGCCTACCCCTTTCGCGTCTGCCCCTCACCCCTCTTATGGGTCCTCATCCTCCATCAGCTCCTTTCCCGGTTCCCCCCCCCCTTCGCTTTTACTCTCCTTTCCCCCCTTTTTTGTTTTCCCATCATCTGTCCAGTTTCCCCCCACCTGCTCTCGGCTGTGGTATGTCACATTTGCCAACTTTTTAGTGCAGTG
This sequence comes from Schistocerca cancellata, assembly GCF_023864275.1. NCBI lineage: Eukaryota > Metazoa > Arthropoda > Insecta > Orthoptera > Acrididae > Schistocerca > Schistocerca cancellata. Next base: position 970,778,905 of record NC_064626.1, read on the forward strand.
TTCCAGTGACTTTTCAGTGTTGTTCGTCTTTTTCGTGTTGCGAACAGAAACCATTCTGTCGCTAGGTGTGAATTTTATGTCTTTTGCGATCAGACTCCAGACTGTCGCCGTGTTTTTTAATTGTCTGTCTATTGTTTTACCTGTCTGCTTCGTATGTACTTTATTAGCATCATCATCCCTCTGTTCTTTGTTTTAAGTTCCACGATTTCTTTTCGCCATGTTACTCTTTAAGTCTCCGATTTTATCGCCTGTTCTTTATTATTTATTCTCTTCATATTACTCACAAAGTCTGTAGGCTGAAGAGCGGCATACTAAGCTGCTGCCAGCCCGCCCTCTTCGGGGGCAATTGAAATTCAATAAAGAAAAAAAAAAACTCTCCAGTCAGTCAGTCTGGGTCAGTCTCTCGTCTCCAACTTGCAAGTCTGTCTCTCATCCGCATTAGTGAGACAGTTAGTGTCTGTCGTCCGGAGTGCTAGTATGTCTTTCGTTAGGATCAACCTTTAAGGCCGGCAAAATGAGGGTCTTTCCACTCCGCCAGTAAGAGAACTCAGCGAGTGGTCGCCCCGGTCGGGGCTTAGTTCCAGCATTTGGGTCTACGTGTTAGGCCGCCAGTCTTCTCGAGTCTCCTCAGGCAATGGTCTGTGGCGGTTGGATCGATCGGTTGGTCGGTCGCGCACTAGGACACAAGATGACTTGTCCGTTTTAAGCGTTGGCGCACGTGAGGTCGCCACCTGAATCCAGTGGGCCGCGCCATATAGTGAGCGGTAGTGGCTTCGTGGTCGACACGAGAGCAACAGGAGTCAACCCAAGACATCGTCCTGGCCGGTGCGAGCTGCGACGCCGTGAGACGGGAGATCGGCGCGCCTTCCTGCGTCCACTGAAGTGGCCGGCAGCGGACGGTTCGGGAGAGCGATTTTCGGGTTCTGCGCCAGGTCTTCTCGAGAAATTGAAGTTTATTAGAAGTTAAGTGATTGATGATATGCTGTTTCATTTACTCTTGTTAAATTCTACTTGTTTCCTTGGTGAGGTCACCAGCAGTTTTGTTTTGGGGTCGTCTCTCCATTCTTCTCCGTTGGCCCACACGCGGGAAGGTGGTTGTTCGTAAATTGGGTGGTCCGTTTTTCCCTTGTGGAGTAGGGGCGGGTTCCAGCAACCTGCGGTTCGGGTTGTTCGGTAATCTCCCTATCAATCTACCGTACGTTAGTAGCTGCCTCTGTCACGTTTGTCGGATTTGGTGTGTTAACGAATTTATTGTTTGGAGTGTAACGGCCTAATTCCTGAAAGATGTTTTGATCTTGTCTATCATCTTGAGAGGCGGTATCTGTGTACTGTAGAGCATCTTAACTTGTTCAGCCAACCTTGTCGAATTTTATATAAGATTTCATTTCATGGGCTTTATTTAAATAATCATTTTAGTATATAAAGTTGCCACCCTTTCACCGCAAGACTTTCCTTAGAAGTTAAAATCAAGTTGCACCTTCGGTGGCAAAGTTAATATTTTAATTTGTAGTGTTTTGTACCATTTCCAACCTTCCTACTGGGCTGCATAGTTTGTGCGCTTGTGTGAATTGTTAAAACTTTTAGTTTAAAGTAATCTGGTGTGTTGGAGATTTGTTCCAGTGTAGTCTTTCAGAGGCTGTTGTGAGCGGTCGTAAATACGGCAGTGTCAAAGGGAGCGGCAAGGTTCTCTGCCAGAAAGCTCATACAGTCCAAACGTATTTCTTTCTGCCTCTGAATAAATTGTAACTTGATATTTAGAGGGTGCTTTATGATTGTAATTTTAAATCAGTTTCTTTTTGAGAAGTGCTTTTAGGCACTATTAAAGTGAATAAAATACCAATTTCTTAAACGGAATTTGCTTATGATTTCATCGTTATTCCCTCGCAACTACTTCCATTCTTACATAGTGTGATTAAATATGTTAATTTTCTTGATGACTCGCTAGTAAATAAAATAAATTCTTAAGAATATTCTTTGAAAATAAATCACGGTTAAGATATAATCAGTTCATGTTTTGTAGGAAGCGGTTTTCCGCTAACGGATCCACTACCGCACCCGCTCTTGCATTTCCTCGTCAAACCGAAACCGATGTTCACAGGTGACTTTCTCTGGGTCGCCATAAATATAAAAATCATATGGCCAAAGATCCGGGCCGTACGGAGGATGTTGTAGTGCTGCCCAACCCAATCGCTGAAACTTAACCTAGGTCCGATTGGCAGTGTGGGGGCCTGCGTAATAGTACACCGGGATGATTCCGTCTGACACCATTCGAACAGCCCAAGAGCAAGCTTCAAAACCAACACTGGACTCAACCACATTTCCCCCTCCAAAGAAATCCAAAGCTGTTCATGGTCACTTTCTTCTTTGACTGCAGGGGGCCTCTGCTCGTCGAGTTCCTCTAGCATGGAACCACAATCATTGCGCAGCGTTATGAAGACACTTTGCAAAAACCACGATGTGCCATAAATTCAAAACGGCAAGGAATGTTATGGGATGGAATCATCCTGTTGCACCAAAACGCCAGGGTCTTTTACAGTGTGATTTCACATATTTGGCAACACAAAGAAAGACATACGTCGACGTCGTTTTCAGTCGGATTAGAAAGTGGAAGAGTTCTGCTCTGCGGAACAGGATGTCTCATCTCGTCTTCCTCAACGAGTGTGATGATTACTTTTGAATGGGACCATTCCATGGTTCCGTTTTGGTGGCTGTTTGCTTTTCATTTTGCTACTCCTTATATTTATGATTCCTTATAATTACGCAGATAGCTTAACAACTTTACTTTTAAAATTGACCGTAGTGGACTTGGCAGATCGGCGCTGCTTCTACTGAATTACTAGTTTTTTTTTTTCTCTGAACTGCCGTCACCTCTGTATGGTACAGTCGGAACCAAAGCACGACACGCATCTTGAAAGTTAATGAATGCTGTTGGCTTTACTAAATAAGTGGCCTATCAGTGCCCGATTGTTTTCGACCCTGAAATGATTTTGCTACTAGGACAACGTTCATTAAAATCTATCAGCTGTTTTTGAAAGTTTGTCGTTAGAAGAGCAGTTTCTTAAAGTCGTGCTCTTTCGTTCTTTCAGAAAAGTTTATGTTAGTGATCAAACACTGATCTAAGGAGATAAATGCTGAAAATATGTATAATTACCGGTTATGTCCAGATGGTGGTTGCTGACTTCACGGGAGGACCATACTGACTTCGTAAGTGTTTACACTCGTTTCTTTCGCTGTTCGAAACGTTTCTGCCTATCATTTTCCGTGACGCTACAGAGGAGATCCGCTGAAATTGTTATCTGACAGCATGATAAAACACGTATGTAGTAAAACGCTCAGAGTTTGGTAAAACTGACAACACTGTGAGGACACAGTGCTAAATGTACTCAAATCATCCCAGATAAAGCTATCTGAGAATTGTCGATGAATTAGAAACAAATAAATGTTCCTTTTGAAACCCAAAAAAAAGACGGTAAGAAGTTTCAGTACTACGTAAAGTGACCTCCTGTATGAATATGGACAACTAATTCATTGGTCATATTAAACTTGAGGAGTAAGATTATACACAGTGTCCTAAACAAACTATTAAATTCCAACTATTAGAACAATTTGGCCAAAATTGGTCGCAATTTATGTCTTCCTGAGGCTCGTCGCATGGACGTAAAAACAACAGATACACAGTCGTACCTAGCCACCAGCAGGGTTGAACCACCTGAAGATGTCGGACAGTTGCTCCGAGGAAATATTGTGGAATTTGCATAACGTGATCCGGCGGCATACCCGTGAAGACTATTTACAACACATCCGCCGGGAAAGCTTGAAGAGTCACAACAGATACACAGATGAGTTCTGTGAACTGATAAATCAAATAACGTAACTCGACAGATGACTTACGTGGTACCACCACATTTTACAATATATCGATTATGCGAAAGAACTAAGCCTTCATTTTCAAGCAGTTACACAAAAATATGTTAAATAAAAATCTTACCCTTATGACTGAAACAATTCGTAAGTTATTTCAGTTCTTAATACTAGTCGCAAGTCTAAAGTCGTACACATCAGCCATCAGTGTGCTATAGTGATGTCGACGACATTTCAGTACTCATGCATGATGACTGATTTGTAAGCTGAGTTACTCCTGTGTAAGATTCAACACAGATACTCTAAAAATTGATCATATGATTGACTACATCTCTTTCAGTTTTGGTTAATTCGGCCGTTATTAGGCTAAGAGAAGGCATTTTCTTAAAAATTTGAATGATATTTCCACCATTTCACTCTATAAACTTCTTTATTTTATGTTACTGTCATGATCTCGGACTTAAGAAATGTCAAGTGCAGCACTGTTGAGCGTAGTTAGACTTTGTCAAATGAGGTCATCATCAAGTTCCACCAACATTATTTTGGATGATTTGACTAAACTGCTGTAGTTGATAATGGCTTAAGGCCGAAATCGTGATAGTAGCATAAAATAAAGTAGTTTGTCAGTAAAATGGCGGAAATATCATCCAAACATTATTACGTGACTGTGGCCCCACAATATGAATAGATTCTTAAAATTTCTCCGGCTCATCACTTTCTTAGTCACAGAGATTACTTTCCTGTCGACATCTTTTAGCCTCTTTGTTTGGTAAGCAGTATTTAATTTTGTCTGTGACTTAGCCATTCAGCAAAGAACTGTTAAGAGATTAAGGAACTGACCGTTGTTGACTTTGGTGGTCTGGAGCCTTATTTTAGTCGTCTACGACTAAATTGTAAACTCCCGTACCATTCGTAGTTGACTGTACGCTGCAGTGTCATCCATCTGTTCAACTCACATTCCTGCCTATAACATAACCTTCACATATTTCCTTATAAATCTATATTAAATACGTTTCTATAGTTTCTTGATCTTCTCAGGGCAACACCGTGAGCGTATTCTGTGCCCCCTGAATCGCTGAAACCGTTACATGTGTTTCTTCTTTCTCATTCTTCATCTACAGAACTGGATTCATAGCTTCCTTCCCGACCACATGGCCATCGTAAGAATCCTTCCAACGGAAACCATTACTCTCCACAGAATTCCACCTCCATATGTCTTCCGCACAATCTGCACCTAAATTGCTTGCTAAACATGACTATCAAATAAATGTTGTCTGTTACAAATTCTTTCTCTTTAATGTAATTATCATTATGATACATTCTTAACAACAGTCTAGTGAATACTGTACAATGACAAATGTTGGCATTCATATCTACTGTTGGCATACTTTAAATGCGAATCTTTTAGAACTGACAAATGTTGGCATCCATATCTACTGTTGGCTACATTTCTGCTACATGTTGCAGAGATTTAAACCTCGATTATCAGCTGAATTTGTGTGAATTAAACATGTTAATTCACATATGTATTAATTTAAATAAATCCACCTGGTGATGGAGGTGTATGCCTCTGAATTGCGTAGTTGAAATAAAATGAATTGTAGTTGGTAACAGTAAACGTATTGTTTCAAGCAATACCGTTGCTGTCATAATCATACATCATGGGTATTTCAAAATACAAAGATGAAAATTTTGTAACTAAAGAAAAATTCCTTGTGTCTTCGATTAGAAAACAGACGTGGTCAGTTTACCTTCTCTCCCTGTTAACTTGAAGTTAAATTATTTTGAATGAATAATATCCGCTCACTTGAATGGATACTTTCGGGCGAGTTAAGTTGCTTCCCCAGTTTTTTAAACAGAGATACCTCCCATACTCCCAGGTAAAACTTTAATTCCTTTTTGAAGTCTCAAGTCTACAAAACAAAATGCAAAATGTTTAGGCAGTTACAATTCGTAATCATACATTGTCTGCCTCTCGATTTCAAAGCCAACACCTGGAATTAAATTTATGTGGCTTTGTAGAATTCCAGTCATCGTCGACTCTGAAAACTATTAAAATAGACAGAGGTACAATCGTACGCGGTGGTGAAGCCAGCTTGAGTGCTACGACGTACTCACTTCGAAGCATGGGAATCAGTGTCCAAGCTGTGCATTAATTATGATAAAAGTCCAGAACTTAATCTCTCAAAATAGAGCATAAACGACCGTGGGACAGGCTTTACTGATTTCCCAGGATACAAAGTTCCCGGCAATTTATGACACACCAAATAATGTTCCGTGCCACAGACAAGGGAGGTGATAAATAACCGAAGAATTAAACGTACCTTTTCCAATCATCAAATTATATTTTGCCGTAAATGATTAGCTAAATTTCAGGATACAACATCACCTTCTTTGAGATTAAATTTTATCGTAATAAATCAAATTACTTTCCGTATTCAAAACGGCAGCATCCAACAATGCCGCTAATTAAAATTCCGCCGCCATAATACTCTCGGCAATTCTAAATCAGTAGTAAATAAGTCCAGAGCGCACGTTGTAATCCCTGACACAGTACTCGTTAAATCCTCTGCTATGGTAAGTGAGCGGGATTCACCTTATGAGAAAGGATTTTCGCATAGATATCGACCGCGTGTACCTGAATGGTGGCAAATCAGATTTACATCCACTCTGTAATAACAATGATACGTCAAGTAAGTTCGAAATGCAATCACACGTCATGATAGATCAAAAGTAAACCAGAAGATGCTACCAATGTGACAATAATTCGGTCGCCACCCTAATTAGGCATTAACTGAGTTTTTTCCCTGTACAAGTTGGTATATATTCATGCAAAACAACAAGTTGTAGCACTGCATAATATAGTAGAATTTTAGAACCAAAAAATCTATTGAACTGATAGTTTCACGTTCTGTACTGATATGGAAAATCCTGAATACATGACACTACACTATAATGTTTACTACAAAACTTTATACTGTCTATTAATCTGATTAAAATCGGGCATAGGGTACCCTAGATATTGTATTTTCATGCCACACACAAAATATCAATTTTGATAAAGATAAAACACTGCTAAATTTTGACTTTAACTTTTGCTGGTCAAACAAATTTAGAACACTTCAGAATTCAAATGAATGAAGGGGGGAACCTTAAACTGTTATGTTCGCTGTATTTTAAAATAATGATTACTAAATTTATTATTCATTCAAGATTTCCAGTATGTAAGTTACTACTCCTTTCATCTTATTTACTGCTCATTTAAATGCCTTTAAATCTGTCTCGAAATAATAAACTTCATTACTATATCAATCTCATTACTATCTCATATATCAATTCATTACTATATCAACCTCTTTCAAATTCTGAAGGTGGCAGGGGTAAAATACAGGGAGCGAAAGGCTATTTACAATTTGTACAGAAACCAGATGGCAGTTATAAAAGTCGAGGGGCATGAAAGGGAGGCAGTGGTTGCGAAGGGAGTGAGACAGGGTTGTAGCCTCTCCACAATGTTGTTCAATCTGTATATTGTGCAAGCAGTAAAGGAAACAAAAGAAAAATTCGGAGTAGTTATTAAAATCCATGGAGAATAAATAAAAACTTTAAGGTTCGCCGATGACATTGTAGTTCTGTCAGAGACAGCAAAGGACTTGGAAGAGCAGTTGAACGGAATGGACAGGGTCTTGAAAGGAGGATATAAGATGAACATCAACAAAAGCAAAACGAGGATAATGGAATGTAGTCGAATTAAGTCGGGTGATGCGAGGGAATTAGATTAGGAAATGAGACACTTAAGGAGCAAAATAACTGATGATGGTCGAAGTAGAGAGGATATAAAATGTAGACTGGCAATGGCAAGGTAAGCGTTTCTGAAAAAGAGAAATTTGTTAACATGGAGTATAGATTTAAGTGTCAGGAAGTCGTTTCTAGTTTGGACAAGAAGAGAATAGAAGCTTTCGAAATGTGGTAATACAGAAGAATGCTGAAGATTAGATGGGTAGATCACATAACTAATGAGGAGGTACTGAATAGGATTAGGGAGAAGATGAGTTTGTGGCACAACTTGACTAGAAGAAGTGATCAGTTAGTATGACATGTTCTGAGGCATCAAGGGATCACCAATTTAGTATTGGAGGGCAGCGAGGAGGGTAAAAATCGTAGAGGGAGACCAAGAGATGAATACACTAAGCAGATTCAGAAGGATGTAGGCTGCAGTAGGTACTGGGAGATGAAGAAGCTTGCACAGGATAGAATAGCGTGGAGAGCTGCATCAAACCAGTCTCAGGACTGAAGACCACAACAACAACAACAACAACTATATCAATACTAAAGTTATCTTTCGACTTCGTTAGACCTTCGATATTCATTTACTGGTTCATTAACAAAACATTTCTTTAAACACCATTCTAATATATGTAGTTCTGCAAATAATTATTATTAACACAATTTTTAATTTTGCATTTCGGGACACTGGGATTGCACAACGTTTGGAAAGGACCCTGCCTAGCTTAGTTGTGAGGATAATGGAAAAGTTCTGGTAAAATTTATGTTATTATTGCACCAAACAAACACAGTTCACTCTCTGATCCATACGAATACAGTACTAAAAGATTCAACTTGCTAGTATAGATGCGGCGGTTGGTGGGGTGCGAGATGGTGAGGCACAGGACACACATACAACTACAGCTATGGCTCTTGAAGTATCGGCACTTTAATTCTTCTTAACGTAGCAATACTTTTCCATTTAGTGCCTATGGAATTTTTCCATGCTGTGTGGTCGTTGGAACCGCATACCCGAGGCTCAGTGAAGCTGTGTCTTCCAGGAGAGCTCCCTCGCTCCAGAAGGTGTTACTCAAACCAGTGCCAAACTCCAACTACTACTGTGTCCGTTGTGCCGTGCAGTGCCCTCGCGCATTTTCCCGCGCTCGCCTGCCATCCACCTTTTACTGCTCCCTGACAGACCGGGTATTCACCCGAGGTTTTGCATTCTACATATCCTAACACATTGCCTACGTATGTACCAGACGCACAGTTACAATTTCAAACATCTTACAACAGTTTAAACATTTGTTACATTTCAATTCTATTACAATATTACTTGACATTTGACATAAACATTAACATTCACATTGAAACTTATTTACAGTTTTCTCAACATAATGGCATGAAACACAAAGAAATGAAATCAGAACTTTAATTACACAAGTTTACCGTAAAATCAGATAAAAAGAATAATTTATATGTACAATAGTACAGAGTCGTAGTCGCTACAAGGTAATGTTCCACATTATACTCACAGAGTTTGTGTATCACGACGCGTAATCTCTCTGTCTCTCTCTCTTAGTCGTAATGAGTCTTTGATCAATAGAGATCACTTGCGCTGTTAGGCATATACATTTGTACTTAAGGCAAGCAAGTATGAAAAATAGGGAAACACTGCAAATTCTCCTCGTGAGAGCAACAAACATTAACAATCAACTAAATTTGGTTGCTACAAATTAAAAAGAGATTTTCCAATCTTAATTTAATGAGAATGAATAACTATCAACCGTCTTTATTTGCAAACAGACCAAAATTTAGTACCTTAACCATTTATACTGAATTTCAATGCGTTATTTTGAGGCCAGCATTTGGTACAAAGTTGCTGACTTTCACTGTGGAGAGGCGCGTAGCTTTAACCGTATGCATTTGCTACAGAGTGAAATTTAGTACCTTAACCACTTTTATTGAATTGCTATACATCATCTTTAGGATAGGATTTGCTACAATGTTGCTGACTTTTACTGTGAAGAGGTGCATGTCTCGCTCTACTACGCAGCCATGGAAGATCACAATAAATTCATGTCTAACCATTAGGGAGCTGTCTTCCAGAGGAGAACCATTGAAAACCCCAGAACCCGCAGCCTTGACCTATTGGCGATTTATAGATAAGATGTATATTAAAATTTTAAAAACTACACACAGAAAAGAGAAAACTAAAATAGTATGTACAAATCACTTTCGATATTTTGAAACGTTAACTAATTCCGAGTTCATACGATGTTTGAATGTTCAGATTAATAATAGGGCCCAAACTCTAGTTTCTGTGTTTAAAAGAGTTCAGTGAACAAGTACAAAACAAGAATCTGTTGGCCTGAATAGACTAACTCGACGAAGGTTGATGGAGTTGGTCGTAAGATGGATGATGCAGGCTGACTGGAACTGTTGGAGGTTGATGTAGGACGAATCTTGCGGGAACCAGTTTGCAGGAGAGTGAGATGATCTTGAACCTCACGACATGAGACAGAATCAGTAGGACACGAGAAAATTTCAAACTTTGGATTAGTCGGAGATCCGTACTTAGACACTGCAAAAGAACGTGTTAGCAGCACATTTCTCCATCGGACCCTTCATGAATTCCGTAGATTCGGAAGAGGTATGATTCACTTCAGTGTTCACTTCGTAGCAATCGATTTTATCTATTCTTATTAAGTCTTTCAAAACTAAATCACTACCCATGGTAATTTCATTACATTCAGACGTTCTTGGACTATATGAAGGCGGCAGATCATTCAGTACTTTTTATACGTCGTACCACGTATCTCGACATATACGAATTTTTCGTAAGAGCCGATATTCAAGAAACATCGTCCTTCATTTTGGGAATCCTTCACGCTGTGTATCGGTATCACATTATCACCCTTCATAGTAAGGCAAGACAATTTTTTGTATATCCAAAGTGAATATTCCACCTGGAAAGTGCTTCCGACGAAGAATATAGCTCACCTTGCCTTCGCACTACTACTACAACGCTTTCATCATACATTTCTGTGTTAAACTCCTATGCTTTCTCAATTTCGTTTCATTCCACGCCCGAATGTGAATTCATTTTAAAGTAGATAGATAAATTAATTCCTCTTACATTAATGATCATTTAAATCAAATAAATCACACAAATATATATGACGAATTTCGTCTTCCTGAAAGTAAAATTCGTCAGGGTCAAGAACGATCAAACGAATCCCACTGTACTCCTTATACACCAACCAACTTATAACTACACTAAGTGGCAAGAACTTAGCAAAATCTAACTGTTGACTATAGATGATTCCACAAAATTCATCACCATTACAAATCAGAAGACCTCCTTCGAGAAAGTTCAGTAAGTTCATACAAAAGACTTACGTTGCATACAGCTGAGTGGATAAAACACATACAGACATCCTAAATCAAAACTTAAAGAATTATAACTGAAGACCACACAGCCATTCAAATATATAAACACCTTTTCTCTTCTGGTTATTAATAAAAAGAATTAATTTGTTAATTACTAGATAAACGCTATCATTACTTATCTACAGCACTCACTATGCGGTACATAGTGTCTTATCAGCAACTCTGATCTCACTGTGAATGCGTCGTACTCAAACATCAAACACAGTTACTATAAATGTGATCATAGTCCATCACCCCTCACTATGAAATTCCTAAAAACTATGAATTTAATCATAATAGTCCTTTTCCCACTGTTAATCTCTTCACATGATATTTCTTAATATCCTACAGTGGATACAGTCCTCTAATTTGTATACTTTCTCGATACGACAGTAAATACGTACCAGGGTTTTGTAATAATAGCAACTTCCTATTATTTTTGAAAAGAAATGAGGATCGCGGATGTGCTCGCAGCAATCTCTTTTCGCCGATCCTGAACGTCTGCATCCGTTTGAGTTTGCTGTCATAATGCTTTTTTCTGATGCTGGTCTTCACGGCGAGATTAATCAGAGCTTGTCGAATTTTCTCTTCGCAAGGTATGACAGTATCATCTGCCTTCGGAATTTTATCCATCCACTCATTTCTTGCCTGTCTTCTAAACATCAGTTCAGCATGGGTGAATTTGGTAGAGGCGTGAAGCAAGCTGTTCATAATTTCATCAAATTCCTTAAGACGCCAGGGAACCAGATAGAAGCCATGATAGTAAGTTCTTTGTGACATAACATCAAGATGACACACATACTCTATGATAATTCCGGGTTTTTCTTAAATAACAACCGAATGAGATACTATGAGTTTTGATAACTGCTGCTTCTGTTCATCAGTGAGGTGCACAGGTTCCTTTAATTTCTCAATTACTTGACCTGCAAATTTAGATACCTTTATCGTTTTCAGTGAAAACATTTTTCGGCGTCTATTATCTGTGACGATCAAACTCATGCGGGCCGCACAGCAGTATCACTCCTGTACCCTTTCTTTCCGTGTTAAGCCAACCTCCACTAAAGCAGGGTCCATCCAAAATTTCACTTTCCCCGCTGAGAAGTTGATGTTTATGTCCCTCTCTCCTGTGCTACTAATGCCCAAGATACAGTCCACGATCAGTTTTTCAACAACAGGTACTCGCATGTTAGTGCTGCATTTCGCAAATTCAGCCCCAATTGCGTTTGCATGCTGACGCTTGTGGGTCTTGTGCATAAGGCTCCTATAATTCTATAGTTCTCGACTGGCAAAATTGGTAGTTTTGCTTTTCGCAGTAGCTTTTGGAACAAAGCGCTCGATATTACATAGCCGAAGCTCCCGTGTCTAATGATACAGTAACTGGAATTCCTTCAATTGTACCAAAGATATCCGACACTGGCACGAAAGGATAAATCTTGTCACACTGATAAATATCTTCACACAATTCTTCCGATAATTTCTTGCCATCGTATACCGTAGCTTCTGTAATTGCTGACCGCGTCCCTGGGGCTCGAGGCGGTCACGATTACTTTGTTGGACGCGCGTTACTGCCACTATTTGCGTCGTCTGTTATCTCCGTAATCACAGCTTTCTTCATATGCCGGTCTCCTGACGTAGACTGTGGCTTTTTCTATTGTTGCTGTTGCGGAAAGGTATTGTTCTAAAACTGGCTAGTTGACAGTTGCTGGTTATGAGGTGGGACTGGATTGTACCACCAATCGCGCGTATTAAATTAGTTTCTTGCCGGTCAGAAGCCATTACTGTTTCCATTTCCAATGATGTTCTTCCAACTGTTGTTCGGATTACCATTGGGTACACTGCTTCGATGTGCTTTATCCATGTTGTTGGGTCTTTGTGTATTACTACAATTTCCATGGCCACTTGGTGAGTGTTAGACGCCAGTGTTTCGGGCTGCTATATCCGTTATTTGATCCTCAAGTGCATTTCTTGTCTTCATGAATCAGGTCGATTGAACCTAACACAGATAAAAATTCGTCCAAATTTTCGTCTGATATATTAACTAGCTGATTTCTGACACTGACCCATTATCTAGCTTTCAATATGCTCAGTATGTCCTCTTGTGGTAAAGTATCGTCCCAGTAGTGACATTTATTAAAAAAATTTTAGAAGTACTTTCTTAACGTCCCTTGCTTGAATGAGAATTATTGAGAGTGAAATACTTCTTGGCGCAACCTTTGTTAAATTCTGCGAGATCATCATTTTGCTAAGAACGCCTGTTCAAATTCATCGTTTAAGTCCGACAAGTTTCGCATGCGTCGGTTGCCCGTAGTACACCTTCTTCTTGAATATAACCTAATACATATTTTAACTTCTGTGCATCAGCCCAGTTTCTTGGAAAAGCTCCCCTGAAGCTTCGCACGAACACTATGGGATTTACCGTCCTCTTATCGGGATTAAATATCTGAAATTTCCTATACCGTACTTAAGCATTTGCTCTTCGGTATTGGGTGTAGAATACATGTACTGGCCCGTAGCGGCTTCGTGTGGGCTATATGGGGGATTATAGCATGGCGAATACACGTTTGGATTTCCGTAATTAGATGCGTTGCCCGAAGTTTGTTGTTGTTGAGCTTGATATGCCTTGCTACCACTGTTCACCGCCCCTCGAAACTCTTCTAGCTTTCATGTGGCCATCTTAATAGATTCCTCGGCTTGTTCTTTCCACTTGACAGAATCGGAGCCTAGCTACGTCTTAACATCTTGTAATCCTTTCTTAAAGAAATTCTCTTACGGAAATTCATACGGAGATATGGATGAGACAGCAGGTTTTACACCATCTGTTATCGCCTGATTCAGCTGCCATTTCATCGTGTTTGCCCAGTTACGATCTTCTCCTAAAAGTCACGCTTATATAGCTCGAAATTTTCTTTGATTGTATCTTTCTGTCCTCAGGAAATATCTTGCACTGTTTTGTTAAGGCTAGCAACCGTTTCTTCTACCTGAATCTGCCAATTCATAATTTCATTGGCAGTATCACCCATCTTTTCTATCTCTATCGGAAATTTGTCTTGAGCCTGTCGCAATTCTTGATACTCATTCGACATGGCCTCGTGCTTTCTGACAAGATCGGCTGCCGTCTCTTGCATTTCGTTTTAGATTTTACGCGATTGGCGGAATTAAGTCAACCTGTATCTGCATTTAAAACTGCACTTGTGCCATGGCTGACTGCGCTTGTTCCACGGTTGACTGTGATTGTGCCATCTGATCGACTTGATTTTTCATATACTTTCGCTCTTCTGCCACGGTTGACTGCGCTTGCGCTATACGAGACATATTATCGGGTAGCAAACTAAGCTTTCGCGTAATTAGGGTGAGGGGATCAATTGCGGGTGCTGATGATCGAGCTTGATCCTGCGCCACAGCTGTGGGGTCGTCTATAGCGTCCGTTATGTTAGTTGACTGCACCTCACTTTCTTTTTAAACAGTGCACGACTTAAAACCATAAAATGCTTTGAACAATTCCGTAAACTACGCTCTTCTGACAAACACACACAATAAATTGAATCACTATTTCACACGCAATTAAAATCTCGTAGCACTTAACACACTACCGTTACAGAATTTTGCCTATATAATGATAGCGAATAAGGAAAACTATCCTTTGCGTAAATCAGCAAGAAAGTCCTTACCACTTCTACTCACTACAACAAAGAAGTTGGTGACATAAAAGACACAGAAATGTAACTGGTTAGAGGTCCGGCCTTTATATCTCGTCTTCGTCGAGTTTCTGGTCTCACCTGTGTAGTCTGTACCCTATGTCGTAGCAGCAGTACTCGTTCCCTTGTGGCACGAGACGGAAACGCACAAATATTACACACAGTCCTGGGCTAAATAACCGAACACAGGTCTCTTCCACACTCCCAGGTATAAGTTTAATTCCTGTTTGAATTCTCAAGTCGATAAAACAAAATCGTTAGGCAGTTACAGTTAGTAATCACACTCTGTCTGCCTCTTGATGTCGAAAACAGCATCTGGAGTAAAATTTCTGTGACGCTGAAAATTCTTAAAGTAGTCAGAGGCACACTCGTGCACCGTGGGGAAGCATTCTTGGTTGCTATGACGTACTCTCTCTGCAGGATGGGAATCGGTGTCCAATTTGTGCGTTAATTTCGATAAAAGTCCAGAAATTAATATATCAAATTAGAGCATAAACGACCATGGTGCTGGCTGTACTGGTTTCCCAGGATACAAAGTTCCCTACGAGTTACGGCACACCAAATAATGTTCCGAGCCACAGACAAGGGAGACGTTAAAATAACCCTAGAATTAAACATACCTTTTCCAATCATAAAATTATATTTTATCCATAATGATATTCGTAGGTAAATTTCAGGATACATCATCCTCTTGTATGAGATGAAATTTTATCATAATTAATCAAAGTACATCCCTTATTCTAAATGTCAGCTTCCAACAATGCCGCTAATTACAGTTTCGCCGGGATCATACTCTTCGCATTTCTAAATAAGAAGTAAGTGCGATGTACACCTGATGTTCCGCATCATACCAACAGAGTTTTTATATCACGAATTTGAGACAATCTCTCTCTCTCTCTCTCTCTCTCTCTCTCTCTCTCTCTCCTCGCAGTCGTAAGGAGTCTTTGATCCATATAGATCACTTGCGCGTTTCCCTACAAATATCTGAGCTAAAAGAGTAAAAAGGTAACAGTGTAAGGGTGATAATACGACAGGTTATCGTGATTTGTGCTACTGTGTAATTGTAGTCATTGTGATTTATCCTTTCGTGTAATGTGTGGGTGACTACTCTGTATCATACTTCGAGAAATACCATTATTTTCGAAAGGTCATTTTCCTGGTGACTTGAACAGTTTCCAACATGTATCCTACAGAGCCCTCTCGCTTCTATACGAGTATTCGACCACAACATATCTGCTATCAAGCTGATGGGCGGTAGGTTGCTGAAAGAGAAACGATTGAAGATATCGTTGAGTCCCTTGTCGAATTTTTAGACCAACGATCTGAACGAATCAACTTGAAAGCCCTCGAACTATTTGTCAACATTCGAAAGTAAGTATTGAGCTGTGGAGACAGCTATTATTTATGAAGTGGTAAAACATTAAACGCCCTATATATAACAGTCCGTTACAACACAAAAGAGGTAGGAGTCGCAGAGTGAAGACAGCTGAATCATATTCAAAATAGTGATGTTTAAAGTTCTATTCAGGCATCCAGATTTACATGTTTTGTGGAAAGCAATTCAGATCAATTCCAATGTTTTTTATTTGTTACAAGGCCGATTTCTGTCGCCATTATTGTGTAATTTAGCTTGTGTTCCATTCAAGTGTTTGACGCGAACAGGACATTGAACTTTAATATTTCTTCTTTGCTTTCATGGAATAGTCAAAATATATCATGAAAATGAGAAACTAGAACTTAGTACCAAATGCAAAAAAAAAAAAAAAACCAAAGTCATCAGAGATTACAGTCATGCAGTATACAGGGTGAGTCACCTAAAGTTACCGCTGGATATATTTCGTAAACCACATCAAATACTGACGAACCGATTCAACAGACCGAACGTGACGAGAGGGGCTAGTGTAATTGTTTAATACAAACCATACAAAAATGCACGGAAGTACGTTTTTTAACACAAACTTACGTTTTTTTTTAAAATGGAACCACGTTAGATTTGTTAGCACATCTGAACATATAAACAAATACGTAATCAGTGCCGTTTGTTGCATTGCAAAATGTTAATTACATCCGGAGATATTGTAACCTAAAGTTGACGCTTCAGTACCACACCTTCGCTGTCCGATCGTGTGAATCGGAGAGCACCGAATTACGTAGGGATCCAAAGAGAACGGTGATGGACCTTAGGTACAGAAGAGACTGGAATAGCACATTACGTCCACAGGCTAACACCTTTTTATTGGTCTTTTTCACTGACGCACATGTACATTAGCATGAGGGGTGAGGTACACGTACACACGTGGCACTGATTACGTATTTGTTTATATGTTCAGATGTGCTAACAAAACTAACGGGGTTCCATTTAAAAAAACGTAGGTTTGTGTTAAAAAACATACTTCCGTGCATTTTTTTTATAGTTTGTATTAACCAGTTACACTAGCCCCTCTCCTCACGTTCGGTCTGTGGAATCGATTCGTCAGTATTTGATGTGGTTTATGAAATATATCCAGCGGTAATGTTAGGTGACTCACCCTGTATACGTGGTAATAGAAGTCTGCCAACATAAGAGTGTACATTAGGGGAACCATTCAAAATTCTGTGAAAGACTCCTTGTAATTGTAACACGAGTAACAAATACAATTTTAGAGCAGCAGAAATAGCAAAAAACTACTGGAAGAATTAGTAATCTTAAGGGATTTGTTGTAGTGCATCGATAATTCTTTGAACCCTTTCATAAAATGACATGCAGATCACTAATTACATTAGACCATGCTGGGAGTAAAAATGTAATGGACCCTTCAAAATTATCTCTGAAATTGTGTAGAATGCAACTTACCAACGAAGTCGCCCCACCCTGGGAGCCATTAATTAATTGACATCAAAAATTTAATTAACTCGAATACCAAAAGGTTATGAAAACAGAGTACTGATGTACGAATGGAACAGGTTAGTTGTAATATTGAAATATGAAATGTTTTTTTATTACAATACCGTTCACACAAAAAGAAAACAAATCTCAGGGCCGTTTTGAGTCGTTGTAGACACGGCTCACTTATTAAGGGGAACGAGGGGTGAAAGATTCATCTCACTACCCTTCACAGGCATACGTTTCATGGTGACAGCGGCAGGTGCAGGTTCGGTACCGTACGTCGCCTCGGAGCTGTGCTGCGGCGAGTCGGCAGCCTACCTCCGTGTCCTGGCTTTGCGGCGAGACCTGGAACGGTCTCCGCCTTGACTGCTCGTTGTGGGTTTCGTGGCCGAAGCTGTGACATCACGATGACAGGAGGCGGATGTGGATGGGAAAAACCCTAGCTTGTCTCACTTCTCATCCATCTCTCAAGTCACTGACTGTTCGAATTTTTCCTCCTCTCGACTTTGTCATCGGTGGACTGAATTTGCAATTCCGCCCAATGACAGTTAGCCGTTTCACGACCACGCCTCACAGTGCAAGATGGAATATTTCTATCTTGCATGGGTTGGTGTATGACTTGAGAATTGACGTTTCTGTCAAGTTTTCAAGGCTATTCCCAGCTTTAGTTGCATATTGTTCCGATATTTTTCTGCTTTCCTTAATTGCTGTGAAAGCAGCCACACCACACTTGTTTACACAGGCTATCTCTGCATAACACCTGGACAATCTAATGTTTGTGCTACTGGCGTTTGCGATTTGCAAGTAACATTCCCAGTGTCCATAAAATTTACTCTTTGAGCAGGCTGACTTCTTTTGCATTTCTCTAGTTTCAAACGCCTCCCTGTGCGGATTGTTGGCGCTTTGTGTCTACAGTCCGACCCAGTGTTTGTGGGGACACTTGAATTCTCGACACATTCTCGCTTTTTTACGCAGCTGTAAATGCTGCCTGCTAAAAGATTCACACGCCTCCGCGTGTGCTTTCTTGACGCTTTTGTGTATACACTTTTTCTTAGAGCCTGCGGGGGTCCCTCAGTTATCTGCACATTTCGCATTATCTGCCAGGTTCTCCGCAAGCTGTCCATTCTTAGGCGAGGAG
Organism: Schistocerca cancellata; assembly: GCF_023864275.1. Classification (NCBI taxonomy): domain Eukaryota; kingdom Metazoa; phylum Arthropoda; class Insecta; order Orthoptera; family Acrididae; genus Schistocerca; species Schistocerca cancellata. The sequence goes on from NC_064626.1 coordinate 970,797,659, forward strand.
ACGGCATCCGCCAAGCTACCCCCCTCCCCCATGCAGGTTGCAGAAAGCCCCTACGTGCATGTCTATTCTGGCCGCTGAATAGGGACCGACTTTCCCCCTCCTCCTGGGCAGTGGTACTGTGAGTCGGCAAAAGTGGCTACCGGCGGGGTAATTGTACTATCAACAGGAGTATCACAAGAGTAAATAAGGACAAGATGCTGAAATACTATTCCGTAGGAAATGACTCAATATTTACCTCAGTGCAGATTGCAGTAGCAAACTTTTTCGTTCCTTTAACAACAATGACGTTGATTAATTCTGTAGTTTGAGTCAAAACTGACCTATTGATCAATCTTTATAATTTTGCTGAGGATGTCATGTTACACATTACGAACAAAAGTCGGTAACTAGTGGTTAACTTCCAATCGACGACATTACAGCTGAATGCAACTTATTAACGAAACACACAACTGAACAGGTTATGCTCACTTCATCTACAGGTATAACTTCAAAGAGCAATCTAGTAATGATAAAGAGATGGGATACATACTGAAGTATATACTTGGTGTTCCAAGAAGAAATGGGCTTAAAACAGAGATGTCAATGTCACTGTTCCGAGTGGGAAACATATTCATCTGTGCTCCCTTCTCATTGCCTTACACGTTACAGTCATTTGCCATGTTCAAGAATGGGCATACCGTAAGAATGGTGAATTAACAGGTGATTTCTTAATATGCTTTGTTGTTATTTCTCAGATATACTACTGTTCACAAATCTCGCTGACTTGCTAGTCAGCCCTAGCATTTATGTTCACCATAATCACTCGTACAAACGTTAGCAGGAAATGTGTTCTCCCTATTCCTGCCGTATCAGCAGTTGTATACGGGATGTAATGGACACGTGGGTAGATGGTTGCTAAGTTAATTAGATGTATGTAATGTCACCTTGTTTATTTCACATGATTGAATCATTGCCGTCCAAAATAATAATCATGGAATTCGTTACCTACAAAATTAAACAAGAATCACAATTAACTCAGCTTATTACATGAAAGTGTATGACAAATGGTTCGTGAATAATTGACAACGATAGTCTAATGTCTTGGCTGGCCTAGACCAGGAATCTGGAATATGATCCAAATGACTGTGTAGCTGGATAAACAAACATATTCGCCTAAGTCGTACTGTGATTGCTGAAGGGTTAGTATTTGAAGATAGAAAGCGCAACAGAAGGGAATGCGTTTGCATTTATGCCTGGAGCGGAAAATATATTGAGCCTATTGCTGCAGAAAAGCCTTCAAAATGATATATAAAATTACTGCGTCTCAGTCAAAATGACTCAACGGCTAGATCTCGCCGCACTAATTTGCAGGTAGCGACTGGATAGGTGGCAAAATCAGTCATTGGTTTCATACCAACATCTTTTATTTGCATTTAAGTTCAAATTAGCTGGAAAACGGCGTATCAAGTCTGCTTGAAAATGCACCTGGCTGCAGAGGCGCCTGGCCTTCCAGAGGCTCGGATTGAGAGACACTCTTTATGGAAGCTCAGCCGAAGAGTGATCTTGTGCTGTCTGCATACTAGAAGGAAGAGTCGCGTCTCTGTTTTTCTTCCGTCACATAAATTCGATTCATGTTTTTCTCCCGATACAAAAATTTGATTGGCTGAAAGATAGATATCCAGACTGCCAACCAGTGAAAAGTTGTCTTAAAAGACGATGGCCTGCTTCCCTCACTCTCCAGATAGTTCACCATTAATAAGCTATCTAACGCTTGGGGCTGAAAAACTGTGTCTTACTGTCTTCCTTTCTCTGCCTACGGCCAACGACGGTGGACCTCTGTAAATAAAGACGATTTTCTCACTCCATTTTCTGAATTACTTATTTTACACAGTCGTGGTGGTTTTTGTATTATGTTAAACATTTTGTCTTGCATTGCCTGATTTGGTGGCGGTGTCCCACGACTTCGATATAGTCATGATCTGTGCTGTTTCTCATTTCACTCTCAAATGTTATCTTTGGCAGGCTGCATATATCGAAGACTTCCTGCTTTGTACCATCACGTAACTAATAAGGTAGTTCTGAATAGAATTGGGGAGAAGAGGAATTTGTGGCACAACTTAACTAGAAGACGGGATCGGTTGATAGGACACGTTCTGAGGCACCAAAGGATCACCATTTCAGTTCAACTGGTTCAACTGGCTCTGAGCACTATGGGACTTAACATCTGAGGTCATCAGTCTCCTAGAACTTCGAACTACTTAAACCTAACTAACCTAAGTACATCACACAGATCCATGCCCGAGGCAGGATTAGAAGCTGCGACCGTAGCAGTCGCGCGGTTCCGGACTGAAGCGCCTAGAACTGCTCGGCCTCCAAGGCCGGCCCATTTTAGTACCGGAGGGAAGCGTGGAGGGTAAAAATCGCAGAGGGAGACCACGAGATGAAAACACTAACCGGATTCAGAAGGAGATAGGTTGCAGAAGTTATTCGGAGATGAAGAGGCTTGCCCAGTAGCATGGAGAGCTGCATCAAACTAGTCTCTGGACTGAAAACCAGTTTAAATTAAACTGAAGTTGCAAGCAAGAAAGTACGATGATCAAATTTATATGCTGAACGATGCTGTAACATGTCTTGTAGACACATAAATACACATGTAAACAAAAGCATAAATAATTAGTGGAAACATTTCTGGGCATTAATTAATTGAAGAGACTGGTAAATGGAGACAATAAATTAATGCTCGTGCAAATCTTATACCATGTAGTACTATAGACAAAAATAGCACAATCACTAAGGCGTGTAAAAAGGCAATATGAGTAGTACAATTTTTCGGAAAAATGTTTTGTAAACAAAATGGCATTTTCGAGCACTTTCAAAATACGACTGAGAGTCGGAAGCACTTAATACACTGAAAATCATTTATGTGGGACACAGAAGACAAGTTTCGTACTGTCAAACCCAACTTTAGAGAGATATAGGCAATATATAAAAAATAGTAGTGACCAATCAGGGTTAGTGATGCACTATATGGTGACAACCAATCACTGTGTCATCTTCAGTAATTTTGACACTGAATACCAGTAAGAAGGGGCTGTGTGTACGACACCACTTTCTCCGCCCTTGATATCCGCTTTTCCGAGTGGAAACCGCAGTTTGTCATTAAAATGAATAACATATTGTCGTTATGTGAATTAGTGAACCTCGTTGGACTGCTCGAAATAAACAAAAATTATTGGAAATGCAGGAATCGGACATGCGTCTATCGAGCGGCTGTGCGATTTGATATCAACTGAACTGCAGAGGCTTACAGCGTATACAAGTTGGCTCAGCTAAGATGCTCACAGCAAATATTCTGAAATACTCTAGTTGGCGAGGGAATGGTAAGATTCCAGGCCACACGAGTTTAACACTTCGTACAGGGAAAGCAATTTCCTAACATGTTTCGGCAAAATTGTTATGGACTTCGTTTTGAGACGATAAACTTGACAGACTAGTGTAAATGCAAGAAAATTACCAGGAAATCCGTAACATTTGAAATTTAGACAGTTTTTAGTTAAGGTCTGAAACCGTAGCAGGCCATCGACGTTATATCCAAATAATTCCAACAAGGTACTTGCTAAATCTACAGATAAAGAACCAACTTGTTTTGCCAACTTATTTATTATGGAAACTACAGTAAACGACCTGCAGTAACACACTCTTCAAAACAAACAAAACAATAAGGATCACTCAGATCTAGCATATAACTACTAAGTCCTACAGTCAGAGTTCCCTTCGACTCTATACCTGTACAACTGTTCCAAGTCGTAGTCGGCTGTTGGCAGCTGGTAGATAGCATACCACGACGGAAGTGACGTAGCACAATCGTTGCTGAAGAAAGCGGTGGCACACCGCTGGACCGGCCGATCTTCTCCTCACTCGGCGAATCGAGAACTGCCCACTGAACGGCCGGGCGCCGGCGTATCTAGCCCCGGGCAGGATATGTCAGTGACTATTTGCACACATGTGATTGCCAGGAAATAGTTTGCTGACCGTCGCGCCCCCTTCCTCAGCTTCTGGCTGATGCCCTCTGATGGAAGTTGGCGGTATCTATGTGTTTGTTGTCAACTGTGGTACTTGCTTCTAAAGATTCTTGCATCGGCCAAACTTCACAGCGGAGCCGGAAACTCGCGTCGTTGGTCTGTCTGCGGAGATGCCACTGTAGTAGACGTCTGTGGTGACTGCAGCAGTCTTCCTCCTCCCTCCCCACCCCTCCCAGGGGGGAGGTGAAGGCACATCACGACTTCGGTCCGAGGTTCTGCTGTTGTAACGAGGCTACGGGGGACGGTGGAGGTGCCAGAGGCGGGGGGCACTCAATTGAATTCCATAGGCGAGGGCCTCCCCTATGGTGACTCTGCGAAAACCAGCGGCGACGACTGCGACGTCTGTAGCTGCGACAGTACGTCCGATAAGCCGCCAGCCTTCCGGAAGACCCCAGACCAAAGGCACCGCACCGGAGACAATGGCAGCGCCAGGCCCGGTCCACGATGGTGCCATAGCGGGTCAAAGTGCTTCCGACAGAGGGAACTTTAGTCAAGGACGACAGTTGCTATAGTCGGTCAAGAAGCGTGGAGACCTTGGCGGGAACCCAGCAGAGGTTGCCCTTGGGAAACACTAACACCTAGACTGCGGAGAGAATCGCAGCCGCACTGAGACAGGAGCAGTCGGATGGGCGAAAGCAGGAAACAGGAGCGACAAGGGCTTCTTATGAGGATGGCCGTGCAGATTCTTCCCCGCAGATTACCCTGCAGGACCGGAAGAACGATACGTAGACAGGAAGAGTGATGCTGACTCAGTTTGGCCTTCTGTAATTTAAATGAGCACACAAACTTTTCAGCCAGCCCATTGGATGCGGTATGTAATGGGACCATATGGAGCAGCTGGATGCCTGACGCAGCACAGAAGGAACTAAACTCTGCCGATGGGAACTGTCAGCCGTTGACAGTCACAATCGCCTATGGTACACCCTCGATGGCGAAAAAATGAGAGAAGGCTTGATTGGTGCAAGTCGCAGTGGTCGAGGATTTGCATGTGATGTAGGGAAAAGCACTGCTGGCGACCACCAGAGTGAGCCAGAAGGACCCACAAAATCCAGATGGAGTCAGGACCACAGGGCAGCGTTTGGAGACTACAGAAGCAGGCTCTGTGGCAGCGCTGACTGCTGAGGCAGACAGGAAGATCAGGAACCCACCATGTGGGTGATCTCACCATCTATTCCCCACCAATAGACATATTGGCTGCCGAGGCACTTCGTTAGGACGATCCCCCAGTGCCCGACATGTAGGGGCGCCAGGATCTGCTGATGGAGGGAGGATGGTATCATGACACACCAATGGTCAGCGCCACCTAAGAGAAGCAGAACCTCGCTGTGGGCGCGAAAGTCATTGAGGCGAGGCCAGTAAGTCAAAACCTCTGGGTCCGACATCTGACGATGACCGGGGGTCCACTCGAACGTGGCAGCACAGAACCGTCTGGAGAACCGGGTACAAGACTGTGCGCCATGTGACGAGCTAGGATCCAATGGCAACGAGGCAATGGCAGATGAGGCCACGGCATCCAGATGAAAACCAGCAACCGGATCAGCAACAAAGTCAGAATCTGCTCCCCTGATCTGTTACGTCCCTCCATGCCAACACCAATCTTCTTTCTAGACTTAAGAAGATTGGTGTTGGCATGGAGGGACGTAACACATGTCGTAGGTCTACCCTCCAAGGAACAACGCCCAGCGCTGCAGGCGGCGAGCGGTCCTGGTAGGGATGGCGGATGTGACTACGAACACAGAGACCATGGCCTAAAGCCACTGGACGCTCAACACCATCAACTATATGAGACAGCACAGCCCCCAACCCATAATCAGACGCGTCAGTGGCCAAAATAAGCGGCTTGGTGGGGGTCTTATGGGACGAGACATGGTGTAGCGAGAAGAGCAGATCTGAAACATTGTAAGCACGATCACATTCTGGCTACAAGGTCCAGGGAACATACTTGCGAAGGAGGTGATGCAGAGGCTCTGCCAGAGCCGCAGCATGTGAGAGAAAACACCGATAATAGTTGAGTTGACCCAAGATGGATTTCAGCTGGGAGACATTTGTCGGCATCAGGAGCCGCTGAATGGCCTCAAGGTATTGCAGCTTGGATCGAATGCCGGCAGCGCTCAAGTCATGTCTGAGGTCACTTGTGGCACAAAAAAATTGACATTTGGCCCTGTACGTCCGCAACCCCGCAACCTGCAGAACCTCAAAAGGTCGCCGAAGATTCGGTGCGAAGTCCAGGGTTGAGATCTCTGTAACTAAGATGTCGTCTAAGTAATTGGCGGTGCTGGAGACCTACGTCACCGGCTCCAGAAAGTGTTGAAAGTTTTCTGGAGTGCTGGCGATCCCAAAGGACAGGTGGCTGTACGGGAAGGGCCCACAGGGAGAACTGATGACAGAAAACTTTTTACAGGGACCATCGACCAGCAGCTGGAGGTATGCTTCCCTACGATCAATCTTGGTGAATATCTCTCCACCCGCCAATGTGAACAGAATATCAGCTACCTTTGGGATATGGTAAGAGTCAATGTCAGACTGGGCATTGATGGTGGCCTTAAAATCGCCACATACCCTGAGAGACCAATTAGTTTTTTCGAGGACGACAATGGGCGAAGCCCAGTGATTATGGTGAACCGGTGACAGAAATCCCGCCTCCTCGAGACGACTCAGTTCCTTGTAGAGGGCATACCACGGAGTCAAAAGCACCAGACAAACCTTGTAAAACTTTGGAACTGCCAAGGGAAGTGGTTCTGCGTGTGCCTCAAAACTGGACACCCTGGAGAAGAATCAGAGAAGGTGTCAGGCAAGGAATCGAAAAGTCCCTGTAAAAGAGCGTCAGGGGACACAGTGTGAATTGCCGGGACTGAATCATAGATCTCAAGGTCAAGTGAATGAAAAAGATCTATCTACAACAGATTAGAGTCTGTGGGGGCAGCTACGACCAAAACTCGGATGGTGGCATCATAAGAGAGATACTGCATCCGCAAGAGGAACCACCTCTGCATGCGGGTAATGTCGTTACTATATCTCTTCAAGGGGATTCAAAATGGGCGGAGCGTCGGAGCAAACAAGCGGTGGTGAAAGTTGCTGTCACTAATAGTAGCTGAGGCCACTGTGTCCAACTGGAAATGGAGAGGGATCCCATTGAGCTGAACCATGAGAGCGGTGGGCCCCAGCGTGTGTGGGAGAACCATCTACGTACGCAGTGGCCTTGCGTACGTGTTTGTTGTCAACTGTGGTAGTTGCTTATGAAGACCCTTGCGTCGGCCAGACTTCTCAGAGGAGTCGAAAACTCTCGTCGCTGGTCTGGCTGCAGAGTTGCTGCTGTAGTAGGAGTCTGTCGTGACTGCAGCAGTACCGTCTTAAACTCAGCCATTAGTAGGATACAGGTAAAATTTTCAGTAAAAACATGTTTCAAAGAAAAATACATCAATAGTGAAGACATCAACTGAGACCTAAAAACCCGGAAAATAAAACAGCCAACTGGCAATCATATCACATAGGCCTTAGTTAAATGGCCACGGTGGTCTAGCGGTTCTAGGCGCTCAGTCCGGAGCCGCGCGACTGCTACGGTCGCAGGTTCGCATCCTGCCTCGGGCATGGATGTGTGTGATGTCCTTAGGTTAGTTAGGTTTAAGTAGTTCTAAGTTCTAGGGGACTGATGACCATAGATGTTAAGTCCCATAGTGCTCAGAGCCATTTGAACCATTTTGAACCTTAGTTAAACCGGAAAAATAATACTTGAATTCGTTAGTGCAATGACTCAGGCTGACTGCATAAATTAATGTATAAATAAAATTAAACAACAACGTCCCAAATACTTAAACAACAAGCAATGAAATTAGTCCTGAGTCCAAATAAATGACGAAAAGGCAGCACAAAAACTGGTAAATTATTAAGTGCAATCAAACCCATTAAATTGCGTCATGGACCGACAGAACCTTCCAGCAATGTAAATAGCTATTGATAAATCTTTTAAATAAAATCAAATTAATCCAAACCTATAACACATAATGTGAGGATCCCCACATTATAGAGGACAGATCCGAATGTTCGTACCCTCTATAGACTACTGTCCTCATCAAGCAAGTCCATCGTGCACCAATGACTACGATTCGTTAATCTGAACCGTACCACGACCTGTCAGTAATTCGTAAACCATCTCTGAGACAAAGATTCTGGTGCGCTGAGCGACTCAGCGAGAGGGCACGCCTGGAGCGGCAAAGAAGATTTTGACAGTACAGGTCGGTACGAGGTGGAGTGAGCTGAGTGACGGTTGCGGATTGAAGTAGTGCGGCGGAGTTGGTCCGTGGCCTTCTGGCTTCGAAGGCACCTAGGTCCCACACAAAACGTCGTCGTCATACAAGATACAGGGCGTGGAGAGTGTAACGCTGGCTGTGACGTCTCGTTGGAAAGTCTGGCTGGAACAGAGCCGAGTGGTCCGAAAGGCTAGGTCTATCTGCAGTAAGATATATTTCTGGAGTTACTCGACTATGAAGTATCGTAATACAGGGTGTCCCTGATTAGTTTTAAAGGCAGTATGCATGTATCTACTTAAATTTTCTGGCACTTCGTGCCACTTCTTGTGCACTGTCTTCTTGAGACTTAAATTTAGTCATCGGTCTAACCTAACCTCTTTCTGGGACGCCTCGGGATGGTCCCGGCGGAGGTTCGAGTCCTCCCTTGGGCATGGGTGTGTGTGTTTGTCCTTAGGATAATTTAGGTTAAGTAGTGTGTAAGCTTAGGGACTGATGACCTTAGCAGTTAAGTCCCATAGAGTTTCACGCACATTTTGAACACCTCGGGAGGCATTTAGTATTCCGGGTGAAGGAGATGCGGGTAACATCTTAACACAAATTTTTCGTTGAGTTCTTAGCTAAAAGAGTGTTTTCTGTGTCATAGGCATGTACTACTCCCTCACTAAACCTAAACGTCGGTGCAGCAGGTTGGTGGGCCACCTGGCACCAGACGTGATACTGCACATTCGCCGTGGTGGCTATGGCGATTTGGCGATGTTTTGTTATTCTGTAACTCTTATTGCTTGTAAAATTTTAATTTAGCTTTGATATAGCCCTTGTAGCACTTGATCATTCCCATTTGGGACTCTGATTAGTGAAATTATTGGAAGATAGTTTGCCATTATCATTTCACAATAATTGTTACTTCAGAGTTCCTAAGAAGAAAAAGGGTTCTTGTTCTGTATTAATCGGAATATTGATCTCATTACTAAATCACATGGTAATTGTTTTAAATATTCTCTGAAGATAGTATTTCCATAACATTCTATGTTTTTAAATATATTGTATTTTAGGAATGGTGCTTATTTTTCCTTTGGGTCCAACCCTTGAGCAATTAATAAATCGTAGGAGGGGTAGCAAATTCTACTTTGACTCTCACAGTCCTAAATAGCAGATTAATTTCCTGGGCTGTCATCCAACAGATCAAAGTGAACTGCACCTCGGCCAAATAAGTTAATAGAATAGCGTCACAAAAAAGCTCAAAATAATATGCAGTTCCAGCGATTGCTCATACCGCCCATGTCCCACATCACTGGCAGAATTTGCCCTTGAATGGCTGTCCTCCAGCTGGTGAGAGACGGAGAGTGAGCTGTGCAGTCCATTGTTAGGTCGGCGCGGCCAAACGCTTCCACGCCCCTGGCGAGACGCGGAATGGGCCGTCGTTGCTTAGCTACCGGCAAAGATTACATAGCCAAACAGAGCATTCTTATATTCCCTAATCTGTTTAAGATATCGAAACTCTGTTTCCACTCTGGTCAATTATGAAAAATTCTTCAAGACAGGAATTATAGTGTCTTTTCACAGCTACATTAATTACCAAGATTTAAATGATTAATGGAAAATCTCATATAGAGATGTGAAACAAATACTAACAAAGAGATAGAGGGGCTGGCCAGTACTTACCTCAGCTCAGTACAGCCGATAGATACACACAAAACAAAACCGAAAATTTATGTTCCTAGCTTTCGGAACAAATGTTCCTTCATCAGGAAGGAGAGAGGGGAAAGAAAGGGAAGAAGGGAAAGGAGATTCAGTTACTCACAACCCAGGTTATGAAGCAACAGGGAAAGGAAAATAGGGAGGGTAGCAAGGATGAAGGCATGGTTGTCAGAGGGAAGCCAAAGATATTCTACTGTAAGTACTGTGCCAGCTTCAAACCAAAGAGGATGCATACAGAAGTAAAGAGGTATATAGTATAAAGATAAACACAACTATGCAGGATGAAAAGATGCGTGAATGGCTAAGAGGAAAGGGAAAGAGGAGAAGACTGAAGAGTAAATGGGAGTGAGGTTGTTTAACGTAGGTTCAGTCCAGGGGGATGGCGGGATGAAAGGATGTGTTGGAGTGCAAGTTCCCATCTCCGCAGTTCAGAGGGACTGGTGTTGGGTGGGAGAAGCCAAATGGCACATACGGTGTAGCAGGTTCCTAGGTCCCTAGAATTATGCTGCAGGGCATGCTCCGCTACTGGGTATTGGGCATCTCCTAGGCGGACAGTTCGTCTGTGTCCGTTCATGCGCTCAGCCAGTTTAGTTGTTGTCATGCCGATGTAAAAGGCTGTGCAGTGCAGGCATGTCAGTTGATAAATGACATGTGTAGTTTCACATGTGGCCCTGCCTTGAATTGTGTACGTTTTACCAGTAGCGGGGCTGGAGTAAGTGGTTGTGGGGGGATGCATGGGGCAGGTTTTGCAGCGGGGTCGGTTACAGGGGTAGGAACTGCTGGGTAGAGAAGGTAGTCTGGGAATATTGTAGGGTTTAACAAGGATATTACGGAGGTTAGGGGGCCGACGAAAGGAAACTCTGGGTGGTGTGGGGAGAATTTTGTCAAGGGATGATCTCATTTCAGGGGTTGACTTGAGAAAATCATATCCCTGGCGGAGTAATTTGTTGATGTTTTCGAGGCCAGGATAATATTGGGTGACAAGGGGGATGCTTCTGTGTGGTCTGGGGGTAGGAACATTGTTGTTGGACGGGGAGGAATGTATTGCTCGAGAGATCTGTTTGTGGACAAGGTCTGCAGGATAGTTGCGGGAGAGGAAAGCACTGGTCAGGTTATTGGTGTAATTGTTGAGGGATTCGTCACTGGAGCAGATACGTTTGCCACGAATACCTAGGCTGTAGGGAAGGGAGCGTTTGATGTGGAATGGATGGCAGCTATCAAAGTGAAGGTACTGTTGTTTGTTTGTGGATTTGATATGGACAGAGGTGTAGATGTGAGCTTCAACAAGATGAAGGTCAACATCCAGGAAGGTGGCTTGGGTTTTGGAGAAGGACCAGGTGAAATTCAGATTCGAAAAGGAGTTGAGGTTATGGAGGAAATTAAGGAGTGTTTCTTCACCATGAGTCCAGACCACAAAGATGTCATCTATAAACCTATACCAGGCCAGGGGAAGCAGCTGTTGGGTCTTCAGGAAAGCCTCCTCCATGCGGCCCATGAAGAGGTTGGCATAGGACGGAGCCATCCTGGTTCCCATGGCCGTTCCCCTGATTTGTTTGTAGGTCTGGCCTTCAAAAGTGAAGTAATTATGGGTGAGGATGAAGTTGGTAAGTGTGATGAGGAACGAGGTTTTTGGAAGATCTTCGGGTGGGCGTTGGGAGAGGTAGTGCTCAAGGGCAGAGAGACCATGGGTATGTGGGATGTTTGTGTAAAGGGATGTAGCATCTATGGTGACAAGAAAGGTTTCAGGTGGGAGAGGAGTGGGAATGGATTTGAGGCGTTCTAGGAAATGGTTTGTGTCTTTGATGTAGGATGGGAGTCTGCAGGTGATAGGTTGGAGGTGCTGGTCTACCAGAGCTGAGATACGTTCGGTTGGGGCTTTGAAGCCTGCTACAATGGGACGGCCAGGATGGTTCTCTTTGTGGATTTTGGGTAATAGGTAGAAGGTAGGGGTACGTGGCTCAGGTGGAGTGAGTAATTCTATGGAAGCCGTTGTGAGGCATTGTGAGGGACCTTGGATTCTTAGGATTTTTTGCAGCTCAGTCTGGATGGAGGGAATGGGATCCTGGGTAACAGCTTTGTAGGTTGAGGTGTCAGAGAGTTGACGCAGTCCTTCTGCCACATACTCCACACGGTCAAGTACGACAGTTGTGGAGCCTTCCTTCTGCCACATACTCCACACGGTCAAGTACGACAGTTGTGGAGCCTTCCTTCTGCCACATACTCCACACGGTCAAGTACGACAGTTGTGGAGCCTTCCTTCTGCCACATACTCCACACGGTCAAGTACGACAGTTGTGGAGCCTTCCTTCTGCCACATACTCCACACGGTCAAGTACGACAGTTGTGGAGCCTTCCTTCTGCCACATACTCCACACGGTCAAGTACGACGGTTGTGGAGCCTTCCTTCTGCCACATACTCCACACGGTCAAGTACGACAGTTGTGGAGCCTTCCTTCTGCCACATACTCCACACGATCAAGTACGACAGTTGTGGAGCCTTCCTTCTGCCACATACTCCACACGGTCAAGTACGACAGTTGTGGAGCCTTCCTTCTGCCACATACTCCACACGGTCAAGTACGACAGTTGTGGAGCCTTCCTTCTGCCACATACTCCACACGGTCAAGTACGACAGTTGTGGAGCCTTCCTTCTGCCACATACTCCACACGGTCAAGTACGACAGTTGTGGAGCCTTCCTTCTGCCACATACTCCACACGGTCAAGTACGACAGTTGTGGAGCCTTCCTTCTGCCACATACTCCACACGGTCAAGTACGACAGTTGTGGAGCCTTCCTTCTGCCACATACTCCACACGGTCAAGTACGACAGTTGTGGAGCCTTCCTTCTGCCACATACTCCACACGGTCAAGTACGACAGTTGTGGAGCCTTCCTTCTGCCACATACTCCACACGGTCAAGTACGACAGTTGTGGAGCCTTCCTTCTGCCACATACTCCACACGGTCAAGTACGACAGTTGTGGAGCCTTCCTTCTGCCACATACTCCACACTCCTCTCATTCACCCGGAACCTCAACTGGAAATACCACTTCACTACCCAAACACAGCCCCCAAATACTAGACCCAGTGTTGAACCCTGTCTAGAACAGTTCCGACTGCCTTCTCAAAGGGATCCTCCTCCCCTCCCCCAAAACCATCCCTTGCAGACATTTCAGGAATTCCTCACATCCAGTGTTGCCTCCCAGTCCTTCTTGAAGAACATCCCAACAACCCCCAACATCACCCCAGCTGAATCCCGTGCCATTAAGGAGCTAAGAATAGACCGCTCTATTGTCATCCTCCCGGCGGATAAAGGCTCCACAACTGTCGTACTTGACCATGTGGAGTATGTGGCAGAAGGACTGCGTCAACTCTCCGACACCTCAACCTACAAAGCTGTTACCCAGGATCCCATTCCCTCCATCCAGACTGAGCTGCAAAAAATCCTAAGAATCCAAGGTCCCTCACAAGGCCTCACAACAGCTTCCATAGAATTACTCACTCCACCTGAGCCACGTACCCCTACCTTCTACCTATTACCCAAAATCCACAAAGAGAACCATCCTGGCCGTCCCATTGTAGCAGGCTTCAAAGCCCCAACCGAACGTATCTCAGCTCTGGTAGACCAGCACCTCCAACCTATCACCCGCAGACTCCCATCCTACATCAAAGACACAAACCATTTCCTAGAACGCCTCAAATCCATTCCCACTCCTCTCCCACCTGAAACCTTTCTTGTCACCATAGATGCTACATCCCTTTACACAAACATCCCACATACCCATGGTCTCTCTGCCCTTGAGCACTACCTCTCCCAACGCCCACCCGAAGATCTTCCAAAAACCTCGTTCCTCATCACACTTACCAACTTCATCCTCACCCATAATTACTTCACTTTTGAAGGCCAGACCTACAAACAAATCAGGGGAACGGCCATGGGAACCAGGATGGCTCCGTCCTATGCCAACCTCTTCATGGGCCGCATGGAGGAGGCTTTCCTGAAGACCCAACAGCTGCTTCCCCTGGCCTGGTATAGGTTTATAGATGACATCTTTGTGGTCTGGACTCATGGTGAAGAAACACTCCTTAATTTCCTCCATAACCTCAACTCCTTTTCGAATCTGAATTTCACCTGGTCCTTCTCCAAAACCCAAGCCACCTTCCTGGATGTTGACCTTCATCTTGTTGAAGCTCACATCTACACCTCTGTCCATATCAAATCCACAAACAAACAACAGTACCTTCACTTTGATAGCTGCCATCCATTCCACATCAAACGCTCCCTTCCCTACAGCCTAGGTATTCGTGGCAAACGTATCTGCTCCAGTGACGAATCCCTCAACAATTACACCAATAACCTGACCAGTGCTTTCCTCTCCCGCAACTATCCTGCAGACCTTGTCCACAAACAGATCTCTCGAGCAATACATTCCTCCCCGTCCAACAACAATGTTCCTACCCCCAGACCACACAGAAGCATCCCCCTTGTCACCCAATATTATCCTGGCCTCGAAAACATCAACAAATTACTCCGCCAGGGATATGATTTTCTCAAGTCAACCCCTGAAATGAGATCATCCCTTGACAAAATTCTCCCCACACCACCCAGAGTTTCCTTTCGTCGGCCCCCTAACCTCCGTAACATCCTTGTTAAACCCTACAATATTCCCAGACTACCTTCTCTACCCAGCAGTTCCTACCCCTGTAACCGACCCCGCTGCAAAACCTGCCCCATGCATCCCCCCACAACCACTTACTCCAGCCCCGCTACTGGTAAAACGTACACAATTCAAGGCAGGGCCACATGTGAAACTACACATGTCATTTATCAACTGACATGCCTGCACTGCACAGCCTTTTACATCGGCATGACAACAACTAAACTGGCTGAGCGCATGAACGGACACAGACGAACTGTCCGCCTAGGAGATGCCCAATACCCAGTAGCGGAGCATGCCCTGCAGCATAATTCTAGGGACCTAGGAACCTGCTACACCGTATGTGCCATTTGGCTTCTCCCACCCAACACCAGTCCCTCTGAACTGCGGAGATGGGAACTTGCACTCCAACACATCCTTTCATCCCGCCATCCCCCTGGACTG
Organism: Schistocerca cancellata; assembly: GCF_023864275.1. NCBI lineage: Eukaryota > Metazoa > Arthropoda > Insecta > Orthoptera > Acrididae > Schistocerca > Schistocerca cancellata. The sequence continues at coordinate 970,812,767 of NC_064626.1, forward strand.
AACCTACGTTAAACAACCTCACTCCCATTTACTCTTCAGTCTTCTCCTCTTTCCCTTTCCTCTTAGCCATTCACGCATCTTTTCATCCTGCATAGTTGTGTTTATCTTTATACTATATACCTCTTTACTTCTGTATGCATCCTCTTTGGTTTGAAGCTGGCACAGTACTTACAGTAGAATATCTTTGGCTTCCCTCTGACAACCATGCCTCCATCCTTGCTACCCTCCCTATTTTCCTTTCCCTGTTGCTTCATAACCTGGGTTGTGAGTAACTGAATCTCCTTTCCCTTCTTCCCTTTCTTTCCCCTCTCTCCTTCCTGATGAAGGAACATTTGTTCCGAAAGCTAGGAACATACATTTTCGGTTTTTTTTTTTTTTGTGTATCTATCGGCTGTACTGAGCTGAGGTAAGTACTGGCCAGCCCCTCTATCTCTTTGTTAGTATTAATTACCAAGATTGTAAGATAATAATCTATGTGGGGTATGCATTGGGAGTGCAACGCCCACATCAATCGCCACTTAGCATTTTTGAGTAATAAATTAAGGCAGTAACGACAAGTAGCAGCATAGATGTGAACAAATTTGCTGTTCATCACGCTTTTCTAACAGAGGTTGCTAAGGGAAGATCAATGACAATGTACTGCATTGCGTTAAGTCTATTTTCAAATTATGAGCCTCATATCACCTCGTAATCACGCTGTGAAGTGATGTGAGGCTCCTAATTTGAAATAACCAAATATTGTTAACCAAAAATTTTCCCGCAATCTCTTGAGAACAACTGCATAGTGAAAACACGTGCAAATTCAAAATATGTATTGTTCAATTTTTTTTTATTTCTGTAAAATGTTTTATGAATAGCTACTTCAGCAGCATTGCTTCGTTCACATACGTTCTATCGACTTTATATGTAATCAGATACCCTGTTTTACAGATCTGTTTAGTGTTTGATGTCCACATTGTTTTCAAGGCCCTAGCAGAGATAAGAGCGAAACCATTCCCGTAGTTAACTCGTGATTAGATGCCAGTCATTTGCTGTCCAGTTAGTTTGTCCGACCAACATATATTGCCAAGTTTGATTAGTAGGGCACGGATAGTTATGTAAATAAATACATTGTTGCATGCGCATAACAAAACTGTAACTAAGGAAGAAATTCCCGAAACAGCGCACTTCAATCGAGACGAAATTTTATTTCAAATAAAAATACATATTTCCGTAAAACGTAATCTAAACATTTTAAATAATATTGCTGGACAAATAATTTGTCACATTTTTTGTTATAATTTTTAAGTATAACAAAAAGACTTCTGCATTGTCATATTGTGAAAATGTAATTTGAATAACTTCATTTGTGAACGTATTGCATGGTGAATGATCTTCACTATGTGGATGGCTCATTCCGTGCACAGGTATACAGAGGTCTTCAGTCATTGCCCTCCTCTTGTTTAAATCAGAGCGTTTATTTAGTACGGTATCTTAAGTAAAATGATTGACGATATAAAGTTGAAAGTAAAGTCGGTTGTTCGCTCCTGTTTGCAACAATATGTTGCTGAATTTAGTGGCATCCTTACAAGTGATAGAAGAATTATGTTTGTCAAAAATGTGGGAAATCAGTAAATGCAGACCGGCGATTTTAGGTCTTGCAGCATTTAACAGATTCCAAACATAGAATAGCCGCTTCACGTACAAATTTTAAACAAGCTTCTTTAGGTGAAGGAGCTTCCTCTACACGTACGTCAGTTTCAAAAAGTTCCGATATTATACAGATTTATGCAACACTTTTCTTTCTTGTGTGTTCCACCGTTCAAAAATTTTGTAACGAAATATGCAAACTTTGGAACACCAGAAGAATCAATACTAAGAAAATTGTACATTCCTCTCGTGCCTCTCTGTCACGAAGAAGTGCTAAGAAACATCAGAGCAGAATGTGAAAATAAACATCATTTGGGTAAGCATTGACGAATAGCCAGATTCTAGCCGAATGAAAATGGGAAACGAGACGGTAGATGTGGAAGAAAATTATGAAATAGTTACAGAGTGATGTTTTATATTAGCAGCTAAAGAAATATCAGCACCGAATCATCTAACAATTTTTCATTTTTTCAATGAGTCTTTGCTGTTGTTAGGGGCGAATGAGATGAAATTTGATAGTGTTTTATTCCTACTTACAGATGCTGCTCCATATCTGAAGAAGGCAGCAGAAGCTCTATCCGTGAGCTTCCCATTCATTATATGTAACTTCCATAGTACTTGGTTTACTCAGAGTATGTGAGCAAATGTGTAGGTTGTATCCTAAAATGAACGAATTTATCTGAAATAGCATAACGTTTCTTTGTGAAAGTGCTAACTAGAATTGACTTTTTCAGAGTCCAAACTCCAGATCCTTCACTTCCACCTGGACCCATAGTTACGGAATGGGGGACAGGGTTGGAAGCATCTGCATATTATGCAAACAGATTAACAAATTTTAAATCGGTGATTGATAAACTAAATAAGGATGGAGCTTCTTCAGTTAAATTCTCCTACATGTACTCAAAATAATAATGAATTTTCTTACATATCTGCAAAACTTAGTCTTTTCTATTACGCCATCAAAAAGTTATAAACATCTACCAGCTTTGGGACAGTTAATTAAGTGCATGACTGAGAAAAAAAATTAATTCACACGAACGTCCAAAAGTGGAAGGTATAAAACAGAAATTTGAAAATGTCTTCTAAACAAACAGTGGATTAGACACTATGTGTAAAATTTCCCAAATTTTGGAAGGGGAAGTAAATGTTAACGAAACTGAAAATGTGTGTCCCAGTCACATCCCTTTGATAACATATGCAAGACTATCACCATGTGGTGTTCAAAAGTCCTTTCCTAGGTATTGTGCATTGTTTCGAGACAACCTGACCGGTTTGTGATGGAAAACTTGGAGAAAGTGTTTGTGATTCAGTGCAAGCCGCCACTGTTTCATTGTGATTAATGCTCCTTTATCATGATTATTTACAATTTTATAATGCTAATACAAAATATTTTTGCATTTTATTCATACTTTCTATATTTTTCCTACACAAAAAACAAAATATTTTAAGGTTTCTTAGCGCATTAATATCGTTTTAAATTTTTCTTCACTATTATGTTATGCAAGTGGACTCTTTCAGTTGTGTCAAGCTGAATCCCTCTCTCCTCTCCACCCCCACCGGCTCAGTCTGGGACTACATTTCAATTTAATAACACAAACTCCTACGTAAGACTACAATCGGTTTGATGTTCAGAAGAGATAATTCCTAGTATCTAAATACTTGATTACTCCGAAACTAGTAATCGGATTTCGAAGATTGAAACAGCATTAAATCAGTCTTCTTTAGAACTAAGGTACCTGCAGCAGAAATTACTATAGTTCCATTTGAACTACTTGCTACCGATATCTCAGTAGTTAATGTAGGTATGAAAAGAGACTACACGTCATTTAGTGAGCGGTTTTTCACTATTCATTTAGGTGAAAAGAGAATAGTGACATCTGCAAAGTTGTAGAAAATATCCAATGTCCCGTGAAATATCTTATCTGAATGAACCTGTATGTCTGTGCAAATCCTAATTAAATAGTGATATGACTAATCTTAGTTTCCGTATAAATGACTGCAAATACAAATGACAGTTACTGAGACTGACTTACTGTTTTTCGTCTGTGCACACACAGGGCTAGCACTGAAAAAGCAATGGAGCAATTTCGGCGCGAAAAACACTGCAGCTGATGGCATGAGCTATGCGAAGTGCAACGCAGAGCAGGAGTGCATTAAAGCACGAACTGTCAGCTGTGGTGCAACAAATTTCTAAACGCATGTTAAGCGACAGTTTTCCCTCGCAAATACGCGCGGTGTGCTCGACGCTTCACAGCAAAAAAGAAGAGTTAAGCCTTTTGGCGAGGCCACGCCGCCAGCCTAATGTGTCCATTAGACTGGATCCATAAATCTGACGCCGCGCGGCGGGCTGAGGCAGCCGCGGCGCCATTATGCAAACACTCAGCGCGACAAAAGTCGCCAGCGACACGGCACGCGGACACGGCGGCGTGGCGACACCGCCGGAATGTGGCGCCGCCGCGGCCGCCCAACAGCTTCCTCCGCCGCGGAGCAGCCGCCTTTGTGACCTCGCGAAACGTCGCGGTAGGCAGAGGCACGCACTAATGGTATCTTTCCCCGTTCCTCTGCAGGTCGAAACGCGAAACGGTGCAATTTTCGTCACTCTTCCTGTTTCGTTGTTCCTCTCCTTCAGTCCTCCCATCCATTTTTTCTGAAGCTTTCTTAATTAATAAAATAAACAATGTGTTTTCGATTACTAGTATGAAACTCAGTTACCTATGATGTATACACGCAGACTGAAACGACCAATGAAAATTTGTACCATGGCTAGGATTCGAATGCTGGTCTCCTGCTCACTAGGTAGATGCACTAAACACCATCCTGGGAAGTCGCTTTGCACAATTACTCGGACTAATCTACCACGCCTCCCTACCCAATCCAAATTCTCCAGATGCATGAATGAGGATTTGTATTGGGGAAGGAGGCATGTTTGGGTAATCCGTGCAGTTGTACAAGCCACTGTGGGAGGTGGCGTAGTGGTTAGCGCATCTGCCTAGTGGTGGCCGGGCGGTTCTAGGCGCTAAAGTCCGGAATCACCCGGCTGCTACGGTCGCAGGTTCGAGTCCTGCCTCGGGGATGGATGTGTGTGATGCCATTAGGTTAGTTAGGTTTAAGTAGTTCTATGTTCTAGGAGACTGATGGCCTCAGATGTTAAGTCCCGTAGAGGGGTAAGCCGCCCCCTGTAATAAAAAAAAAAAAAGAAATCAACTGAGTTAATGGATCACCGAAGAACTGACACGGGTGTCTTGCGACGTCCGCCCCGAGCAGATGCAAAGAACGAAAACGAACAAAATGAGATTACAAAAAAAAAAAAAAAAAAAAAAGGAAAAAGTGAGCAGGAGACCCGGGTTCGAATCCTGACATTGGTAAAAATTTCCATTCGTCGCTTCAGTTCGCATATTATAATCAATATCTATTTACTTCCTTTTTCCATCAAGGACTTATTGTAAACGTGTAGAGTCACATTGCAACTACGTCTTAGCTCTGAAATATACACTTCTCGTTATCAATATTGCAAAAGCAGTAAGGATAGCAAATAACGAAAAGACAACACCTTCAACTTCCATCATCGACTAGCTAAGATATGGATGAACGCTTTCCTATTACAAGCAAGTAACCCATAATAATGGGTGAGTGATTTGGGAAACCTGTTGGCCGGTTCATCAAACACATTCTGTAACGGAGGACCTCACTACACCATGGGCAATATGCGAACTCCTGTTATCCTAAAACAGCGTTGCAGAAACCTCGAACATAGGGCACAACCACCGGCCAAAACACTTCATAAATGGCACAGCTGCTCTTTAAATTACTGGCTATGCAGATCAGAAATCGTATTGTGGATCCAATGGCAGACTCTAGTATCACGCCAGGTGCTCGGTTCGTATGACCATGACTAATACAATCTGGCGAAGTTCTATCTCCAAGCACTCTCCACTATAATACTGCACATAGACCAGGGACGTGTTTGAAAAAACGATGTGGTATCATTCGTGTCCCGAGTGTTATATTTTGACCCATCACTGTCACTGGCCCTCTATCTGCTGCCAAGTCAATGAAAACCTCAACAATTGTCCCTTTGACGGCTGTCTATCGCACTTCAAACTTCGACGCACTGACCCGTCGCAAACAAACCAATTTTCTATTTCCAGTGTGGTGGCTAACGCTACTTGTAGCGGGTTGTCTGGAGGGGGGGGGGGTGCGTGTAATTAGGTATCGCGTTACAGGTACAGTAATGGTATGAGCTGTTACGTCGGGCAGCAGGTGTGGAGAAAGGAGTAGAGTGTCTGCGTATAAATCTTAAAAGTAAAAGTATTATTCCTTTAGTATTCGGTCAGGTGCCACGGTTTTTTGTCGCAGCCAGTGGACAAGATTGGACGCCCATCCAGGAGCTTGCAGAGGGTGCTGAACTCAGCACACGCCATTTGTCAGTAGGGTCAGCTAACAGTGGTAAGCAGGCTGCTGAAAGGCAGAGTCGTGCCATCATCAATCTTGTTGCGAGACACTGCAGTGGCAGATCCTCCAGGCTGGCTCGGACCGTGGTGCTATATTGCAGTCAGTCATGTCGGTTGGTGCCACGCAATGTTGAACCAAGGGCACCAGCGTTGATGCCTGCAGATGCAAACCTATAGTGGCAGAGTGCGCCAGGACAAATCAAATCAGCAGAAGTAGAGTGTGTCTGCACAGACAGGCAGCAACTTGTCAGCCAGTCAGGCCCAAGCGCGAACCATGGACCACAAAGAAACTACCCTAAAGCCAAGTCGGCGAGCAGGTGTTCTCCAGGCTGGAAGGCACCAGGTCTGCTTCTCACAGCATGAGGCGAAGGCGCGGCCATTAGGTCCACAGCTAGCAAAACTCGCGGCCAGTCGTAGCAGCCCGCTGACCCATTTCAGATCATAGACTGGCGAGGATTATTTCTTGTAGCTGGCAGTAGGCGGTGACAGAGATTTCATGACTGAAATGAGCAGTATTTATGGCCGTTCAGACCACTATGGTTCTGGCAAGCTATTAGCCCTCATCACACAGATCAAGTAAGTAGCCGATGCGAACATGGAGCAAGTTGAAATAGAGGTTGCGTTGGCTACACTCTACTTCTGTGCTTCAGTATTGTCAACTACGTTACCAACCTGGCAGTGGTTCTTGCTGGACAGCGAGCTCCGTTTCTGACGTCTTGTGAAAATTCTCCATTCTATGTTCCACCTCTCCCTTAGATAACGGCTTCTTGCGATAGCCTCTATAGCCGCCCATAATTGCAACAGCTTTGCCGGTGCAGGATTTTATGCATAAAATGACGTCTAGATTAGGTCCCATAAATTTTCGTTGGGATCCACGTTGGGCCATCTGGATGGCAAGACTTTGTGCTCGAATTGTTCGGAATGTTCTTGAAATCAATCACGAACAGCTGAGTGTCTGAAGATGGTCACCAAGTAGTTGAACATAACCGTTTCCAGTCAATGATACATGTAAACGTAGCCCACACTTCTATGGAGCCACCACCAGCTTGCACAGTGCTTTGTTGACAAGTCAGATCCATGGCTTCGTGGAGTCTGCGCCACGCTCGAACATTACCATTAGCTCTTAACGACTGAAATTCGGACCCATCTGACCAGGCCACAGACTTCCAGTCATCTGGGGTCCAACCGAAGTGGTCAGGAGCACAGGAGAGGCGCTGCAGGCGATGTGATGCTGTTATCAAAGGCAATCGCGTCTGCTGCTATAGCCCATTAACGCCAAATTTCACCGCACTCTCCTAAAGAATACGCTCACCATTCATCCCACATCCATTTCTGCGGTTATTTCACACAACGCTGCTTGTCTGTTAGTACTGACAACTCTTCGCAAACGCCGCTGCCTCGGTCGGTAAGTGAAGGCCGTCGGCCACAGCGTTGCCATGGCGAGGGGTTATGCGTGAAATTTGGTATTCTCGGCACACTCTTGACACTGTGGATCTGGGAATGTTGATTTCCCTAAAGATTTCCGAAATGGAATGTCCTATGCGACTTGGTCCAACTACTGTTCTGCGTTCAAGGCCTGTTAATTCCTGTCGTGCGGTTATAATCACGTCTGAAATATTTTTACATGAATCACCCGAGTACATATGACAGCTCCTTCAATGCACCGCTCTTTTATGCCTTGTGTACGCGATGCTGCCGCCATTTGTATATACTCACGTCGCTATCCGACGAATTCTGTCACCTCAGTGTGTTTGCTGATGCTAGATAAGCTTAAGTATTCCTTGGCATTGTAAATATAACAGTTATTTTTCCTGGTTATTTCCGAGTACCATACATTGTAAATTATTATGTTTCTGCCCGATTGTCTGTATGGAGCAAGATTCAATTTTTTCTGTATTTGAATTTATTCTGTTATTGTTACGAGGTCGATTCTGTTATAAGCTGATTTAGCACTAGTTAAAGTTCTAACTGGCTACAGAAATATGTCTTTTGTTTTATTGTAAGTGGTTTTCCGTTCTGTTGTTCGGAGTTTGGATGCTTAATAAAATAAATGTTAAATTGGGTCTCTCACCTGCACAATCCATAAAAAGGAGCTCACGCCATCCAAAGCCCATAATACAACCTCCATAACATACTTTACAGCTATGGAGCTCCGCCTACCCAAATTACTTCCAACGGATGATGTTTGCACCAATGTTATCTTCCAGAGAGACAAATCGCATTGCTGCTTTGCCACAAGTGTCCAAAACAGTGACAGAAACATAACAAAGATTTCAAATTCTCTTCCAGTTTTCCAAATTTATGCTGGACCAGCACGCTGTTTACAGTCTGCACATTGTTCACTCGGACAGAAAGGCCTCGACCGTTAGGCAGCTGCCATACATGCGTAAGTGGTATACCGTCACGGAAGAGGAATTCAGTTCCTACAGCGTCTTCCTTGTTGATATTATCGATGACTACATAACCAGGTATAACTAGCATAGAGGCTGCCTCCTGGTGTGTGGGAATGTCAACAATAATACCACACAAGAATGCAGTCGGTAAACATAGTTTCACTGGACTTTGAAGCTTATTGGTGTATAAAGTGGTGATGACTTAGGTCGAAATAATTACCACAGTGACATTACGGTTGATTAGATTTTACTGCCGGAACCATCTGTACTGACTTCTTCGCACCGCAGTTGTTTGACAATTTCTAGGATGTGAGCCGAAACGTCAACATTCATGTTGTATTGGGAAATTGGAGATGGTTTCTTTCCTTAATCAGTGTTCTTTCTTTAATTTTTCAAGCAATTACTTGCATTTTTTGTCGAAGTTTATCAACCAACTTCTTTGCCCCGTAGTGAGCTATTCTAAATTTTCCTTTTCACGAAATATCTGTCAAGTACTCTTTTTCGGTTTCTCTGTGGTACGTTTCCTAGGATTATTAGATATCTCAACCACTATTAAGGTTGCATTATAATTGCTCTTTGCTTCACTTTTGGTCGACTTATTTATCGTATCAGATTCTTTAATTGCAGAGGAATGTACACCCTGATGCCTTTAGTTGAGAGGACACATCATCTTCAATTTCTGTATTCTTTGAACATTTTCGGAGGACATGCTTTACGGAACTACCGAACATTTGAGTGTCCAACGAGGCCTGTTCGACAGTTGTGACTTCAGCGAATGTTATCGTGTTTACATAATCTGTGCTGGTTGCGACAAATTGACAACTAGTCTGCCAGGGTTCAAAATGGTTCAAATGGCTCTGAGCACTATGGGACTTCTAAGGTCATCAGTCCCCTAGAATTTAGAACTACTTAAACCTAACTAACCTAAGGACATCACACACGTCCTTGTCCGAGGCAAGATTAGAACCTGCGAGCGTAGCGGTCGCGGGGTTCCAGACTGTAGCGCCTAGAACCGCTCGGCGATCCCGCCCGGCGGTCTGCCAGGGGACCGCAGCGGTGTACGACAGCGGGAAAGTATTGGGCGCCGTCGGCTGCGACGACCTCACCGGCGGGCAGCTACACTGGCTGCATAAAGCTACATTCCGCTCGCGGGTGTACGGCGAGTTACAGATTGCACATGTTGTAGGTTTCCCTTGATATTTGATTAAAACTTTGAATCCATTACATATTATATGAGGGCATTGGCTCTAAGGAATAATCCTAATAATACCGTTATAAAGTTTAAAAGTGATATTTCCTGACCCTTTCGTCTTTGAACGCTACATATTGTTCCAAATTTCGAAAGGGATTGTACGACTGCAATTTTCTCGCAATCACACCGAGCTTGGTTCTTGGCGGGGTAAAGCGCTGAGCGTTAAGAAGATGATCATTGTTAAGATATTTATTTACCACAGAGGCCAAGTTTAACATAAGCAGTGGAGAGCAACCTTCATTTGTTGCAGAGGTCTAAATATATCGAAACAATGACAAATAATACTTATCTGCCACAGATGTCAAATGCAACATGAACAGAGCCGAGCAGTTAAGCTTAACGGAGTGCCACAATAAGTTAGTAAAACCTTAAATTTCTGTCCTTTGAATATTTAACAGAATTCTTTTTTCTAACCTATAACAAAGCAAAATCTTTGAACTTGAAAAACGTTAGATGATCGGCCCCAGAGGCATTCACAAGACTGAACAATTATTTTGGCTACTTGAAAGTCAGTATTACGATAACAGGAATAGGAATAACACTAAAAAACGTTTGGGGTAGAAGAATATGTAATTTCTACATGGCCTTTAACATAAGAAAGGGACTGTTGACAAATCAACAGGCATAAGCAATTTTTCACAAGAGGAATCATAGAAAAAATTCGAAACAAGTAAAGTGGCTGAAATACATGTATTGGACAATTTCTGATAACTGGATTGAGTTCGGCCCATGTCAAAAATGATCGTTCGATTTGGTACAGAGTCTAAAGCGAACAAATAGAATATACCTCTTAAATTTACATATGAAATCAATGGAAAATAGCAAACGCTTCTCCAGTCAGGACTCAGAAAACCGTGGCAGACAACTGACCCCTACTCACGAAACTGAACCAGGTAAAATTCGAGCTCTATCACAACTGCATTAACTGTAGGAGCCCACCAGACACGCCCTCCTACATGGGTGTAAGATAGTCGATCCGAAGTGTGGTCCTGTAGTGAACCGGTATTTGATGACGTGAAACCCCCATATTGGTGACTGAATATGCTCCAGTTTATTGAGCTTGCTAGCGTTCTTGGCCGGTCTAATGTTTAATTTAAGAGCCTCACAGTGTACCTTATGCAAAATTTGGCAGCCTGAAAGGTGTTCTTGAACCGTCTGTATGTGTAGTTACCACGCTTAACTCCACTACAGAAGGGCACTCCTGTCAAAGTACTGAATGAGATGTTCCTGACGTTCTCTCTCGCACAGTGCTAGGCAACGAGCTACCCACTTGCTTGTATTTCAGCTCTTTTGAGTGCTGACATGTGCCACGCAACCACTGCGGACTCGACAGGCACGCTCCACCTTGTGTCGTCCCAGTTTGTTTCAACAAAATTTTATCCCTTGCTTGATTGCTGTTCTGCTTTGTATCATTCTCCCCTCGTTTATAAAATTCGTCCCGAATTTACGCACTCTAGTAACTACTATAAATTTGTTATAAATTCACTTTTTATGAGATACCTCTATTTTTAAATCGAATCTGATTTCATAGGTCAAAATCCCCTTCAGTACTACATGATTCCTAGTCAGTTATTTACTCTTATTTCTAGTGCTAAGCTCTACGATTCGATTTATTCCTCCGTACTGCTTCTTGTGATATTGCTAAACGAGGCAACTGGTAACTAATGCAGAGGTAATTCTCAGTGTTGTAGAGCTCTTCGTTTGTAATATACGTAAATTACACAAATGGGAGCCATGTTCATAACCTGCTTACGCTGCTTCTCGCAGTACTGGTGTGTTGCAACATCTATCCTGCGGAAGTCCGCCCCTTCTGTGACGCTATTGGTTAGTCTAATGAGTGAAGGATATACCGTTTTAAGGTATCGTTAGAAATGTTTGGTTCTGGACGGCAGTAATAGCTTCTCTGGCCGGAACAGCAACCGGTGTATCACTGTTGTACCTGCAATTGTAGCGGACAGATGAAACGTTGTCCTTCTATGTCACAAACCGTACCATGTCTCGTAGTTCCGTCTTGGATATATCGTGAGGTATCCTTCTTTCTAACAATTCATGAGTATAACCTCTACAGTATATACCAAATAAGACCAATGTGCGCTTTAAAAACGTGGATAGAAGGTTAATACTTCCCACTGGCACTCTGCTACTTTAGATCTCCACAGGAACAAATGCACCTCACGTGTCTGTTTATCAGTGCTACTACCCTGCTTGGACAGACCGCGATACTCTCGTGTTGGAACCCCTACAGGTCCTCCAACGAATCAAGCATAAGTTTCCTTGTTTTCTGAAATTATTAGTACTTCTGTAGTGCATACTTCTACCAATTTTCCTACTCCGCCCCAATTCAGAGGGTAAATAAGTGCAATAAAACAATAATTTCAGGAATTCAAGCCCACTACCGGAAAACGTATCGACACATCTAGCTTCACTCCATCTCCTTTCGCTTTGGCTATTCACAAGTGACAAATAGACGCTAGACTGCCCTCAGTTATTTCCGTTATATGCCGTGACCTATTTATAAAATCCTTCTGTGAATCTCGCAGTGCTGCTAAAACTGCTGCAGGTGCAATAGTGTGGCACTCAGTTTCATATATATAACGTGGAAGGCGGATTCCGGTATAGTTGTCGTTTCCAATCTTGTACCTTTGAAAGTGACTGTCAAATCCGTAAGAGGCTAGCTACTGTTATCTGCTAGAGTATTCACTTGACTCTGAACCCTTTTAAGATAAGCATTTATAGTCTGCCTGGTGCTTTGTATATACTACTATTCCCGTACCAACTTCGCGTTATTGAGTACATCCTGCTCCAAGTTCACCAATTTGGTGGTAAGCCATTCTACCTTAGCCTTATAGCTGTGCTGTCGTTAGCACAGCACGCACCACCAGGCAAAACCACAGGCAACGAAAGGTAGACAGCCTAATCCAGAGACGGCGCATAGCCGACCAATTGCCGCTCCAAGACCAAAGTCTACACCAGCCCGTCTTCAGTGAAAATTCTAGTGGGACAAGAACTCTTTCCTATCGACCCTTAGCTTCTGGAACTGCCACTGAACTTCAGAATCTGCTACGGGAACTGGCATGTACAAAGCTGAGTATTCGTCAATAAATGTGGAAATTCTTGTCACTAATCATTATCAGTGTTTCAGTGTTTTCCTCGTTCTCCTCTCATAGTGTTTCCCTCAACTCACTGAAAGTATTTGAGGGTGGCGATGATTAAAAATCCCTTCTTTGATTTGGCTACGAAGTCTTTGGTGACGTATTTCTTGAATAAAAGTCTCTCGGTGCACATGCCGCGCCAATTCAGGATAAAACTCCAAGCTTTCGACCACTACCTCCACGGTCGTCGTCAGGGCTAAAACTGACTTTGCATGTAAAAGTGGGAGCCTCACTTGTTCACGACAGTCAGTTTTAGCCCTGACGACGACCATGGAGGTAGTGGGTCGAAAGCTTGGAGTTTTATCTTGAATTGACGCGGCATGTACACCGAGAGACTTTTATCCTTCTTTGGTTGCATCAGAAATGCGATACAACAAATGGCGCTGAGGAGGAACAGGACCTACCCAAGTTACAGGTTTAACTTTTGCCCTTGTCCAGTCATCCTTATTACTTGTCGTTTTCTACTCGCTGTTTCTTTTTATATGTCTAGTACATTTTATTCTGTGGGCTTTTGACTCAGGACGGCCACTACTACTGAGACGAGTGTGTTATTTTGTGTGCGGCATCTAATGCAAATTCCTTACAGGTATGGCTTCTGCGACCCAAGACGGTTCTCTAAAGCATGCTACTCAGTTACAGAAATATTTATGTGCTCGTTTTTCCCGCGCGCTCTCGAGAGGGGAACGGTAGAGAGACAGCTTGTAGGTGATTCATTGAGCACTCTGCTAGGCACTTTATTGTGAATAGCAGAGTAATCACGTAGATGTAGATGTAGACAGAGCGAACAAAGCTAGCTGTTGCTGCAAGCCGTGGCGCAGCTAACATAGCAACAATGGCAGAATCTGCAAGCAACACAGCAGCCTCAGCCGCAGCCTCAATCAGCCATTTCACCGTTCCGCTGTTTCAACAAACAGCGTGAGGACTGGTCGGAACTCTTAGGTAAGTTGATGGTCATATGGAGGCACACCATTTTCCAGGTACGAAGAGCAAAGCATTTGTTTTTCTCTGTAGTGGGCGCTGAAGTTTACACGCTCATAGGGAATGTGTTTCCTGCAATAAATCAAAAAAGTTACAGTTTGAGATTTTAGTAGGCAATCCACTTACCTGGATGAATAAATACTCATGGCTGCAACAAGATTCAAGTGGTTTCGCTTTCAGCGGGCAGTAGGCCAATCTCATAAACAGTGGAGCACTGAATCACAAGGTTAAACTAAGCAGTGCAAATTTTTGTGTCATTGTGCACAATCATATAGTAATTTTATGCTCAGAATATTTGTGACTATAGAATGCTTGCTAGTATTTTGAAGTAACATGGTCCTTCTTTAGATACAGTGTTATAGCTAAGTGAGGCTCAAACACTTATGATTTAGCTGAGATACAAATATTAACGAACTGCATATTGACAGTGTTAGTAGTGCTGCAGAATGTAAACAGTCTCGTGCCCACCCGGCCCATGTGTCACAGCATTATTACGTCAAGTGCAGAGACAAACAGTGCCATGCCGCGAAGGCAGAACTCCAGTAGACAGAGAAATATAGCAAAGTCTTGCCCAAAGTACTTTAGTCGCCATAAGCGTGCTCAGTAGCCAAGCCGCGACGCTGTTTGTTATTTTCGGACACAAAAGGTCATGTTCAATTAGTGTACATTGTCGCGAATAGCAGAACGAACAAGCTAAATTCAGTATATAGTAGAACACAAATTCTTAGCCAGAGCAGCAAAAGCTCGTAAGTGACCGGACGGCCACTATTTACTATTTGTTCTGCCAGCAAGGGCGGACACTGTAGCATCACGAGGCTCGGAGTAAGCGAGGAAAAGTGAGCTTTGAACACTGTCACTGTGGAAATATAATGCATGCACACTAAGCGGGTGTCGCGCACTCCCGCGCGATCAGATGGTTCAAATGGCTCTGAGCACTATGGGACTAAACTTCCGAGGTCATTAGTCCCCTAGAACTTAGGACTAGTTAAACCTAACTAACCTAAGTACATCACACACATCTATGCCCGAGGCAGGATTCGAACCTGCGACCGTAGCGGTCACGCGGTTCCAGACTGAAGCGCCTAGAAACGCACGGCCACTTCGGCCGGCCGCGTGATGAGTCCCACACGTATACGTAAGGGTAGGAACTTCCAGAAGAATGAGGCCGCATGCAAAGACTCCTATAAAAAGGTTACCCACCCTACTGGAAAGATCTTTTTGTTGCATAGTAGTCGGAAGAGGATTGCGAGTATCACTGTGAAACAAGGGGTGGACTTAGAAGAATCCGATGTAGTCGACACTTAGGCCGTCATGCACCACGAGACTTAGGCTTAGGGAAGAATAGGAAGTCTTATAAGCAAATGAAAACACTTTGTAGATAGACTTGTACATAGGGTATGTGCCTGGGGGTGTTCCAGTAATAATTCAGATGGTTCAAATGGCTCTGAGCACTGTGGGACTTAACATCTGAGGTCATCAGTCTCCTAGAACTTAGAACTACTTAAACCTAACCAACCTAAGGACATCACACACATCCATGCCCGACGCAGGATTCGAACCTGGGACCGTAGTGGTCGCACGGTTCCAGACTGTAGCACCTAGAACCGCTCGTCCACTCTGACCGGCCCAGAAATAGTAATCCTAACTCCTGCTTTCTGATATCCTCCTCGGATCCCCGAGATTCCTGCTGAGTTCCGTACTCTAACCCACCCAACGGCCTAATTTTTAACGAAGCAAGTCAAGAGCAGGCGGCCCACTAGTAGAAGTTGTTCTCGACGTACCTTGTCCGTAAGTTCCATGATGCGCATTCGTGCAGGCCTTCTTACTCCCGCTCAGGACTTTCCTGGTGCCAAGTGTTGGGTGGGTTGTAGTACCGTTGGGTGGAGGAATCGGCTAAACTGAATACAGGAATACGCAGAGGGTCGTCGCACCGCTTCGTCGCAGAACCAGAGGGGCTTCGCACCTCGCTATTGCACTGCGAGAGGAGCGTCGCAAAGCGTCATCGCGGAGTGAGAGGGGGCGTCGCAACGCGCCACCGCAGCAGGCGAGAGGCTTCACATCGCACCGGCTGCGGGCAGAACACCGCGCCGCCACTGTGAGCACAGCGCTCACCTCACACAACACAAGAAACAAGGTCAGTAAAGATGGGAAACGTCGCTGAAGTAAAGGCAAATGAGAACAGGCTGCACCTGAGTTACAGCGAAGCTACTAAACTAGTGCCTCCTAAGTTTGATGGAGATAGGGAAAAATTATCCGAATTTATTGACAGTTGTGACAGTGCATTTCATCTAGTAGACGCTAATGCTAAGCAAGTATTTCTAAGATTTATTACTGAACCAATAACGGGCTCCGCCCATAGTAAATTATTAGTTGGACACCACACGGAAACTTGGACCTAAGTGAGGACAATTTTATTAGAGAACTACGAGAGTAAACGCACTTTTGGTCACTATGCGTGTACTATGTTCAATAGTAGGCACGGGAATGAGGAAAGTGTGGTTCAATGCTGCTCTCACGTGGACAACGTTAAAAAAATGGCTCTGAGCACTATGGGACTTAATATCTGAGGTCATCAGTCTCCTAGAACTTAGAACTACTTAAACCTAACTAACCTAAGGACATCACACACGTCCATGCCCGAGGCAGGGTTCGAACCTGCGACCGTAGCGGTCACGCGGTTCCAGACTGTAGCTCCTAGAACCGCTCTGTCACTCCGACCGGCGACACCGTTCAATTTCATTTCAGAGACTCGATGAAGAGGATTATGGAAGATGATGAGGTTGCGGGGAGAAATGCCTTGATAGAGAAGTTAGGGCGAGCCGTAATCATTCAGAGGTTTTACGATGACAGGATCAAGACTGTAATACTGGCTCAAGGAGGAAGAATAACACTATCAGATGCCATTCACTTAGCGGATACAGAAGACTGCACGATAATGCCAAAAAGAGATAGTAGTAAAAGTAAATCGGCCAGAGAAAAAAGAGACTGCGAAGTGTTTCAGTTGTGATAAGGAAGAGCACATAGCCGAGAATGTAGGTGGAAATACACTGTTCGCAAGACAGACACTGTACGGGAGTGCCCCATAATACAGAGCATGGCCGGTTGCCCATAAAGGAAATAGATATTCGAGAATACAAAGGGAACGGATTGCGCGCGCTGTGTCCGCCGCCTGTACCATGCACGCAACGCATGTTGACTGGACACTCTCCCCCGTGCTCTAGAGCAAAACCGGTGACGTGCCTCACATGTCACGGGACCAGAGACTACGCTTGTCATTGCCGTGAGAGCAAATAGGCTAATATATGTAAGAAAAACGTGCAGGGAAACGACCAGTGGGCGTAATGCCGCAATCCCATTACGCTGTGTCAGGGAGAATAAGAGCTGCTGACTGCACGGGAAAAAATGATTATATATGGATACAGAGTAAGGATGTAAAGAGCACTGATACGAAACTATTAATAGATAGTAGTGCGCATATTAACCGTATGAAGGCCAAAGTTCTAAGAGATCACATGAAATGGTATCCTACAAAGGTGGTTTCGATAAAGAGTATCGTGAACGAAGAAATTAGAACAGAAGGTCCTGTGGCAGTATGTTTGAGGTCTAAGATAGGAACCAACTGGGTTATGCGATTCTAAGCCATCAATGATCGTATCGATTTACCATTTGACAGGTTATTGGGACGAGAGTTCCTGGGAAAGAATAAAGTAATATTTCATTATGGCCATAGAAAAATGAGGGTGCAGGGCGAATGGGTTGAATTACAAGAAGCATAGAAAGAGGCAGCCACCGGTAAATCAGCTGTACAAAGTGGCAGACAAGGAGTGTCCCAGCGAGTGAGCTATGCAGAGGTGACGAAGTATGGTAATGCGCGGGCAAAGGACAGCCACACGCCCGGAGACAAGAGCCGCTCGGCAAACAGAAAATAACAGCCTCTCCCAAACTGATATTGAGGGAACAGCCTGTATCGCCGGAAATGCATAACCTCCTATTTCCATCTATTGTACTATAATTTTTTTCCATGTTTTTTTACCTCAAGATATGACATTTCTGTATCTTTGTATATTGTAATTGTTTTACTATTTGTATACATATGCTTTTATGTCGATGTATAATTGGTTTGTTATGTAAAGATTATTTGTATTTTTACGCTGGGTCTGGCCTAGGGAAAACTATGCTATCGAACGATTACACCGATAGGTCGTGTGGAGAATCCAAGTGTCTAAGATCTTTGGTAGTGTTAACTCTGTCGCGTGGAGCGCGGGAAGAGGGAGAGTCTGGCTGGGGTGGTGAAGTGGAGCAGGTGTGTTGTGTGAAGCTCCCGCGAGTTGCCGCGCTTTCGGGGTTTGGCAGAATGTAATTGCGCTCGACTTGTCATGATAGTTTCTGACATGGTGTCACGGACGGGAAGCTTTAGCTGGCGCACATCAAGAGCCCGTTTCGTCTGGTGACCGTGTCGACAAGAAGGCGCGCCGACATCCAGCTTCGTCAACAGCGACGGCCTACAATGAGTGACTGTCGCCACCTCCTCGATCGACGGCTTCATACCTTCAATCAGCCAACAAGAAAGACTGGGAGCACGTAAAGTTTTAGAACTTTATGGCAGACCTCAGCTTTTCAAACTTTTAAAACTGTTCAAATCACAAAATTACAGCAACGTAGCATGAACGTTTGTTGCTCATTGTCCCAATTGCATTACCAAGCAGGGTCCCTTCCTTTTCCGAAATGAACCCGAGTGTCGTTGAAATTCAAACGCCAGTGTCATTCGATTTCACTGCTTTAATTTCAAAGTTCAGTTAAGGTATTCATAGCTGGCTACAATATTCAGATTACACAAGCACAAATTAAGAGTGCGAGTTTTGTTACCGTATTTTCGCTTACCTGTGACTGCAGCTCAGCTTGGTACGTACTAAATTTTACCATTGTTAATTGTTCAGAATCATTTAATTCAAGTTCAAAGTTAAATCTCTTATTTCTAAATTGCGTAGATTCAAGTAGCTTTTGAAATGATTGTTGAGGTAGTCCAAGACTAACCGTATTTTACTGAATTTCGATGTGCTTCAGAAAGAAAGCTCACTATTAACTTCAGTCACTAAATTATCTTTCGATTTTCCTGTTTTATTAATTCTTTTGCTAAATTAAGTCAGAGTGTAGAGAAATTTATTACTTCTGACAAACTTTCAGTTTTCACACTACACGAGTCAACCTTCAGTTGCCACGCTTCTAGTGCTAATTATATGTGTAATAACCTTTCTTTTTCAGTTACTATAGTAATTGTCCTTAGGACTGGCGACCGTAATTTCCCCCAAATCTCAAATATCTAATTACCGCTAGTTAATTGTTAACGTAATGGCCGCACATTTACTTTCTTTATTAACTTTACCCCTTTTCAAAATTAATTTCCACCAGTTTCATTTGCATTTTTCCTTTCATTTAGATGTAACCCTTTCCTCCCTCTTTACCGACAAATTGACTTCGGTGACGATTGCTTTTCCCAAATTTCCATTAGGTACACGCGGTTTAATTTTTCACTGTCATTGAGGTCGATAAGTGAGGGGGAGGTTACACGTGGCGGTTGTTCTGGACACGAATTTTGCATTGTGCAAATCTCGTAACAAAGTACTGGTTACGAAATGGTCGATATGTCAGCGAGAATATTAGTGTGAGGAATCCTAATTAGATTTGAGATTTGGCATTTATATTGAAAATCATTAAAATGAATGAAGGCAACAATTACCAAAATTTGGTAGACTTGGGTAAGGAACAATCGGTCGAACAGTGGGAAACGCGCACCGCAGTACCCATTGTTCAGGGGCAGGCGGCTAGTATGAAAGACGCGACCGCCGAAACGCAACAAAGAGCAGAAATGGAATTCCAAAGTTTAGAAAGTGTTTCGGAATCGGAAGTGAAAATCAAATCTGAATCCCTTGATGACGAATACGGGGGGACAATTAAAGAGGAAGCCGCTACGGAAGTAAAACCGGTAATTTCCGGGAATTTAACTGATTTATTGAATGTTTTGATTAATGTAATCAAGAGTCAATCGGCAGAATTTAAAGCTCGGGCTGCCAAGCAAGAAGCTCAGGCTGAAAAAATTGAACAGATGCTAGACAATCAGAACAAAGCTATTAATGTTGTTAACAACAATGTTGGAGATGTTAACACAAAAGTTGATAAAATGAAAGAAGATATTTTTGTAATTAATACCGAAATCGGTAATCTTAAACAGGAAATGGTAAGCGTTCAGGCGGAAATTGCGAGCATAAATACTCGTTTTAATTCCGAAATTAGCAGAATCGAGAAAAGTGTAGGAGAAGCAGTTGCTCCGATCATGGAGAATAAGGTGACGGAACAAATTCAATTAGTGAAAAAAGAGGATCAACAGAAGGTGGAAACTTTAAAGGCTATAGTGTCCGAGGTTGATGCTAAAGTGACGAAGCAGGCTAATAAATGCGAAGAGAAACAAGAAATTAGACCAGGGGTCTATATACCAGAAGCCATAGCGACTGTCCGAAACGAAACATGTAATACAAGTGTAATGAATACCTCAGAACAAGAGGTCTGGTTTCCTGCATAGGAGGTGTTCACAGAAACAGTCCCACCCCCGAGCAGTTATAAAATCCGACATATACCGCCGGAGAAGAAAGAAGGAAGGAAATCCCGACAGAGCTTACTGAAAGAAAATATGCGTATCTGACACATTAATCGGGTAGAGCGAGTAGCAATAGAAGAGCTGTGTGTAGCAGATAATGATGTGTTTCATTTACCGTTAGACGTACTCATGCACACAACTGTAGTAAAGCATCAAATCCCGTTAATATCTGAGGTGGAAGGCTAGATCATAAATCAGAGACCCTATCGAATTCCCCAAGCGAAGCAAGAAGCGCTCCCGACAGAGATAGAGGGAATGTTAGCTGACGGCATAATTCTCCAAGCACTAGCCCATGGAATTTTCCCCTCATATTATTTCCAAAGAAGTCCGATGTAAGATGAAAACTTAAGTGGCGAGTAGTTGCCGATTATCGGTAATTAAACGATATATCATTGCATATAGTTTACCCGTTGCCCAGAATCGATGAAATACTCGATAGCTTAGGGAAAGCAAAGTATCTGTCAACACTAGACGTTGCTAAAGGTGACTATCAAGTACTGATAGACGAAAAGGATCGGGAAAAGACTGCGTTTACTACACCAACTGGCCACTTTGAATACAATAAGATGGCGATGGGGCTGAAGACGGCTCCATCCATGATTCAACGACTAATGACTGCAGTGCTGACGGGCGTACAAGTCAATAAAGTATTCATATACCTAGACTACGTTGTAGTAGTGGGTACATCACTATAAGAGCACAATTCCCGACTCGAAGAAGTGTTTGACCGTCCGTGAAAAGCAAACCTGACGTTGTAAGTTGACAAATGTGAGTTTCTCCATACGGAAGTTACGTTTCTAGGGCATATATTAACAACGAAGCGTCTGAAACCCGATCCCGTCAAAGTAGCGGCGATAGAAAAGTATTTACAACAAAGGACAACTACGGAATTAAAGGTGTACTTAGGAATTTTTGGGCGTTACCGACGATTCTTGAGCAATTTTAGTAAATTTGCAAAACCCCTACAAGAGTTGTTGAAGAAAGGAGTTCCGTATATTTGGGGTGTGGCGCAGGAAGAAGCATTTCAACAACTGAAAGAGAAGTTAGTTACTCCACCGATTCACTAAAGAATTTTCGGTAACCATAGACGCGAGCAAGTATGCGCTACGCACGTACCTGAGTCAAGGTTCAATTGGAAAGGACTTGCCAATCACGTATATATCACGTATGCTCAACAAGGCAGAGTTGAATTGTAATACATTAGAACGGGAGTTGCTTGCTGTAGTGTGGGCAGTTAAATACTTCCTACCGTGTCGATTCGGATGAAAGTTCAAAGTAATTATGGACTACAAACCGCTGGTGTGGCTGAGAAGTACATTACGGATCCGTCGTCAAGACTAATGAAGTTCCACTTGAAGTTGGAAGAATACGATAATCAGATCCTGTATAAGAAGGGTAAACAAAAACACGTTTCTGATGCGTTGTCACGTATTCGAAGTGTGATGTACAGTGACAGACAACCACAGCTAGCGACTGAGGAGGCTGCAGATGAGAAGGGGAAGAGTGGAGATAAGCAGGGAGAGACCACGCCCTTGCAGACGAGCAGTGAGACAAATAGCCGCGAGGTAGAAGGGACAGTAGAGGCAAACAAAGTAGTGAGCCAGGGCGAGACAACTGACGCGACCCCGCAGGTGCAGCCCTGAGCGCCGCCGATAAATTGGCAGTACTAAAGGTGAAGCACATATCTCCAATAGGTGGAAATCAGGGAATGGGAAGAATTTATGAGAGAATAAAGTAGTACTGTACATGGCCCGGCATTAAAGCTGACATGGAAAAATTCATAAGGACGAGTGAAAGTTGCCAGAAAAACAAGGTAACACAGGCAAAGACTAAGCAGCCATTAAAGCTAACCCCGATCCCCGAATTCATCTTTGAAAGATGCGAGATTGATTTAGTAGGTCCATTACCAATTACCCAATCTCGAAACCGGTATATTTTAACATTTCAGGATTTACTCATGAAGTTTGTAATAGTCGAACCAATCGACTGGCAAGACGTTGAATCGGTCGCGCGTATATTAGTGGAAAGCATAGTTTTAAAGTTTGGAATCCCGATAGCTCTGTTGAGTGACAAGGGAAAAATTTCATAGGTGATACTATGAAGAAAATCTGTAAGTTATTAAGGATAGAAAAGATTCAAACGACAGGGTATCATCCTCAGTCCAATGGAGCATTAGAGCGTACACACCGCACCCTGACTGAGCTACTAAGACATTATATTGACAAAAAAGAAAAAAGAAAACGAACTGGGACAAATAGATTGCATTCGCAAGTTTTGTATACAACACTACCCTTCACAGTACCACGGGATACAGCCTACTCGAGCTGTTTTTTGGCAGAAAGTACAAATTACGTGGGTGGATATAAAGTAAACCAGCAAACGTGATCTACAATTACAAGGATTACGTGACTGAGCTCCGACAGCGGATGCAAATGTTACACCAGGATGCCCGTATGGCAACACAAGAACATAAGGAGAAAAGTAAGTGTAATTATGACAAGACCCAAAACCCAAAGGAATGCAGAAAGAATGATCGTGTATTGATTTATGACGAGAGAGCGCGTAGGGGACGATCAAAGAAACTAGATAGCCAGTGGCGAGGACCATTTACTGTGGTTGATGTGCAAGGACCTAAAGTTATAGTTATGCTCAAAGGAACGAAATGTATATAAGTGCATGTCAATAGATTAAAGGAATTTTACTAGGGACAAATAGGAAAGTTTCTTAGAGGGCCGTAATGTAAAAGAAAAGAGGAGGCAGAAGATATAGGAGCAGAGGAGTGACAAGTGCGATTCTCTTGTAGATGCCAGGGATGAAAGCACTGTGGGTCACAGGCATTATCGGGAGTATCTTGCAGACCGGCCTCACGGGACGAGAAGTACCGCCGCAGGGCGTACGAGGACAGAAGTTCCAGTCCGCTCCAGGGATTTATTAGGATAACCAGTGTATAGGTAGATTGTACAGTACAACGCAGAGAGTTGTTAGCTATTTTAACCTCCTAAAGCTGCATGAAAAGTTTGAGGAAACATAGGTGCTCGCCAACAGAGCGATCGCACATTGCATCAGTAAGCTGAATCAGGAGAAAATAAGCGCCGGAGAGTGCAAGAACGCACAGCAAATTGTGAAGTGGTATCTTAGCAAAATCACAGGATCGAAAGGGTTGACTGCCCAGTTGGTCAGGCACGAACAAACGAGGACCAAAAGAGGAATATTAAACTTTCTCCGAGAGACAAGTAAAGTGTTGTTCGGTACATTAGATGAGCACGATGCAGCATTCTTCAGAGCTAAAATAGACGTGCTAGAAGAGCAACAGAGGGTGCTGTTACGGTTGTCCAAAGAAAAGTAACTATAGTAAGAGCTTCTCTGACAAGGGTGAATCAAACCCTTAACGTAGTAACCAGGAGTACTCAGATAATTGCAGAAGGGGTAAGTAAACTGAGTATGCATGTAGAGGAGTATGAGAATAGTACTACCAGAAAGATACAGCAGGCTCTGATTCTCATAACTATCACTGAACACTTAATACAGATTACAGGAATGTTTAATGAACTTGAACAGGAATACTACTTATTGATCTCAGCAATCGTGAACGCGCAGGAAGGTCTGTTAGAGCCACATTTAATCAATCCAGTACAAGGAGTCACATATTCAGAGCTAATAAAAGAGGACTTGAAAGACAAAAAATTTCCCGTTAAACTCACCAAGGACCAAGGGTATCTGTTACTTCGTATAATACATTTTCTGTTAGATGTATTTCTAGCCGGCAGTACGTTAAGCTATGTGTAAAGTGAACCACTAGTTGATAGTAATCTATACACATTATATAGAATATGGCCATTACCCGCGGAGTATGATAAGGCTAAGAAGTTGTTCGAATACATAGTGCCTGAGAAAAACTATATAATTATCGATGACGCGAAAAGACAGTATACGCTACTGTCCAGTGACCAATTACAGTGTAAAACAGTCACGCTGAAACATCAGATTTACAAAGAAAGGTTTGTTCTAATGCTCACTTATGACCACGAGCGATGTGAAGCTCGTATGCTACAACCAATGTGAGAAATTCTGAAAGATTGCAATCTAAAATATATTAGATTAAACGAAAGTAACTGGACGCAGATACAAGACAATGAATGATTGCATGTCGCATCAAAGGACGAAAGCTTGAGCATATTGTGTAATGAACTACCCCATAACGACCTTATTATAATAGGCACTGGGAAGCTAAACTTTACAAGCCAATGAAAAAGGTATGGTGCGCAAATCATGCTACAGGCGGACCATGTTATTAGTATAAATATCAGTAAAAGGGACATAGTACCTAAGTTAAATTTAGACATAACTTGGTGTATAATAGATGATGAGAAGCAAGAAGTCACCCAAATACCTACAGTGTTACCTTAAGAGGAAATTGTAAGGCCTTTGGATGACCTAAAGATAGCAGGCCATAAAACATATGAACTACAAGGTGCAATAAATTACTAGCAATGAACGACCTTCCAAGGACCGTCACAGAGTACGTATTCCATGTGGGGATACTCTGGATCAGTAATAATATGCATACTAATTGTAACATGTTGCTCATGTATCTATTGTAAGTGTTATAGAAAGTGTGGTAGAAAACTGTATGAAGTGGGAGCAAGCTGTTGTACCGGAGTGACCGGAGTGTGTGAGACAAATACAGGAGCAACTGATAGCTGTTATAAAGGAAATGTACGATACACTCCTTTCCTACATTCTTAACAACACGGAGAGGATGAGAACGTAGGACAATACGAGTTAAGATATATACAGCGCACTACTCTCTCTGACAGAGTGCAGTGAAGGGAGCACAGTCAGACACCACAACTCACTAAAAAGAGTGAACCACATGTACCTATAGTGGACCCATTAGTATGCAGGACTGAGAAATGATAAATTACGAAGGGAGAAGATATACCGTGTAGAAATACAATGTTACCTGATATCTTTAGCATTAAAATATATTTTCTAAAAATGTAATGTTTTGTAAAATCGTTAGCCTTAAAACATATTGTGTAAATATATACTCTTTTAGAATACAGTATACAGTGTAAAACTGTAATGTTGTATGAAATCTTGAGTATTAATATGTACTGTGCAACACTGTAATGTTTTATATAAAAACAGGGTAATAATATGTATTACTGTGTGAAATATTGAAAATAAATATGACAAGCGTGTATATAAATGCAAAACGTCGAAAAATAACCTTTGTAAAACTATGCACTATTGATGAATCTTTCAAAAAGACCCAAATATCTGTATTCATAAATTTTGATCCTTATGTTTGTGATGTCACGCAAGTAAGAGTTTAGATACGTATGTCAATGTACACGTATGTATGAAATTCTGTAATGTGGAAATTAATTGAAAATAAAGGCAGGGAAGTTTCACTGGCACCCGATGTTAGAGAACGAAAATTTTGCAATCTCGGAGGTTCGAGCTTACAAAATTCTCCCCTGGAGAACGGAGGTGTCGAGAATAGGAGGAAGAACAAGCTAAATTCAGGAGAATAGTAGCCAGAGCAGCAAAGATGCGTACGTGATCGGACGCAGCCACTATTTACTATTTTTTCTGTCAACATGGGCGGGTTCTGTAGCATAAAGAGGCCCGGCCTAAGCGAGGAAAATTGACCTTTGAACACAGTCAGTGTGGAAATATCGTGTGTGTATAACATGCGAGTGTCACACGCTCCCGCATGATCAATCCCACCCGTATACGCAAGGGTAGAAGCTTTCAGAGGGATGGGGCCGTACGCAAGGATGTCCACAAAACGGCTACCCACCCTACTGGAAAGGTCTCTTTGTTGCATAGTCGTCGGAAGAGGATTGCGAGTGTTACTGTGTGCAGTGGCTGGACGTACAAACAGAAGAATCCGATGTAGTCGGCACTTAGGCCGGCACGCTCGACTCTGCGCCACGAGGCTTAGACTTAGGGAAGAATAGGAAGTCTTATAACCAAATGAAAACACTTTGTAGATACACTTGTACATAGGATATGTACCGGGGGTGCTTCCAGTAACAGTAATCCTGTCTCCCACTTTATGACATCCTCCTCGGATCCCCAAGATTCCTGCCGAGTTCCGTACTCTAACCCACTCAATGGCCTACTTTTCAGCCAAGCAAGTGAGGAGCAGACTGCCCACTAGCAGAAGTTGTTCTCGACGTAACTTGTTGGTAAGTTCCATGACGCGCTTTCGTGCAGTCCTTCCTACTCCCTCTCATGACCCGTCAGTGGGACGCGACAGCATGGGAAAGCTGCATGCACAGCAGATTCCCAAGAAACATGCCACTAGATCATTTGAAATCATTAATGTTGTCACGGTACAACCAGCTACGCAACAGTGCGACCCGGTGGCTGTATTAAAGGTTGTGAAAGATCTTAGCAAACACCAGTCAGGTGATTCTCAAAAACGTTCAAATGTGTGTGAAATCTTATGGGACTTAACTGCTAAGGTCATCAGTTCCTAAGCTTACATACTACTTAACCTAAATTATCCTAAGGACAAACACACACACACCCATGCCCGAGGGAGGACTCGAACCACCCCCGGGACCAGCAGCACAGTCTATGACTGCAGCGCTGTAGACCGCTCGGCTAATCCCGCACGGCTCAGGTGATTTTCATGTGACAAACAAGCCACGCCGACACAAACGCAGGGCCACTAATAAATCTTTGCCCACTTTACTTGTCATGCATTGTAGTAGCTCACAGCAACAGAAAGGGAGTGACAACTCTCTCTTAGATGTAGAACGCAGTCGGAACAAGATGTTTGCTACTTTGACGGTAGCTAAGAAATGTATGAAATTGCGACCGGGCACTGGTGTTTCAGCTACACCTCCAAAGAAACTTACTTACGAACGAGTAGGTGCATCTACACTCGGTCCAACTATGCATGTGTTGTCAGTTCACAATGGACAAGACATTCCAGTTTTAGGAACTTTCAGACAAATGAAATGGCTTTAAGCACTATGGGTTTAACATCTGAGGTCATCAGTCCCCTAGAACTCAGAACTGCTTAAACCTAACAAACCTAAGGACATCACACACATCCATGCCCAAGGCAGGATTTGAACCTGCGACCGTAGCGGTGGCGCGGTTCCAGACTGAAGCGCATAGAGCCACTAGGCCAAAGCGGCTGGCGGAACTTCCAGTATGCCAGTTACTTTTAAAGGTGTAACAAAGACATTTCGCATTCACAATGCTTTCTGCCAAATCTTCGCAGAATATTTTTGGCTTAGATTCTGTGGACATTTTCGGATTGTCAATCCACAAGTCAGTGCTGCACGTTTTAACAGGTGTGCCTACGTACAAGCATCAAGCTCTGCGTGACAAATTTAGTGAACTTTTTAGCTACGGTCTCGGTTGTGCGAACAAGTTTTTACCTTACTTCAGTCAAAGACAATGCATAACCAAAGTTGGGTCGTGTAGGCAAGTGGCGGCTCCTATTAGGGAACAGGTCGGTGGACAATTACGACAATGACAAGCTGCTGGATTTATCAAGTCAATCAGTGTGTAACATTTATATCGATTAGAAGTAGGTTTATATTATGTAACTGTGTATCTGTAACTACGAAGTGTTTATTCTTTGTCAGTTAAGGTCATTGATTTGTGACAGGAAATTTAGAGTTCTGTAATGTATATATGGAAAAAGATAAATGATTGGTTAAAATAATGAAATTTTATAATATGTATACGTTATGAGAAAAACAATCTGTATTGGAAGCTGGTTCGTGCTTAGGGCACTGGTGTTCGTAAAATGTAAAAGACTTGGGGAAGTCCCTCCGCAACGGAAGTGGCACGGCGCTATGTGAAAGGTGATTTTGGTGGTCGAACAGGGCGGCTCCTTGGTGTGAACGGTACGCAGCCAGTGGCTAGCCGTTGTACGGTACACATCGGCGGTGCCAAGGGAGGCAGTCGGAAGCCGGTTTGCAAGTAAAATTGCCTCGTTAAAAACCCGGCGCCAATAAGAAATGTTTTTAAAGCATACGAACATCAACAGCCTTGAGTACAGTTAGCCGCCAAGTCGCTTGCCATCACAGATTCGCCACCGCACTACTTACTTCGTGCATACACATGTGTATCCAGTTAATTTGTGTGAGTGATTTTAATAATAATCCAAATGCTATAAATCTGTGTTTGGAACCATAACTTCTATCCTGATCATGAACTTATGCAGGGTCCTCTCCTAAGTGTTTATAAAAACGAGTATCCTGCTTCAAATGAACTAGTGATTTATTTATGTTGGTCAAATGTGGAAAGGTTAGCAAAAGTTGAAGTTAAAACCACAAAAGTGATGTTAGTTCGAAATTTGCTAAAGTATTCTCAGTTTAGTGCAAAGTACCGTTTTGCAAAAATACAGTGGTAGATTCTGTAAATGTTACTGTCTAAAATATCTGCTTCAGAGGTGATGTAGAAGGCAAAGAAGTTAAACTCATTTCAAACATAATTTAGCCTTGATTACTATCATAAATGAATTTTCTGAAGTTAATTCAGCTCAGTGTTGATCAATTTGCCTTGAAATGTAAAAATATTAACTATTCAAAAAATGGCTCTGAGCACTATGGGACTCAACTGCTGTGGTCATAAGTCCTCTAGAACTTAGAACTACTTAAACCTAACTAACCTAAGGACATCACACACATCCATGCCCGAGGCAGGATTCGAACCTGCGACCTTAGCGGACTTGCGGTTCCAGACTATAGCGCCTTTAACCGCTCGGCCACTTTGACCGGCGTTAACTATTCCAAGTGAAGCTAAGAATTAACTTTGGTTGAAGTAATTTTTGCTACTGAAATAACCATAGTGTTTGACTAGTGATATCATACTAGTTTATGAGTCCCCACCACATTCTTCTCATATTAGGAAGGTAATTCGAATATAATTGCTACTACGGAAATTTGACATTTTTCTTTAACTGGTGGTGTAAACAGTATAACTGTGGTATTATGTGGTTTTTTGTGGTTGTTACATGTCAGTTAAGTTTAGTTCTGTATTTCCTGCAGTCACATCTCAGTACTGAGTGAAGTAATGATCTCGATTGTAGCTGTTATTAGTATGAGTTTGGTACATTTTTGCTTTCTATGATTACTGGTTTGTGCATTATTGGTAACTAATGCTACCCACAGCTCAGAGTGCCCTGTGTCCATTTGTATGCTCTGTGCCATTCAAAGAGAATTCTAATGAAAGTAACTACAATAACTGATATCCAATTTTCTTAGACTTATATTTCCAAATTAATGTGCCTAATTAGGCTGGCGAACGTTCGTTTTTTCATTCACATATGAATTTTACTACTTTCATTAACCCCCAAAGTTAAAGCCTGTTTAGTTTTTCTGTTAATTGCACCATATTCAAAATTATAGTCCGATACCTTCATCCATTAGACACACGCACTGTCAAAATTCAAAATTTCCCAAATCCTCTCAGAGGGTAACATTAACTTTTGTCATGGCAGGTTAGTGTTGTAAGTGCAAGTCAGTGGCCTTCCTCGTTAGTCAACCTTCGCAATCCTTCAGGACGGCTTCGACTGCGTGTTGATTTTAAGTCAACTGTGAACTCTCAGGTGGTGATAGACACGTACCCTTCCCCCCCCCCCCCCCCCCCAGAGACACTCAATTGCCTTTGGATAAATAATCAAAGAAATTTTTGACTTTTTGTTTATTGACACTCATCTCGGGTTATTTTAATTTCAACGCCTTTCCTTCGGTAGTTATTCAGAACCCCACCTAGACTCATTTGCGAGCCATCAAAAATTTGCCGGTTCCCAAAAGGAACTGCAAGCAGTGTTAGGAAAGCTCAGTTACTACTTCCAATTCATACCTCACGCCTCTCAGATTGCAGCTCCGCTCCACAAGTCAGGGCACAAAAACGTTCTGTTTGCATGGAACAAGAAATTCCAGTTGGCTTTTGATCAATTGAATCGGGCGTTACTTAGTACCACGTGCCTCATGCATTTTGATCCTGCTAAATCAGTGTTCTTAGCGGTTGATGATTCTCCTATTCGCCTACGCTCCATCCTGTCGCATCGCGTCGGATGAACAGATCTTCCAATAACATTTTCTTCCAAACTTCGGATTAAGACTCAGGCAAATTATAGTCAGACGGTAAAAGAAGCATTGGCAATAGTTTATTGTATAACCAAGTTTCATTATTACCTCTATGGAGCGGAGTTCTACTTGGTCATAATCCCCTCTCTTCAGCTTTCCACCCAAGCAAGCGTTTCCCGCCACACATGGGCGATAAATTGCAACAATGGGATTTATTGCTGTCGAACTACAACTAAGAAATCTTGTACCACCCTACGGGTGAATATTACAACGCCATCATGTTGTCGACGTTCCACATCGTGTTGTCAGACAGGTGCTCGGGAGGCTTCTGCACTTTCACTTTCCTTGGCCATCCTGTGGGCATGTAATTCAGCACAATGTTTAAATCTGCATTCACAGCTGCTTCCTGTGCTGTGTACCAACCGTGAACAGGCAGCGTGACGACTCCAGAGAGCGGCCAAATGGTGTAAATTGCCCTGAAGATGACCCCATCGTGCGTTGAAACCGGTTGGCGACAAAATAAATAATGCGATTGTGACTGTCACTTTGAGTAATTGATCTGAAGTAAATGAATCGCTGCTAGCTCCATACAACTATGTTCCTTAAATGTGTATTTTACCACTCACACCCATTTTCTCATCTTCCACACATTCAGAACCAATGCGGCTGTCCACCAGTGGCTTCTTAAGAGTATGTCGGGTTGGCTTGAGAATACCACTCCTGATGCCAGGGGGTTCTGAAATTCACCCCCTAACCCCCCCCCCCCCCTGGATAAGATTTAGGAACTGCAGGATTACCACACTCTTCCTAGCTGCTCGTGATGGCATGTCATTTGTGAAAAATTAATTTCTTGTCACCTCCCTCCCTCCTTCCAAAAGCGTTGGTGCATAATACAATACTACCGCATACCACCTATCCTACCCAATGCAAACATAAAACAAACCCCAAAAACAAAACATCATCAACACCAATGGTTTAGAAATAACTGATCAAAATACACATACCAAGCAAAAGGTAGCACATAGTCTGAATGCTTATGGTATGTTATGAGAAATCTGATCATTTCTAACTGCTAACTTCTTTGCCCTCTTAGAGTTATTATTTCGTATTACATGTGGTCTTTGAAATCTGTGGCAAAGCTTCTACCATTCCACTGATAGGTTTGATTCGGCTTACATGGATAGTTAACGGAAGCTGTAGCCTCATCTGCATCATTTCGTATGAATCCAGCAAATTAGTTAATAATTTTTCTGTTCTTCCTTTTGGTGTACAAAGATTTGTTACCAAAAGCCATAGATCCACTCTATATTGCAATATGTTACTAATAAGTTTCCCCGTCTGTTCCTGATATTTCAGCGGGTTTGTAATTACCCTTTTTACCTTCTGCCAAATTTCTCTGAACTCTTTCAAGAGCATTTTCACTCACGCCTCATTAGCACCTAATTTATGTTTCAGAAACTCGAAAGGAGATGGCATCTTTCTACCGTCTACCATCTCCTACGACAAAAGGACTGTAGTAACGTACACCTTAGGATTACACACTGAAACAACGTATTGTAGATATGTGTCCCAATTATCACGTTGACTATTTACAAAATGACTCACCATTTTCCGAACTGGGTGATGAACCCTATCAGTGTGTCCATTTTCTTGTCGGTGGAGAGGATTAGTGTGAAGTCTTTGGATATAACCAGGTAAAATAATTGCTTCATCTGACATATATTTTGTTGACTAATCTGTAATTATAGTTTCAGAAATGCCAAATGTTAGTATTCGTGTATTAACCATCACATTTGTGACTGTGCCTGCTAGCTGATCCAGAATCGTTGTCATTACTATAGACTGGGAAAAATGGTCTGTTGTTGTCAGAACATACCTATTTCCAGCTCCTGCCCTATTAAATGTTGCAAGAATATCCAAACCCAACATTTCAAAGGATTTTGTACTTCTGCAAAGCTTTGTAACGGAATATGTCAGTGACACTATTCTTTGCCCATACAGCATGAGGTCTTTCCCATACTGTTCAAAATCTTCCTTTCTGGCTCTCCACCAAGACTTTTTGGTTACACATCTATATTTTCTGGATTCTCCATGACCTACAAACAGATGACCACGTGCCTGTAGCAAAATCTCAAATCAGAATGATGCACGAACCATCACATGTGGTCCACACTTCGTACTTCTGCACAGCAAGCCGTCTTGTGCCATAAACTGTAGCAGTGACCTAGAAGCCCGACAGTCTATGTCAGTTGTTTGGTACTTTGCCGCTCTGACAAGCTTTGGTCTGGTGCTTGCTGAGCTCCAATTTTCCTGTATAATGTGTCTGCCTTGGTGTGCTTCTTCCCTGGATTATACACCACTTCATCACTAAACTTGCTTAGCTTCAATGCCCCCTTGTAATCTACTGGAAGTCTTTCAATTCCAAATTAAAGAAAACATGATCAGTACCTATCTTAAATGTAGCTACATATTGATAACAGCGGAAGTAGGTAATGCCATAAGTAACGGCTAGCATTCCTTTTTCTGTTGTTATATAGTTGCTTTTGTCTTGTTCAATTGTTCATATGCACAAGGCACTGTGTGTACTTTATTGCCGGCTGGTGTGGCCTAGCGGTTCTAGGCGCTACAGTCTGGAACCGCGCGACCGCTACGGTCGCCGATTCGAATCCTGCCTCGGGCATGGATGTGTGTGATGTCCTTAGGTAAGTTAGGTTTAAGTAGTTCGAAGTTCTAGGGGACTGATGACCATAGCAGTTAAGTCCCATAGTGCTCAGAGGCAGTTGAACCAGTACTTTATTATCCATGACCCTCAAAACACAACCACCTGTCGTATTGTTATTATTATGCAAGAAGATTAATCGATACCAAAACATGTCTTAATGTCTCCAATATAGATTTAAGCTTCGCTGG
The DNA here is from genome assembly GCF_023864275.1 of Schistocerca cancellata. NCBI lineage: Eukaryota > Metazoa > Arthropoda > Insecta > Orthoptera > Acrididae > Schistocerca > Schistocerca cancellata. The sequence goes on from NC_064626.1 coordinate 970,846,257, forward strand.
CTGCTCAAATTTCTATTCTTTTCTTAACAGATGGTCCAACAGCCTGGCAACGTATGCAGAATCCCTCACAAATTCCCCATAATAATTACAGAGATCTAAAAACGACTGTAATCTCTTTGTAATCTGTGCAGTACAAAATCACCAGCTGCTGATATCAGCAGTAGACTAGTTTTTACTCATTCCAGGCTAATTTCTAGCTCCAGGTAGTTTACTTCTGTTTCAGTGACGTGGCACTTACCAGTACTAGGTGTTAGGTGTGCTGAATATAGTCATTTAAAAACTTCTAATCATTTCACGTGTTCTTTAATATCCTTTGAAAATGCAACTACAGGGTGGTCCATTGATTGTGACCACGCCAAATATCTCACAAAATAAGCATCAAACGAAAAAACTACAAAGAACGAAACTCGTCTAGCATTAAGGGGGAAACCATATGGCGCTATGGTTGGCCCGCTAGATGGCGCTGACATAGGTCAAACGGATATCAACTGCGTTTTCTTAAATAGGAAACCCCATTTTTTATTACATATTCATTTAGTACGTAAGGAAATATGAATGTTTTAGTAGGACCACCTTTTTCGCTTTGTGATAGATGGCGCTGTAATAGTCAGAAACGTACAAATACGTGGTATCACGTAACATTCCGCCAGTGCGGACGGTATTTGCTTAGTGATACATTACCCGTGTTAAAAAGGACCGTTTACCAATTGCGGAAAAAGTCGATATCGTGTTTATGTATGGCTATTGTGATCAAAATGCCCAACGGGCGTGTGCTATGTATGCTGCTCGGTATCCTGAACGACATCATCCAAGTGTTCGGACCGTTCGCCGGATAGTTACGTTATTTAAGGAAACAGAAAGTGTTCAGCCACATGTGAAACGTCAACCATGACCTGCAACAAATGATGAAGCCCAAGTAGGACCTTTAGCTGCTGTCGCTGCTAATCCGCACATCAGTAGCAGAGAAATTGCGCGAGAACCGGGAATTTCAAAAACGTCGGTGTTTAGAACGCTACATCAACATCTATTGCACCCGTACCATATTTCTATGCATCAGGAATTGCATGGCGACGACTCTGAACGTCGTGTACAGTTCTGTCACTGGGTACAAGAGAAATACCGGACGATGACAGATTTTTTGCACGCATTCTATGTAGCAACGTAGCGTCATTCACCAACAGCGGTAACGTAAAGCGGCATAATATGCACTATTCGGCAACGGAAAATCCACGATGGCTGCCACAAGTGGAACATCAGCGACCTTAGCGGGTTAATGTATGGCGCGGCATTATGGGAGGAAGGATAATTGGCCCCCATTTTATCGATGGCAATCTAAATGGTGCAATGTATGCTGATTTCCTACGTAATGTTCTACCGATGTTACTACAAGATGTTTCGCTGCATGACAGAATGGCGATGTACTTCGAACATGATGGATGTCCGGCACATACACTCCTGGAAATGGAAAAAAGAACACATTGACACCGGTGTGTCAGACCCACCATACTTGCTCCGGACACTGCGAGAGGGCTGTACAAGCAATGATCACACGCACGGCACAGCGGACACACCAGGAACCGCGGTGTTGGCCGTCGAATGGCGCTAGCTGCGCAGCATTTGTGCACCGCCGCCGTCAGTGTCAGCCAGTTTGCCGTGGCATACGGAGCTCCATCGCAGTCTTTAACACTGGTAGCATGCCGCGACAGCGTGGACGTGAACCGTATGTGCAGTTGACGGACATTGAGCGAGGGCGTATAGTGGGCATGCGGGAGGCCGGGTGGACGTACCGCCGAATTGCTCAACACGTGGGGCGTGAGGTCTCCACAGTACATCGATGTTGTCGCCAGTGGTCGGCGGAAGGTGCACGTGCCCGTCGACCTGGGACCGGACCGCAGCGACGCACGGATGCACGCCAAGACCGTAGGATCCTACGCAGTGCCGTAGGGGACCGCACCGCCACTTCCCAGCAAATTAGGGACACTGTTGCTCCTGGGGTATCGGCGAGGACCATTCGCAACCGTCTCCATGAAGCTGGGCTACGGTCCTGCACACCGTTAGGCCGTCTTCCGCTCACGCCCCAACATCATGCAGCCCGCCTCCAGTGGTGTCGCGACAGGCGTGAATGGAGGGACGAATGGAGACGTGTCGTCTTCAGCGATGAGATTCGCTTCTGCCTTGGTGCCAATGATCGTCGTATGCGTGTTTGGCGCCGTTCAGGTGAGCGCCACAATCAGGACTGCATACGACCGAGGCACACAGGGCCAACACCCGGCATCATGGTGTGGGGAGCGATCTCCTACACTGGCCGTACACCACTGGTGATCGTCGAGGGGACACTGAATAGTGCACGGTACATCCAAACCGTCATCGAACCCATCGTTCTACCATTCCTAGACCGGCAAGGGAACTTGCTATTCCAACAGGACAATGCACGTCCGCATGTATCCCGTGCCACCCAACGTGCTCTAGAAGGTGTAAGTCAACTACCCTGGCCAGCAAGATCTCCGGATCTGTCCCCCATTGAGCATGTTTGGGACTGGATGAAGCGTCGTCTCACGCGGTCTGCACGTCCAGCACGAACGCTGCATTGCTGCGAAAGGTGGATATACACTGTACTAGTGCTGACATTGTGCATGCTCTGTTGCCTGTGTCTATGTGCCTGTGGTTCTGTCAGTGTGATCATGTGATGTATCTGACCCCAGGAATGTGTCAATAAAGTTTCCCCTTCCTGGGACAATGAATTCACGGTGTTCTTATTTCAATTTCCAGGAGTGTAGCTCGCGTGCGGTTGAAGCGGTATTGAATAGCATATTTCATGACAGGTGGAGTAGTCATCGAAGCACCATACTATGGCCCCCAAGTTCACCGAATCTGACGTCCCCGGATTTCTTTCTGTGGGGAAAGTTGAAGGATATTTGCTACCGTGATCCACCGACAACGCCTGACAACATGCGTCAGCGCATTGTCAATGCCTGTGCGAACATTACGGAAGGCGAACTACTCGGTGTTGAGCGGAATGTCGTTACACGTATTTCCAAATGCGTTGAGGTTGACGGACATCATTTTGAGCATTTATTGCATTAATGTGGTATTTACAGGTAATCACGCTGTTACAGCATGCGTTCTCAGAAATGACAAGTTCACAAAAGTACATGTATCACATTGGAACAACCGAAATAAAATGTTCAAACGTACCTAAGTTCTGTATTTTAATTTTAAAAACCTTCCTGTTACTAATTGTTCGTCTAAAATTGTGAGCCATATGTTTTTGACTATTACAGCGCCATCTATGACAAAGCGAAAAAAGTGGTTCAACTAAAACATTCATATTTCTTTACGTACTACTCGAATAAGTAATAAAAAATGGGGGTTCCTATTTTAAAAAACGCAGATGATATCCGTTTGAGCTTTTGCAACGTCATCTAGGAGGCCATCCATAGCGCCATCTGGTTTTCCCCTTCAATCTAGACAAGTTACGTTCTTTGTAGATTTTTTGTTTGACGCTTATTTCGTGAAATATTTGGCCCGGTCACGATCAATGGACCACCCTGTATGTCATCGAGATAAAACACGCATTTTATTTGGGTTTTAATTGTGAACGTCTCCATCCTGGTCTTTGTAATGTACCTGGTTTATTTTTCAGTCTAAATGATGCCATACATTGCTGGTAATGGCTTCATCACGTGGAAAAGTTATATTTGGCCTGTTTATATTTTATTTATTTTATTTGCATGTCAAGTTCCGTGGGACCAAATTGAGGAGCTAATCTCCAAGATCATGGAACGTGTCAGTGCACGATATTACAACATAAAAGTAATAACAGGTAAAAATAAAATGTTTATGAACCCGAAAAGAGTCAATCCATAAGTTTGAGTAAACGCAATCAGCAATACAACATGAATCAGCTTAATGTTTCAAGGAACTCCTCGAAAGAATAGGAGACCCATGAGGAAACTCATCAGTTTCGATTTGAAAGTGAGTGGATTACTGCTAAGATTTTTGAATTCGAGTGGTAGCTTATTGAAAATGGATGCAGCACTATACTGCACACCTTTCTGCACAACAGTTAAGGACGTTCGATCCAAATGCAGGTTTGATTTCTGCCGAGCATTAACTGAGTGAAAGCTGCTTATTCTCAGGAATAAGCTGATACTGTTAACAAGAAATGACAGTAAGGAATATACATATTGAGAGGCCAATGTCAAAATACCCAGACTCGTGAACAGGACTCGACAAGAGGTTCGCGAACTTCCATCACTTTTGCCCGAACCGCCCGTTTCTGAGCCTAAAATATCCTTTTAGAATGGGAAGAGTAACCCCAAAATATAATAACATACATAATCGAATGAACATACATAATAGAATGAAAATAAACGAAGTAGACTAATTTTCGTGTCGGAGGGTCACTCATTTCAGATAACTTTCGAATAATTAAAATGACAGCATTAAGTCTTTGAACAAGGTGCTGAAAGTGGGCTTTCCACGGCTATCTGAACTTTTAAGTTTCACTAATCATATACCCATTCTGTGAAATTAAAACGTCAGGTTTTGTTGAAATGTGTTATAAACTGTAAAAACTGGGTGTTACTGTGATTTACCGTTAGTTTATTGTCTACAACTCATGAACTTATATCATGAACTGCACTATTTGAAACAGAGCCAGTGTTGCACACAGCATCCGTTACTACCAAGCTAGTGTCATCAGCAAACAGAAATATTTTAGAATTACCTGTAATACTAGAGGACATATCATTTATATAAACAAGGAACAGGAGTGGCCCCAACACTGATCCCTGGGGCACCATCCACTTCACTGTACCCCACTCAGGCCCCATTTCACAACTATTCTCAACATTGTGAATAATTACCTTTTGCTGTCTGTTGCTAAAGTAAGAGGTGAACCAAGTGTGAGCTACTCCCCATATTCCATAATGATCCACTTCTGGCGAAATATTTTGTGATCAACACAATCAAACGCTTTAGTTAAATCAAAAAATATGCCTAGCGTTGGAAACCTTTCGTTTAACCCATCCAGTACCTCACAGAGAAAAGAGAATACAGCATTTTCAGTTGTTAAACGACTTCTAAAGCCAAACTGTATATTTGATAGTAAATCATGCAATATAAAATGATGAATTATCCTTATGTACTCAGCCTTTTCAATAACTCTAGAAAACACTGGTGGCTTAGAAATAGGTCTACAATTCTCTACATTATTTCTTTCTCCCTTTTATAAACCGTCTTTACTACTGAGTACTGTAATCGATCAAGAAGCTGACCATTCCTAGAGGAAAAATTACAAATACGGCTAAATACAGGGCTAATATGTGCAACACAGTGCTTTAATATTCTGCTAGGCACTCCATTATATCCATGAAAGTACGTATAGTCTTCACTGATTTAGTTATTGACTCAATCTCCCTCATGTCTGTATCACAGAGGACTATTTCAGACATCAGTCTCGGAAAGGTATTTGCCGAGAAAGTTATATGATTCCCTATAGAAACTAAATTTTTATTTAATTCACCAGCAATGTTAAGAAAAAATGATTGTTAAATACTGTACATATATCTGATTTATCAGTAACAGAAATCTTTTTACGACAAACTGATCTCATATTCTCGACCTTGTGCTGCTGACCAGACACTTCCTTCACAACTTACCATATGGTTTTAATTTTATCCTGTGAACTAGCTATTCTATTTGCATAACACTTTCTCTTTGCCTTCCTAATAACATTTTAAGCACCTTACAGTACTGTTTATAATGGACACTGTAGTTTGATTGTGACTGCTTCTAACATTTTGATATAATTCCATCTTTCTACATGATATTCTTATCCCACTAGTCAGCCACCCAGGCTGTCTATTATTGGCAGTACCCCGTTTAGAAGGTTCTAATTGGAAGAAACTCTCAAAGAGCATGAGAAATGTATTAAGGAAAGCATTATATTTATCATCTATCTTTTATATATGAAGTCTTCACGGGTTGTCAGCCGAGTAGCGTCGTCGTCTCGTAGCAACGTTTCGACGGAATGCGTCTCCATCATCTTCAGGGGAAGTGTCGGGGGCGAAGTGTTGGGATATCGTCGCTAGCACCTTTGTACCCTGTCCTTGAGGGTGACTTAATGGTCAAGTTTTTGTCCTCAGACACTTACTTCAGTGGGTATTGGGTGAGAATTTTTTGTGTCTCTACTTTTTGGTTTGTCTTGTACTGTTGTGGGCGTATTTGATGTTTTTTAATTGTGCTGCCTGATTTATGGCGATGTGTGGATGATGATGCTGGTGATTTGATGGGGGTGAGAGAGGGTGATATGATGGTGGGCGATTATGTGTGTCTAGTCAAATAATATTGATCTATGTCTTTTGTGGCGTTTGTGGGTAGGGTTGTATTGACCTGCTAGTTGTTTCAAGGAACGCTTTAGCAAGGTCAGTGAAGCGCTCTTGTAGGGGAATTACGTCCGCAGCTGCATGCAGGTCGTTTGTGGGGAATAGGGATGGGAGGTGTAAGGCTCGTTTGAGGGCCCTATTTTGTAACCTTTGTAGTTTCAGAATGTAAGTCTTGGCTGCGTAACCCCATACTGGGTATGCGTATTCCTTTATGGTGCGTATGAGGGAGCAGTAGACTTGTATTGCTATGTCTGCTTTTAAGGCGCTTCCTGTGTTTAGGACTGGATATAGTACGCTCATACGAGCGCTGGCCCGGCGCGCAGATCGTCTACATGTGCCCGCCATGTCAGCCTCTTGTCTAGGGTCACCCCTAGATATTTGGCGGTGTTACGCCAGGTAAATTCTTGGCCATTTAGTCTTAGGTGTAAGGGTGGTCGCCTGCGAGGCCCTCGTGGTCCTAGTCGGCGAGTGATCATCATTGCCTGCGTTTTGCCGCTGTTAATCGTGATGCGCCATTTTTTTCACCATTCCTCTGTAGGGTTGAGGACGCTTTGGAGTCGTCTGGTCACCAGATCCCTAGTTGGGTTGCGAGTAAAAAACGCAGTGTCAACTGCATATTGTCCCGGGGAAGCCTCGTGTGTATCATTTGTACGATAACCCATTGTGCCATACAGAATTGAAGGCTTTGGCTACATCAAGTAGCACTATCCCACACTAGCTTCTATGGTTGAAGGCCTCGGTGGCTGCTTCAACCACTCTCATGATCTCTTGGGGGGCGGAGTGTTTCTGCCTGAATCCGAACTGGAACTCAGGCAGAATTTGCTCTCTGGAGATGTGCTGCTCGATAGGTGTGACTAGGAGGCGCTCGTAGATTTGACTGAGAGTGGGCAGAAGACCAATCGGTCTGTAGTGCCGTGGGAAAAATGGGTCCTTACCGGGTTTAGCTATCGCGACCACCTCCACGTGTTTCCAGCAAACTGGAAACTCGCGGGATCGAGTAATCTCGTTGAAGTCGTTCGCAATGTGTGTGGCTTGCATTGGCGGGAGGTGCTTAACTAGTTGGTTTGTGAGTTGGTCGTGGCCCCGGGCCTTTTGTTGGGCACGGACCTAATGACTTTTGCCACCTCTTCGGGGGTGAAAAGTGGTGTGCTTTCGTTCTCGTCATCGGCAGCTGCCAGGAATACTGCGAGCTGTTGACGGACTGTGTTTTCGTAGTCCTCGTCCTGCGCCTCTGCTGGTTGGAACTGTTGTTCGAAAGCGTCGGCGAGCGCATTGGCCTTGTCGACAGAGCTGAAGGCAAGGCTTCCTCACTCGCCGTGCAGAATTGGTTCAAATGGCTCTGAGCACTATGGGACTTAACAGCTATGGTCATCAGTCCCATAGAACTTAGAACTACTTAAACCTAACTAACCTAAGGATATCACACAACACCCAGTCATCACGAGGCAGAGAAAATCCCTGACCCCGCCGGGAATCGAACCCGGGAACCCGGGCGCGGGAAGCGAGAACGCTACCACACTACCACGAGCTGCGGACTCGAAGTGCAGAGGCAGCATACGTGCGCGTGTTCGTGTACACTGTTTTGTAGCTTGCCATAGGCTGTTGTCGTCTACTTTGAGGGCTGATAGGCGGGCAGACCACTGCTGGTTGCGGTGCTCATTGAGTGCTACTTTCAGCTCTCTCTGTAGACGGTTGAGCAGCCTCCTAGTTTCCGGGTTTCTTGTTATTTTCCATTCTTTTTCGACCCTGTTTTTGTGTCTAATTTGCGCAAGTGCTCAAGCATGTGCTCCGGGAGTTGTATTTGAGGAGGTGGGAGTTCCCGCTGTCGGGGTGTGGCCACCTCAGCAGCCTGCAGGATCGTGTTTGTGAGCTCTTTGAGCGTCTGTTCTGTTGTATCTGCAGTTGCAGGTAGGGCGCGAGCAATTTCAGAAGCGACGTTTTCCTGAAAGTGATCCCAATTCGTGTGCTTATACGACACTTGGTGTTGTGGGAGAGCTACCCTTTCTCCCACGTCGACATCGAATATAACTGGATTGTGATCGGAGGACATTCTGTTTATTGTTCTCACGGTCACGAAGCCTGTTATTCTCCTTGTAAGAGCTATATCAAGGACGACAGGCCGGCCTCCGTTTTTAGGGAAGTGGGTCGGCTCTTCTGGGCCCCAGACATCGAACTGGTTGTCTCCCGCGAGTCGTTGCAGTTGACGCACCGGCTCTGGTCGTGGTTCTGGAATGCCAGTCTGCGCGTTTAGCATTGAGGTGTCCCCCTATTAGGAACTTGCTTCTGATTGTTGCCAGTGCGGGAATGTCGTCCTCATCTAAAGTTGGGATCGGTTGGCGGTAAGCTGCAACGACTGTGAGGGGCCTGTAGTTGTGGCTATTTCAACAGCCACCGTCTCTAACGAACGGGTAGCTTGGAGGTGTATCTGGTGGTGGGGGATCCCTCTCTTTACATATACGGCCACCCCACCTCAATGCGGTTGGCCTGTCGCGTCTGTAGCTGTGATAGTTGGAGACTGCCGCTTTTACTCCCGGTTTTAGGTGTGTTTCGGACATCATGCAAACGTCGATGTTAAGCTCCTTCATGAGCTCTCGGAACTCCATGACTTGGTTGAATATGCTGTTTGCGTTAAAGACGCACATTTTCAGACCTTGAATGTGGGGGCGTCTATCCATGTTTGGCTGTTGTTGCTGCTTGGGAAGTCGCTGAGGGTTGCGACTGCTTGACTGCTGCTTGTAGGGTGGCGAGGATCTGTGCATTTTGCTGCTGAATTTCCCGCATTATCTGCGCGAGAAGGTTCAGAATTTGGGACATGAGTCCCAGCGCAGGATCATTTATGGAAGGCGAGAGGACAGCCTCGCTCAGACTTTGAATGACAAGGTGACTGCCATCGGTCTGACAGTCTGCACCCTCTGCCTTCCGCAGACTGGTCTTTGGGATAGGGGTTCCCTAGAGCATTCTCCGTTGTTAGGGATCTGGTCAGGGGGAGGAGTGTCCTGGGATGTTTCCGGGGGGTGTCGGCCGCTCGATTCCGCTCCCGCCCAGTCCGGCAGAGGGGCGGTAGTGCGCGTCTCAGTGTCGGCCGCGATGTTCGCGAACGTCGCGACAGCCGTCACTTCCCGGAATTGCCTCTGTAGGCCGGCCTGTCTCGTCTTGCTGGGATTTCAGGTCGGCTTTGGGGCTTTGCCTGGGATTTTTTTGGGGTGCATTTGTGCCTCTGTATCGTTGGGCGTAGTTCTTATCGACCCTACAGCCCTTCGCCGCATAGTGCACATTTTAGTCTGGGGTCATCAATTTTTATTGGACAAGTCCTGGAGTCATGTCCCTCCGCACACTTCCTGCATCGTACAGGCATGTCGCGGTGGGAGGCTACATGTCCCAGTCCCTGACACCTAAAACATTGTTGTGACCGATTCTTCTTTTTCAATAGCTCGGTGGTGACTGGTATTTGTAGGACATTCCTCATGGGCTTTTTGTTTTGCGGTGTGTCTGGCATGATAGCTAGGTATAGAGGCCACTTGTTGTCAGAACCAGGTGACTTCATTTGAGTCACTGTCTTGACGTCGAATGTTTGACGGATCAGTCCTCTTTGATCGCAGAGGGCGATAGTTTGCGCGGTAGAACTGATCCTTTCAGTTCGGAATGCGTAGTGCGATATATTCTTGTCGCTTAGGACTTGCTTTACCGCCTTGTATTCTTCCAGGGAGTGGAGGGTGAGTTTTATTTTGTCGCCCCCTGCCTATTTGGCCTTGAACCTATCACCTATTGTGCTCTTCACTGCGTCATAGTTCTTTATAATCCCTATCGAATTCTGCGACGATTGGGAGGAGGTAGACTCGTTTCTACGAATCCACTGGTGTTTCAGGTGGCGCATTGCTGGTCGCGGGTTCATCGGCAATGGCAGAAAAGCGGTTCGATGATGGAGCCGCCTCCTTACCCGGCGGGGATGTGGGTTGGCGGATAGTCTTTCGGGCCAACTGAAAACCGTCACCCTCGCCACTAGTCGCAGCATCCCCGACCTCATTTCCCTACTTCTGCTTAGATTCATCTATAACTAGTGGGCTGTCTGAGTCGGAGTCGCGTTCTCTGTTTGTTTGTGCTCTTTTTCCGGAGGTTGGATGGAAACCTTGGATTTCTTCAAGAGGTTTTTGCGCCTGCATTTGTTCTTTTTCTGGGTCCTAGTGAGCTTGACTTTTGGGGAGTGGGCGGATTTGAGCTTGGGGGTGGTTTTGCGGGGTGGTTTAAGTTGCGCTTTGGAGGAAGGTTTGGGAAGGATCTTTACAGGGGGACGATTCTCCTTTTCGTGCCTGCGGGACGCAAGATAATGTATGAGATTTCATTGTGCGTTAACAATGAGTAATCTGTCTGTGTCTAGGTTGGGGGAGTTTGTGACACTGCTCGTACTAACGATAAATGACTTAGTACTAGTGTGTTGCATGACGGCATTAGGCGCCCTATTGTCCTCTTTGGAGATGGAAGTGGAGACAAAGTCAGGGGCTGCCTTGGGTCTGCCAGTCGCCGCCTTCGTTGTCGACACCGTCAGGTTTCCGGCGGCTGAACTGGGCCCTAACAAACTGGCAGGCGCGGGAGACTGGCCAATGACCAGGCCCTGACTGCATAATCCCTAATTCTATGAGGAGCAGACCATGGCTCTGCGACAGCCGAAATACTCGAACCGCCCAGAAAAGCGGCCCACGACAACGAGGAGACGCCTTCGTCGCAACCAACAGCAAGCTGCTGGGGCCCCGAATCGCCACCGCAACTCGAAACCTCACACGACAATTTGCTCATGCTGCACTCTGCTCGTGCTTCGCTTTGCTATGTGCGCCTGTCCACGCTTTAATAAAAGCGAAACAGAGGTCACACATGGTTTGTCACCCGTGCAAGCAGGGGCCCATGGCTGACAGTGCGCGAGTAAGAGCAACAAATGCTCAACCTTTGATTGCCACTCAGCGAGTGAGGGATATCGCCACTCTCATCTGATACTTTCCCCAGTTTGGGGAAGTGATTTGGGGAGTTGGCAGCCTTGCGGCTTTTAATCCACATTTTTCTTGTGTGTTTGTTTATTTCTGTACGTGCCTGGGGTTGGCGAGATGATTGATATTATGGGGGAGGGAAGAGGATCTGGAATTGGATGTAGGAACTTTCTCTTCGACGTAGTCATCGAAGATCGTCATTGAGCGTTTGTGCTTCTCACAGGACATGTCATACCGACCTAGGGAGTGGATGAGGACGTTTCCTGACCTGGAAGAGCCTTCATATAAGGCCCTTGCCAGATCTTGGAAGCGCTATTTCAGGAGTGGGATTTCAGCAGCGGCGTCAATAGGGAATAGGAGGGGTAGGTGCAGTGCTCTCCTGACAGCGCGGTTCTGCAGCCTCTGGAGTTTGTCCAGAGGCTAGCTCAAATTCGCCACGTATCCCCAGACAGGGCACGCATACTCCATTACTGGCCGTACCAGGGCCTGATATACGTTCGCACCCACAGAGCAGGGAAGGGAACTGGTTGAGTTGAGGATTGGGTATAGGATGGACATTCTGGCACAGACCTTGCTGTGGACCTCGTCTATGTGGTGTTCCTACGTAAGACGAGAGTCCAAGGTTATGCCAAAGTACTTGGCAGCTCTGCGCCGGGGGAGTTGGGTTCCGTTTAGGTGAAGGTGGATGAGTGGTGGGGGGCTGGGGGTGGGCGGGCGTTGAGGAGGTCCACGCCTTCCGAACCTCCGGGTGATCAGCATTGCCTACGTCTTTTCAGAATTGATGGTAATGCGCCATCGATGGGCCAAGGTTTCTGTGTCATCTAAAACCCTTTGTGGCCTATGGATGACCAGGTCCTTATTCGAATTTCATGTGTACAAGGCTGTGTCATCTGCGTTCTGCACTTCGTGCACCAGGGTGGCCGTTGGTGTGTCTGCAGTGTACGGACTGTACAAAACGGGATCCAGTACCGATCCCTGTGGTACCCCATCACGAATACACCTTTTGGTGGAGGTGGCGGTTTCTACTTTGACAGAGAAAGTCCTATTCGTGAGATAGCTTTTGATCTGCTTAACTATGCTCTCGGGGAACCCTTGTGTGTATAACTTATAGAGTAGCCCTCAAAGCTATACGGAGTCGACGGCCTTGGCTACGTCTAGTAGCACTATCCAGCAGTAGCCTCTGTGGTTGAATCCCTCTGTGGCTGCTTCAACAACTCTCATCATCTGTTGTGGGGCTGAGTGGTTCTGCCAGAATCCGAATTGGAAATCCGGCAGAAGTTGCTCTCTGGTAGTGTGGTCAAGTATGGATATTAGCAGGAGGCGCTCATAGATGTTGCTTGGAGTTGGCAAGAGGCTAATCGGCCTGTAGTGCTGCAGGAATAGAGTGTCTTTCTATGGCTTGTGTATCGCGACCACTTCCGCGTGTTTCCAGCAAGCTGTGAACTCGCGGGAACGAGTAATCTAGTTGAAGACGTTCGCAAGGTGTGTGGTCACCGAGGGTGGGAGGTTTTTAACTAACTGATTGGTGACACTGTCGTGTCCTGGCGCCTTTTTGTGGGGAGAGACCTAATTAATTTTGCCACGTCCTCGGGGACGAAAAGTGTGGGTTCCTCCTCAGCGTTGAGGAAGACTGCCAATTGAAGACGGACTACCTTTTCATGCTCTTCATCGTGGGGTTCTGCCGCTTGAAACTGTTTCTCGAAGTAGTCGGCGAGGGCGTTGGCCTTTTCAGCGTGGCTGTGGCGGCATCCTAGCAGGTCTTTTTGTGAATTGCTTGGTTGCTTGCCATAGTGTGTGATCGTCTACTTTGAGAGCTGTGAGGTGGTTTTGCCATTGCTGGTTTCTGTGCTGACTGAGCGCGACCTTCAGCTCTCTCTGTAGACGATTGAGCAGCCTCCTGGTGGCCTGTTCTCTGGTGAACTTCCACGCTTTTGCCACTATGTTCTTATGTCGAATTTGAGCTAGCAAATGTTCCGGGAGCTGTATTTGCAGGGGCAGTCTGTCCCATTGCCGGGGCGTGGCCTCCTCCACTGCTTGCAAGATGGAACCTGTTAGATCTTGAAGCGTCAATTCTACTGTTTCGGCAGTAGGTGGCGGAGCGCGAGCGACATCAGAGGCGACAGTTTCTCGATATCGCTCCCAGTCTGTACGTTTGTAAGACGTCTGGTACCGTGGGAGTGCTACCCATTCTCCCACTTCGATCTCTAGAATCACTGGGTTGTGGTCGGAGGACATTCTGTTGACTGTCCTTGCGGCCACAAACCCCACGATCCTCCTAGTGAGGGCTATGTCTAAAACGTTGGGCCTACCACCTTTTCTTCGAAAGTGTGTGAGCTCGACTGGAGCCCATGTTTCGAAGTGGTGGTTGCGCGCTAGTCATTGTAGTTTGGCGCCTGCTCTGGATGTTACTCTAGAGTTTCAATCTGGATGCTTGGCATTGAAGTCACCTCCTATTATGAGTTTGCCTTCAATTTTCCCTAGAGCAGCTATGTCTCCCTCATCTATCTGGTCTTGTGGGGGTCTGTAGATTGCAACGATTGTTAGGGGTCCAGTGACAGTGGTTTCTTCCACCGCCACAGCTTCGATTTTATTGACAGCTAGTAAGAATACCTGATGGTGGGGGATCCCTCTTTTTATGTAAATGGCCACTCCTCCGCCTTGGGTTGGCCTGTCCTTACGGTAGCGAATGCAGTTGGGGACTGTCTCTTTCATTCCCGGTTTTAGGTGGGTTTCCCCTATCATGCATATGTCGATAGAGAACTTATTCATGAGTTCTCTGAACTCGACCTCTTGATTACCAATGCCGTCTACGTTAAAGTCGCACATTGCCAGGCCTTGGATATTTGGTCGTCTATCTGTGATGGGGTTTTGAAACTACTGAAGAGGTCGCAGAGGGGAGCGTCTGCTGGACTGCTGCCTGAGGGGCAACGAGGATCTGGGTGTTCTGCTTGTGGGCCTCCCTGAATTCCTTCATCATTTCCATGACGAGGTTCATTGTCTGGACCATAATGCCTAGCACCTGATCCGAGGGAGTGGAATGTATATGGGGTTCCCTAGGACGTCCTCTGTCTTGGTGGACCTGGTCGTTGTTGTTTTCCGGTGTTGTGTCCTCGAAATCGTCAATATATTGTTCGTCCCCCGGAGTAGACAACATTCCATTAGAACTACTGACAGCCTTGTGAGAGCCACTCCTGACAAAACTCTACCATCTGGTGAGCAAGATGTATGAGACAGGCGTAATACCCTCAGACTTCAAGAATAATATAATAATTCAATCCCAAAGAAAGCAGGTGTTGACAGATGTGAAAATTACCCAACTATCAGTTTAATAAGTCACAGCTGCAAAATACTAACGCGAATTCTTTACAGACGAATGAAAAACTGGTAGAAGCCGACCTCGGAAAAGATCGGTTTGTATTCCGTAGAAACGTTGGAACTCGTAAGGCAATTCTGGTCCGAAGCTCGTGTTCGTGCGGTAGCGTTCTCGCTTCCCACGTCCGGGTTCCCGGGTTCGATTCCCAGCGGGGTCAGATATTTTCTCTGCCTCGCGATGACTGGGTGTTGTGTGATGTCCTTAGGTTAGTTAGATTTAAGTAGTTCTAAGTTCTAGGGGACTGATGACCATAGCTGTTGAGTTGAGTCCCATAGTGCTCCGAGCCATTTGAACCATTTTTTTAGGCAATACTGACCCTAAGACTTATCTTAGAAGATATATTAAGGAAAGGCAAATCTACGTTTCTAGCATTTCTGAAGGTGGCAGGGGTAAAATACAGGGAGCGAAAGGCTATTTACAATTTGTACAGACACCAGATGGCAGTTATAAGGGTCGAGGGGTATAAAAGGGAAGCAGTGTTTGGGAATGGAGTGAGACAGGGTTGTAGCCTCTCCCCGATGTTATTCAATATATATATATATATATATATATATATATATATATATATATATATATATATATATATATATATATTGAGCAAGCAATAAAGGACACAAAAGAAAAGTTCGAAGTGGGTATTAAAATCCATGGAGAAGAAATAAAAACTTTGAGGTTCGCCGATGACATTGTAATTCTGTCAGAGACAGCAAAGGACTTGGAAGAGCAGTTGAACGGAATGGACAGCGTCTTGAAAGGAGAGTGTAAGATGAACATCAACAACAGCAAAACGAGGATAATGGACTGTAGTTGAATGAAGTCGGGTGATACTGAGGGAATTAGATTAGTTAATGAGACACTTAAAGTAGTAAAGAAATTTTTGCTATTTGGGGAGCAAAATAACTGATGATGGTCGAAGTAGAGAGGATATAAAATATAGACTGGCAAGAAAATATGCCGTACAAATGGATTTTGGGACTCAGTAATCAAAGAGTCCATAGAAATACGGTTACACGACAACCGAATCAACCGCGACAGTCTCTACCATCTCAGCACAGCCTGAGAGCCTGCAATCAGGAAAATCAGAGAAAAACGTTCCGTTCCACCAAGGGCAAGGACGGAGCAGACAGTGACGGACGCCCAGGCGCATCGAGCGATTCCACGGACGCGTGATTGGCAGGCGGCGGGAAGCGGAGAGCGGTCAAACAGAGACATAAGCCTTCGAACGACAATATCCCCAAGCCAGGCAGTTGTCTTCACCCGAAGACTTCTGCCGTCAGGGCTTACGCCGGTCGAAACCCTGGGAGAACCTATCCTGTGGAATGGGACGGCAAAATACCTAGGGGTCACCCTAGACCGCAGGCTCACCTGGAAGCATGACATCCGTGCTGTGAAAGGGAGAGCAATAGGACGCCTTCGCGCCCTGTATCCACTACTTAACCCGCAGTCGTCATTGCCACCGCAACACGACTCCGCGCTATTCCTAACATTGCTCCGTCCACTGTTAGAGTATGCGGCCGTGGTCTGGGGAAAGCCGCAGATACTCACATTGTGATTCTAAAGCGGATATAAAACCGCGCCCTGAAGACTGCCATGCAGTTTCCGAGGCACTTCTCGACGCGCCAACTTCACGAGGACACCGGGATCCTGCCTCTCCGAGACAGGTTTCGCGCCATCGCCAAGAGGTTCTACGAGAAAGCGGGACACTCCCGAAACCGGCTCATCCGAGGACTGTGCCAACAATCTCATCACAGGCCAACCACGCGTTGGCCTGACCTGCTGAGGGATTAAGTTTTACTAATCCCCCACCAGAGTGTGTCTATCTCTTTTTCAGGCTCCACTAGCAAGGACAAATCAACAAGAATGGTAAGACCTCTTCTCTCCCCCTAGGAACCGCAGGAATGACAAATTTTTGTCAAAACTGCACCATCTCGAACCAAGGATAGGCTCGTCTTTTCAGCGTCAGCGTCATGTTCCGACGTTACGCACACTTGCGCTGTGGCTGCCGAAGCCCGCGGACGCTCTGTGCTGACGCTGCCGAGGCTAACCCTTTGCTCGTGATTTTGTAGCGACCGGTCGCGTGGGTTCACGCAGTTGGCTAATCGCCTTGCGTGTTCTCGGTCACCACTGTTCTTCCAGAATAGACATCAGTTTGCAAGGGCCTTTAGGGACTCGGGGGGCAAAATCCATGTGGCGTGACCCTGTATCAAAGAAAGCAAAAATTGTCGTCGCTTTATAACAAAGCAAAGTTGTCGTGTTAGGGGCCACGACATGGAGGAGGAGAGCCGAAACGAGATGATCGCACCGGAGAGACGCAGGGTGTGGCAGATGACGGTCGAAGGGAGGTTTCCCGGACGGCGGCAGCGTCTGACTCTCCACTACCGACGAAGACGACGAGCGGGAGTGATGCGCGCGGCCGCCGGATGAACGTAGAAATTTCCGCGAACGTTCGGCGCCGTACCCGCACACTCTCAGGACGGAGATGATGCATCGAGCCGCCGATACACCTGACAAAGGAGGAAATTGCCACCGCCATCGCCAGGTTGACCCCCGAGGAGAGTTGCAGCTACATGCAACGTTTGGGCATGGGCACAGAAGAGGACTAGGAGGAGGTACTCTCGAGACTTTGGTCCTTTGTACCCGTGGGCATGTTGCAGCCGCCACGACAGCTGCCGCGCTAGCAGTCGCACCAGCCGCGCCGGCTCCAGAAGCCGCCACGCCCTCGCCAACGTCCAGTCTGGCAACACCGGACAAGCCTGCAGAGGTCAAGTAAACCTCGCGGATGCGCGCAGCCGCGACCGTAGAGGACACTCAGTCCCCCCAGGCTAGTTCCGGTCGCGCCAGGCAGAAGAAGAGGAAGGTGCGTCGCAGGACGAGTGGATCGCCAAGGGAACCCGATGAAGAAGGCTTCACCGCGCCCTCCCGGCGCCACACAGCGAGAGCCAGGGCGTTCGAACTGGTGACGCCGGAACAGGTCCAGGCTGAAAACCAGTATGCAGATATGCCGGAAATAGCCGAGACCGACGGGGACGGGACCACACCGACTACGGCGACGAAACCACCCCGTCGCCCGCCCCTGATCACCATACAATGGCGCGAGGACTAGGGTGAGTTGAGAGAGAAGCTCTACTCAGCCGTAAAACCTTGAAAGATCATCGCTTGGACCGACACGTACAACGTTAGAGCAGAATGCATAGAGGAGGACCACGCAAAACTCATGTGCCTCTACGAAACCGAGAAGTGGAACTGCTTTAGGCAGAGCACGGAACAGCTGAAGCAGCTGAAGATCGTCTTTCGTCACCTGCCGCTGAAGATGGAACCGGCGAGCCCAGTGCTTCACCTGCCAGCGCATGGACTACGTGGCAAAATATTGCACGATGCCTGAGCGCTGCTGCAAGTGCACCGAGGAGCACCAGTCGCGGGACTGCCCGAAGAAGAAAGAACACCGGCCGAAGTGCTGCAACTGCAACGGGGACCACGTCGCCTGTTATCGAGGATGCGCCGCATTCAAGCGCTGGAAGCACGCCAGCCGCATAAACCGGAGTCGCAGCTTCGCGGACGTCGCTAACGGAAGCCGGCCGCCCCCTCCGAAAGGCCAGGGCCGCTCGCAGGGAAGGGCGCACCGGCACCGTAGCCGTCGCAGCTGCCGTCGCTGGCATCGCCGCCTGCAGTCGGGAGAGCCGGCTTGCCGGCGCCCGCGGCTGCGAGGAGGGTTGCCGCCCGCGCAGGGCGTTCCCAGCACGCCACTCCGCTGTCGACCATGGGAAACGTCGCGATGGAGTGAAACGTTCCCGAAACAGCGAAGGAAGATACCACCGAGCTCGACGCGCTTCTGCGGTCGCTCAACCATCTGCTGACTCAGCTACTGGTGCTCGTGGGAGCAGTGACGGCGCCCCTCCAGGAGACCGCCGGAAGAAGCCAGCCTTAAAATGGATAACGACCATATTTATGGGTTAACCATTTGCACTTTCAACGCTAGGGGCCTCCACCCCCAGCAGGGCGAATTTCACCAATTCCTAGGGGACGAGGCGGTCGACATCTGCCTTGCGCAGGAGACCTTCGTCAAACCCGGGGTCGACGTGCGAGCAGCTAATTTTTGCTGCTACCGAGATGACAGAGCCACCCACGGGGGCTGCACTATCATCTACGCGAAGAAGTCACTTCGCCACCACCGGGTTCAACTGCCGGCGCTAAATGCGCTGGAGGCCACAGGAGAGGCCGTCAACACCAACGCTGGAAAGATTCTTTTCGTGTCGGTGTATTGGCATCCTGGTAGACCACTAGACGAAGCCGACTTCGACGCCCTGCTGTCGTTGGAAGAGCCAGCGTTCATTGCCGGGGAATTCACATCGAAACACACCGAATGGAACTCGCGAACTGTCAACCGCAGCGGGCGACGCCTCTCCCACGCTGTTCACCGTAACGGCGCTATCACCGTGGGGCCGTTTGACACCACGATCTTCCCTGTACGGGGACAACCGGACGTGCTCGATATTGGTCTTCTCAAGGGCATCGGACAACTCGCGACTGCCGAGACGCGTAACACCCTGTCCACCGGTCATTTTTGGCCTCGACGTGGCCGGAGCTTCTTTTCCAGAGAGCCGACCGAGCTATCGCAGGCTCGACGCCGAGCACTTTCAGACAAAGGCACGCGAACTGCTCGAGGACGTGCCAAACCCCGTAGATGTAGGGGTAGACGTCACCCGAAGAATACTCTGAGCAGCAGATGAAGCCAAGCCGAGACATTGCCAAGGGCCACGAGACTTCTCGCGACAGCTACGCGCCCTAACCTGGACGCGATCACCGAGAAGAACCGACTGTTTAATGAATGGCAGCTCACTCGCCAACCAGACACGAGGCGCCGCTTGGACCACAGAGACGGGAAATTAAGGCAGCAGTCGAGCAACACTGGAACCAGTGGAACCAGGAATGGGCAGACCTTGTGTCTACCCTCAGTCCTGAGGATGATAGTGCATGGAGGGCGGTAAAATCCTTCCTACGCCGCCGACAGCGAATACCGCCGTTCAAATATCTGTTCACTGCAGTGCCGTGATACGTCTATGGACTCAAATGGAATATGGTTTTTTACGTACAGAGCCACTCCCCCCCCCCCCCCCCCCGCAAGGAACTCCTTGAAAAACAGCCAGCTCATCTATATCCTGGTAAAGGAAGCCTCTGAATTGTCAAACTATTCAAGTGATGCACCGATATATCAATAATTTCAGAGTTAACATCTATACGCAGTTCACCGGCTTTCTCTCTAATACTTCTTATATTTTGATCAAATATGCTAATTCCTTCTCTACTTGGAAACATTACGTCCTCTGAAGGTGAGCCGTTAATTAGAAGGACTTCTTTAGGCAGGTATACCTATCAGCTTACTTGAATCTAAAAAAGGTACAGCTCTAACACCAACTACTACAGGAATTTTTCCATGAGTGATCCCACCACCAACCACTACACTGTCACCTATAAGCTTTGCCAGCCTCCCCTTCCCATACTTATTGAGGTGCAGGCCATGCCAAGTCAAACCCGACCTACTGACAGACCCAACTGGCACCACTGAAATGTGACCCATGCCCTCTGCCATCAGCGCCCTCTCCAGGCCCATATTAAACGCGCCTACCAGCCGCATTAAGATGAGGTCGATCATGACACTGAAACAGTTGCAAAAATGCACATTGGTGCCACCAGTTCGAGTAGTTATCTTTACCAGGTTACCACCTACATCATATTCCCAGTCCCTATCAAGACTGTTCCCTGCTCCATCCACTACCACTACCTGATCCTCCTTCGTAAAATTCCTACATAACTCCCCTATGCTGTCAGTCACCTGAAACAACCCAGCATAAGGATTCACAATACTGGTGACCTGGTACTCACTCCCCAACACTTTCTGCAACTGCTGACCCATACCTCTACCGTGTGAACTACCTAGCAGTAGAACCTTCTACTTTCTGTCAGGCTTTGCCACTGACCTAGGCCTCCTAACTGCTGAGGACTGCTACAGCTAGAAGAGGCTCCTCTCCACTAAACTCTGACACTTGGTCAAATCTATTACATACACGCAAAGTATAACTGTCTGAATACCTCCTCCTCCTAGCTACCTTCTTACCAACTGTCACTTCCCATTCCCCACCCTTCACCCTCCTCAACCTATCTAGTTCCGCCTTTGCGCGTTGTAACTGCACCTGAATGGCAGAGATCTTACGCTCCTGCTCCCCTACCAACTTATTTCTATTACAGATTTTTCATTCCCAGGAGAGGATTTCGCTAGAATGCCCACTGGTTTCCCCACTGCATTCCCCCCAATAAAAATACTTTGAACAAATCCCACACCGTAAACCACTACTCACAAACCTATGACCGAGCCCAGACTTCTCACTCATGGTAAAATTTTACAGTTACTGAGAAGAACTATATTCCTACGTTACCTAAGTCCATTTACACCAGTAGAACTATTTATAGAGCTAACAATAGTGGTTTCGAAATTCTCTGTCTACTAAGAAAGCACCTACTTGTATTAATATTACTACACCACAGTTAATACCAATACCAACAAAACCTCATAACATTAGTACCTAAAACCAAAAATTCAAGCGGCCAATGGAAGATCCAACGATGTTAAGACACGAATGAAAATTTTAATGAAATATTTCACTGAAAACGCCGGCCGCGGTGGTCTAGCGGTTCTGGCGCTGCAGTCCGGAACCGCGGGACTGCTACGGTCGCAGGTTCGAATCCTGCCTCGGGCATGGGTGTGTGTGATGTCCTTAGTTTAGTTAGGTTTAAGTAGTTCTAAGTTCTAGGGGACTTATGACCTAAGATGTTGAGTCCCATAGTGCTAAGAGCCATTTGAACCATTTTTTTCACTGGAAACAATAAAAAACGTCAGCTGAAAACTAAAGCACGAAATTTACTAAACGATTTCAGTGCACAGAAAACTCTAAAAAACACAGCGAGTGAACGTTTCCAGAAGATTATTAAATCGTTATTTCGCCACAAACAGCACGAAACATCGCCGAAAACTATTAAATTTAATAACTGTATAATAGTGTACAAATAACTTTGTCAGTATTTAGCTTTACAACCGCTACAGCTGCAACTGCACGCCGCAAAATGTGAACTCACTGCTGGAACTAATTCAAGCAGGCGGTTTCTATTCTTAAAAGCCGTGGTTCAAAATATTTAAACTGACCACAATTTTGAGTGCTTCCATAATGTTGGGGATTGGATACACGCCAGTGACAGTCTTTGTGTTTAGGTTGCGATAATTGCAACTGAACCTGTATTTGTTGGTACAATTCAATGACTTTTTGTGCACGCTGGCAATTTTCACCCTCCATGGACTACCAGGTATCTGAGTAAGTCCATCAGCCAACTGCCGGGATTTTAATTCCTCCCTCAAAGGATGTTAATGCTTTGGGACCCTATATAGCTTCTTATACACTGGGGCATTGTTTCCTATTGGTGCTCTATGCTGTGTTATAGGCGTCTCTAGTAACGGATCCACTGATCTGAACGAATCCATGAATCAAAACAATAAAGCTTCCAGTCTTCCCTATATTTTGCTTGCAAGTGTTTGACTTTATCATGTAGTGCAGAGCTGCACAGTACGCTTGCCGGAGCCATCATCACCCAATCTATCAATATCGTCTTCTTCCAAGACACTCAAACCTGCGGTAATTAGGCCCCCTGCCAGAAACCTCATCCATGCCAAAATTTTCCATACTCATGGGAATCATAAATTATCCACCCATACCTATAAATACAATGTACTGTCTGACTTACCTAACTTTGTCTTGCAGTTCAATGATTCTACCATGCAGAACAGTTCCTGTGGTAAATCCATATTTACACTAACCCACCTCAATTTTCCTGTACCTGCCTTTGTGCTATCCGTTAACTTTTAGTAGATGTGTATGCAGTTCAGCTGGTAACACCTTCAAGACTGGCATGCCTTGCGGCAGTGTTCCACTGCTAGCTCTCACCCCTAGCGTAAACAAAGTTCCGCCGAGTTCGAACATTCGCCGCAAAAGAACAGTTATAGTGTGATGTTTAGCCATAAAATTGAGTCCAATAGTTGAACAATACCCCCACAAAGATGCAGCAACACCATATCGTCCTTAATCCCTTCAGTCCCAACGGTAATAGTCAGTAGTGTTATTCCCAATGATCACATCTCATTGTTACCCATTCCATGTTACCTCTATTGTGAAGACTGAAGTCTCATCTTACCTAAGAGATCTCGACCAACAACTGATGCAGGTGCGTCCATGACTACCAAGAATTTGTTCTATTTATTATTTAATGTGCCAAGCAAGCAACAATCCATCTCTGCACACGGCTTTGAAATGCACTCTTGTTGGCAATGACTTCTGAGCCTAGGCATTCCGTTTCCATTTAAAAAACGTTTCTTTTCGTTGCAGTTATTCTTCTTTCTAATTTTGTAGTCACACACCTGATGTCGTATCACACTAAATGCAAATCACTGTGGCTAGTGACATTGCCTCTTCACGTGGCCCCATTGTCCCCATCTGTAACATTTGACTCCAGAGGAGTAGACACCATAGTCACTCCGTTTCTGAATCACTATATCTTTCTTCTCCAGCTGTGTGGCAACCATGATAGCAGAGGACAAATCACTAGGTTTTTCCATATTCGCCTGGCACATACGCGTACCCTTGCGAATACATCCAACGACCTATTTTCTGCCTCCGAGGAGAGAATGCTATCTGCGTCTGCTCTGTGCATCAGTTCGTAAGTCTGCAAGTTCTTCTTACGAATTTGGTTAGAGAATGAATCTACCGGTATAATGTGCTTTTGTGTTAATCCCATAAACTCTTCTCTTAAAAATCTTACACTAGTTTCCTTACAATAGCGTCGAGTAAACACTTTTGCCAGTTTGTCAGATCTGTATGTTTTACTTAGGTTTCATGGTATGTGGCATACATATTAGCATCAGCCGTTGACCATAACTTAGACTTACACAGACATGTATCAAATGCTTCCTCACATCATCCAAAAAGGCTGGTACATCCTCAGATATTTTACCAGAACTAGGTTAACGAGACGATTGAAGTCTTGGCATCCACTCCCTCGGACTGTGGCAGCCCACCAACGACTTTTATCGTTTCCAGTTCTTTCTGCAGATTCTTATTAACCTGGTTTGTTCTACTTTACTCTGGAGTAACGCGGCTACCTGACCCATCAAAACTTCTAGCCTCACAAAACGTTGCTGCAGGCATTTCTGGTCATTGTGTAACGTCCAGTTCGAATTTTACTACAGATCAAGTGGGAATCTAGTACACCAACACAACAACATGTAAAAAAGCTATATTAACCCTTCCTACATATCGTGGCCTAGTGGGGTTCACTGCATTATCACTCTTCAAGGCCAAACCTTCAGCAGGTTTCACACATCACTGACACTGCCTTAGTACGCAGAAACTCGTACCCTTATGAATTACAATACTAGCACCTAGTCGGCCGTAAGTACTCTTCCCTACAGTTACTCCAGAACTGTGATAAGTCTGTAGGGCCTTGCGGTCTAATCAATGTCACTTTCAAGCTCCTATGCAGATACTTCAGTCAATATGGCCCCAATATAAAAAAAAGGGACCAACGAAAACTGGTTACTCACTGCACTGCTTACTGATAGATGTCGATGGCTGCTGATGTGCAGGTATGGCTCTTAGACGGTGGCGACAGCCGACGTCAGAAATTATTACGTCAAATTTGTATTAGTTTGCCAGATATGGCCTAATATGTGGGTGTAAGACAGACGAGTAGAGGTACGGATGTGTGGTGCCGTGGTGCGTCGACGTGCTAGTGACACATGATTCAAACAATAGACACTTATTTCCGACAGTTTTACACTCATACTGCCCTACTTCCAATGTGGCCTAGCAGAGGCTGTGCTGAGCTCACTTTGCTTGAAGCTGCAGGGTAGCATTTCAGCACCTGGAGAGGAATCTGCTCGTACTGCCCCCAGAGTTGTCTGAGGTCATGAAATGGCCCCAACGTGGGAGAGTATGGCGGCCAACCCAACAGTGACATGACGGACAGTGTAAGAAGTGGTTCCAACATACAGATGTAATACAGTAATTGTACTGCCGAGGAGTGGCGGTACAAGCGTCCTTCTCCCATGCTGAACAAAACATGGTGCCCGCTGTTTAATCCTGCGTCTGGCCTAGGATAATTAAGGACAGCATGTGTGGTAGCAGGAAACAGGCCTAGCCGAACTCTAAAGTACAACCCGCTACTAGAAAAGGCAGTAGACGTAGGCATGCTCCCCAACTAAACATCAGCCAGCCATTTGTGCCAAACAAATCTGTACGGCTAGCAGTCTCCCTCACTGACAGACAACGCCAGCAGACCTCTAGCAAGAGCTGCATGTGCGCTTAAGTCTGCACGAAGTGCCGCAAGGCCACTTCTTACCGAGACATTAGCGAAGCCGTAACTGGAAAACAAAAGCCAAAGCAGTTGCAGGAACGAAAGAATCGATATGAACATGCACATACGGCTCTGTTCTTAATCTGAAACAGCAAGAAGGAAACTTATACTTTACGCAGATCGAAAGTGACATGAGATATTGTACCGTAACAGTACTTATCTGCTGCCGCCACTCTTATATTCTGCACTTTCCTTGCTGTAATTCATTAACTTGTTGCACAACTCGTCACTCCAAAATTGAAAGGGAAACGTGTTTCTCATAAGATCATACATGAGATACAGCCGTCATCACACATATGCACCCATAGTGCCATCTAACCACAAAGTAAATTCTATTGTAAAACACCAAAACTGAAATTAAATTTCAAACTGGACTTGTACACTTACTTTTCCACTTCAAATTTCTATGAAAATCAGACTCAAACACGGAAATGCCGATATCGCTTACATGCACGCCCTGCTGCAGTGACGATTGTTCAGCTACAGATCCGCACGCAAGAGTGGTTTGCAACTATCTAACCACTAGACCACAAACGCACAGATCACTTGAAGAGTCCAAGTTGAAAGGAGCACTTCCTGTAGAAACTGTTGCATTGAACATTGTTGCCAGTTCGTTGAGTTGGCTGAAACGTGATATTATTTCAGTGGTTTATTGAAGTCGAAAATAGACATTGGGCAGTCGAGGCAGCTAGTGAATGATGGTGTTATCGAAGACGGAAATGAATGTACTGAACATGTTGTGACCCACCTCAAGGGAGAGAATTTCGTTTTGACAGCGTAAGCCGAGCGGATAAGGAGTGTAGTGGTCTGCTCCAATGACCTTAGCGTAGCGTGATGAAGATTTAGCTTCATTTCACATTCAGATTCAACAGACACGAAGAAATCCTTTCCACTTGTGGTAACGCCAATTGAATAACATAATGTTACATTGTGGTTCCAAATTCACAGTAAATACGATGGAATTTAGTTGCCGGTTGGGAGTCTCAGTCACCAGTAAGCTTTGTCACACTAGAAATTTTAATTTATTAAATTTGTAGCCTCAAAGAGTACTTATTTCTTATTGCAGGTTAGATTTACACTTTCAAAATATGGGTGCTGGACTGGAATTCGATCTCTGACCTCCTCTTTCACTGGGTTTGACCCCTTCGGGAGAAAGACTTTTTTGTATTTCGTTGTTTCTCCAAGACTCTGAAGGTCTCCATTAAATGAGCATGTCTGAGTTCGAGCCCCAATAGAAAAAATTATTCGTCATATGATTTTAAGCTTTACCAAGGGCTCACCAAAGCACTGATGAAAAATGATATTGATTTTTACGTCTGCTCGCGCATTGTCAGCAATAACGATAGAGCCTGATTTTGACTCACAGTCAGAAACATAACTTCACATCACTTCATTTGAGGCACAAAAATCGTACCGGTAGCAACTGGAGAAAAACACTTCGACAGTTATCATCTCCTCATGTATAGTCAACGATGACACCAAGAAAGCCCAGAACTTTTTGTCACGTCATTTCTAGTTCAAACATCCGCAGATGTCGCTACTGGTAAAACAAACTGTTATTTAAAGTTTATTCACGGCTATAGAAACAACAGCAATAAGTGCCCCATTCTCGTCTCGTCATTTCAGTTTCCGTTATGTCGCTACTAGTGTACCGGTAAAATTAACTGTTATTTAAGGTTTATTCACGGCTATAAAAACAACAGCAATAGGTGCTTCATTCGAATTACGGAAAGGAAAAACATTTTCGTCTCGTCTTTTGAGTTTCATTTATGTCGCTACTGGTGTATGTATTCGGTATCTAACTTTTCATTGTGTTTAGTTAACAATCCAGTTACGCGCTGGGTTCCAGTTCCCGGTAAATAAATAAGTAATTAAATAAATAGAAAAATAAATTAATTATAAAAACTGTAACTCAAGTCATTTCAAGTTTCATCATTCGCATATTTTGTTACTTGTGAATGAAAACATACTAAAATAGTTCGACTGTAGTTAACACAGAGAATAGCTGCTGGGTAGAAGTTGTACGGTCCAAAACAAAAATTTCCGCCATCTAATTTCGTGTGGAGGCTTATTAATTGATAATAACCAAAAACAATACACTTAACGTAGCTGTATGTGTAGTCAGCAGCGACACTCAGTGTGCTTTGCTAGAGTGTTAGACACGAAAACTTGCTTAGGCAGTCTTATCTACAGGTCTACTGTGTTTCAATCAAACGAGTATGTACATAACGGTGTGAACGACATGGGTGCTATTCTGTCATTCTGCGCAATGGATTAATCAGAGATGTACCCTTTACCCTGTGGCTCCTGCAAGATGCAATTTCCACCCCCACACTACTACAGAAGTCAGACAGACGCTCCTAACGTTCTAAAGAGAAATGCCTGAAAAATTTTCAGCAATAAATATCTTCTGGAGTCGTCCGCTGTAAGGATATGACACAAAAATTCACAAAATTTCTTACGTAACTAGTGGGATACTTGGGTACTGGAGTAGTGCTAGTTAGCGTAAAAAAAAAAAGTGAAACTAACGAAAATTATTTATTTTTTTTTTTTTTTTTTTTTTGCAAAAGTTCTGAGAAACCACAACGGCACTTTTAGTTATGAACTGAGCAAGTTATTTGCGTGTTCTTTTCGGAATGTGAATTTGCCTCTTAAGGATAGGATTCGAAAATGAAATTTCTATACAAAGATTGCTCTATGGGCGGTAGCCGGCCGTCGTGTATAAGTTGACTCGTTCTCTGAAGGGATGGGCCTCCTCGCATGTGGTTTGCCTCTCCCAAACTAAAAGCTTTTGTGACCGTCGTGTCTTGAATGTGTGTGTGTACGCCAGCCTCGAGTATTTCAATCTCGGTGCACACTTGCGATTTATTTGTCATTTGCATATCGTTTACATGAATTCATATAACATTGACTTTATCTTATCGAGTTTGGGTTCGAATGAAGCGTCTTGATGTGCGGAATATGATTGTGAGGGCGGAATATGTAAGCAATGAAGGTCAGGAGACCACGACGTCTTACAACGGTCATCTAAATTTCGAAACATATCTGGAGTTAAACTCGTAAATACTCAAGCTAACTAATGCCAGTTTACGTTAGATAACAAGAGGGGGAGGGCGATTACAGACTTTCGAACTACGCATTGATCTACGTAGTGCCTTGAATACAGTTTAATCACTCGTGATATGCTGTCGATATTCAGATTTCCTTTGAGGGCTTGATGCTATTAATCGTTGTTTTTCTACCTGGTAATTTCATAATAAGTTCATGAAAAACCACTCACCAAGCATTCCATGGTCAAAAGGAAATGGAAATCGTTTTGGAGAGCAATAATACCTCGAATTATCGTTGAACTTTGGAAATCCATATATTATTACAAAATACATTATTCACCAAAAAATTTGGTATAACTGTGGATGAAGGGATAGTTTAGGTATAGAGTTATGGATATTAGTTGTCTGAGATACTAATGTGTGATACCATAGGTTTGGTTAGGTTTTGCTGTTAGTGAGACAACAATCTCGAGCCTCGTATGTTATTTAGTTTAACATTATCTAAATTCGCTAAATTCTGTATCTTGAGTTCGTAAATGGATCACAACTTAACTGATCGTGTCTACATCCCTGCTTCGAGAGAACTGCTAAAGAAATGACGACTGGGCGATACTGGCTCCCTTTGCATGCGTCTTTAACCTATTTCTCAATACGAATATGCCTATCGACGCAATAGTTTTTTGTTCTGGCGATAAGTACATGCCGTGGAACTCAAATCATTAGCGGCAGTGCTATTAAATACTTTTCCCAATCTCGTTCGTCCTCGCTGCTCCACAATCGATTTATGAGATAGAGTGCCGGTAATACCACAAGGATATTGGATTAATGATGGTGCTTTCTATCATTCATATACCAAACCCATGTAATCTTGTAAAATTTAGCTGTTCAACTTTAGGACGTGATATGACTATTACTAAGAATATGCACTGAAAAGACGAAGAAACTGGCACACCTGCCAAGCATCGTGTAGGGCCCCCGCGGCCACGCAGAAGTGCCACTAAACGACGTGGCACGGATTCGACAGACGTCTCAAGTTGTGCTGGAGGGAATTGACACCATGAATCCTACAGGACTGTCCATAAATCCGTAAGAGTACGAGGTGGTGCCGATCTCTTCTGAACAGCAAGTTGCTAAGCATCCCAGATATGCTCAATAATGTTAACGTTTGCGGAGTTTTTGTGGCCATCGTAGGTGTTTAAACTCAGAAGAGTGTTCCTGGAGCCACTCTGTAGCAATTCTGGACGTGTGACGTGACGCATTGTCCTGCTGGAATTGCCGGAATGCTGAACTGACATGAATGGATCCAGGTGATCAGACAGGATGCTTACATACGTGTCACCTATCCGATTCGTATTTAGATGTATCACGGATTCCGTATCACTCCAACTGCACACGCCCCACACCATTACAGAGCCTCCACCAGCTTGAACAGTCCCTGCTGGCATGCAGGGTCCAAGAATTTATGAGGTTGTCCCCATACCCGTACACGTCCATCTGCTGGATGCAATTTGAAACAAGACTCGTCTGACCAGGCAGCAACTTTCCAGTGATCAACATTCCAATGTCAGTTTTGACGGGCTCAGGCAAGGCGTAAGGCTTTGGGTCGTACAGTCATCAAGGGTACATGAGTGGGCCTTCGTCTCAGAAAGTCCATACCGATAATGTTTCGTTGAATGTTTTGCACGCTCAGACTTGTTGAAAGCCCAACATTGAACTCTGCAGTAATTTGCGGAAGGGCTGCACTTCTGTCAAGTTGAAAGTTTCTCTTCAGTCGTCGTTGGTCCCTTTCTGGAAGGATCTTTTTCCGGCCGCAGCCATGTCGGAAATTTGATGTTTTACCGTATACCTGATATTCACGGTACACGCGTGATAAGGTCATGCGGGAAAATCTCCATTTCATCGCCACCTCGGACATGCTGTGTCCCATCGCTCGTGCGCCGACTACAAAAGCACGTTCCAACTCACTTAAATCTCGATAAGCCATTTTAGCAGCACTAACCGATCTAGCAACTGCTCCAGGCACTTGCTATCTCATAGAGGCGTTGCCGACCGCAGCACCGTATTCTGCCTGTTTACATATTTCTGTATATGAATACACATGCCTAGACTAGCCTTTTTGGCGCTTCAGTGGATAAATTAATACACTATCCAGTCGCATTCATGTAACCACCGCCTATGTTGGAAAACCCATGCAAAAACCACTCACGGAATGCACGTGACAGCACTAGCAGTGGAGGGTACGTAAGGTGTGTCCGACAGGGGTGGAGGGGGGCACACTAAAACAGTGTAGTCAGCGTCGTAATGCCGAAACGTAACGACTTATCTGTCGTCTAATAGGGCATAATCATTGGATTTCAGGCAAATGTTCGATAGGGCTAAGTTCTTAAATTGGGCGTATGCCTCCCGATTGAAGTATACTGTTCATGGCAAAATGGCGCTATGCAAAACCAGCGCCGAGGAAACGGAACTGTGGTGCATTACGGGATAGACGACAGGAGTCAACGACGGCTGCGAAGGTGTGTACGACTGAACAGACGTGCAACTGTTGAGGAGCTGATTGCCTAGATGAACAAAGGGGCTACGAACGCCAAATCAGCAAACGTTGCTGCGTATTGGCGTCTGCAACTCCCATGCTGACTCATGTTTATGGGCGATGAAAGCTGTAATTTCCACGACAGTACTGCAACTGCACATTCGCTGAGTACGAACATGTGGCCTCTTGAAATGAATCACGTTTATTGTCCATCGGACAAAGGACTGTTGGCGTGTGGTGCCCTGCAACAATCGTTGGAAATGTGCAGGGCGGAGAAGGAAGCTTTATTGTCTGGATAATGTTTTCTTGGCACGCTCCTGGTGCTCTCGTCTTTGTGGAAGGCACACTTCACCAACACAGGTATGTCTCTATCCTTGGGGACCCATGTTCACCCCTACAAGCAGTTTGCTTTTCCTCGGCACGATGGCGTCTACCAGTAGGACAATGTAACACGTCACACAACTCACAGTGTACGTGCATGGTTGGAAGAGCACCCGGATGAGTTTGCCGTAGTCCCCTTGCCAGTAAACGTAATCCCCTTGTTTGTAAACTCCCAGAATTTATGCCCAGACGAGAATCTGTGGGACCCACCTTGTCGGGCTGTTCGCGCCATTGATTCTCAGCTGTGAAATCTAGCCCAGCTGGGCACGCCACTGGAGTAGGCGTGGCTCCACATCGCTGTCGGTACGTTCCAGAATCTCACTGACTGTCTTCCTGGAGGTTTCACAGCGGTTTGCGCTCGCAAGGTGGTTATTCACGCTTTCGATATGTGTTCGCGTAAACATGACAGAACTGTGTGGTTCATCCTCAGTAGGCAGTATAGTCTAACTTTTCTGACAATCATTTCAAAGGCACCAGCACTAGGAACTGAAAATATCTCACCCCATTCAGATAATTCTCACCTGCCAATACTATACTTATTATCCGATATATTTTCCACTATGAAGTGTAACGGTCTGGTTACACAACACATATTACTAGCCACTAAAAGTAAAATATTCATTTCACATACAAGGTTAGGAAAACGAATCTTCAGCTGATGCTGAGCGACTAAAGTGGGAACAGATTCTTTTATTAAGCATTTTAAATGAAACTTGATTCATGTTAAGAACGTCCGAGCCCCCAGCTGGCTTCGAGTCCTGCGACTGCAGCATCCAGGAGACTTATGTGAGAGGGATAGAGGCGTACAACTCGCCTGATCTAAGTGTAAACGTAACAATTATGAGCTGGTAAAGTCAGCCATGGTACTGTGTTCGTTCTGGACTGCTGTTTTTATAGTTGTGCCAGGCTAGGACTACTTCTGTTATTTCTGTGAGGTGCTGTGCCTGTAATATTATTTCAAGAATATCTATAGTTTTTTTTTTAATTCAGTGAAAAATGCTTCACATACTGAACTCTGCTCAAAGTATTCTCATTTTATTTTCAGTGATTTTGCGCTGTGTGCACTACTTTAAATTGCTGCTTGAGGCTGAGATAAATATTTACTCTTTCTGCTAGCATTTGGTATGCTTTGGTTTTATTAGTGGCGACAGTAGCTGTGCCCGCAGCAGAGGTACATTATTGGATGCATTCAGATGTGGATCCTAGGGATACAGTTTTCAATTTTATGCTGGTAAATTAATTTTCCCGGTGGTGTTTCTCGTTTTTGAGAGGTACCATATTGCAGTGGTTTACTCGAGCAAAATTGTTACTGAACTTTAGTACTCGGTATCTCAGGATATTAATTAACTTTTAAATAAATTTATGACTTATTTATAAGAAATGGGGTGCCACAGTAGAACAATATCTCGACGTATTCTTTTATATTGTCTTGTAATTCTTACACAGAAGGATCTACGGTGCAACGAGTTTCATTTCAAAACCATGTTAAGTAATATACTACTAATCAGAATACAATTACTTTTAATCTTTTACAATTTCCATACCAAGCATGAAATCGACGTTCCAAAATGAAAAATCGTAATTTTCTGGTGTTTTCAAATTAATTTTCGCTTTTGAAATTAGTCCAAAATCTGCCTGAAAAAACATATGAATAAAGTTAGAACTATAAATTAATGGTTACTAGGGAAAAATGAAATTACCAGTAACAAAAATGTACCTTCCGCACTGTCAATGACTGTAGATACGGAAAGCTAGCAAGAAAAATTTCAGGGCAGCTGGGTATTCCGTTGAATCCTATGGGGCTTTGTACGATCACCGGTATCAATTTTTCGTTTCATTTGTCGTCCGTATAAGAAAATTTGTGTGTGCATTTTGCAATAGCCTATTCAAGTGATTCACTGTAATTTCAAGCTAGTCCAGTGAATTCCACCTTTTTATGTCGATTTACATAGCGTTAGAGATTAAGAACTGTAAGATTCAAAACAGACAGAGAGCACCTAATTCTGGTTGAAGTTTATTGCCCCGAAGAAGGACGAGTACCCCAGGAGTTAGAACATTAAGAAAAACTCCGTCTTGTATATGACGTAAAAAATAAATTGAACATGATTTACGTAAGTGGAGATTAGAATGTCAGAATAAGTAATACCATATTACATACATGGTGCGAAGATGCGGAGAATATATTGTATATGCAAATAATAGCCACATGAGAAGTTTCTGCACTTTCAGTAACCTCAAAATACTTAATACGTTCTTCCGGAAGAAAGGCATTCGTAAGTACACGTTGGCCAACAAAGGAACTATATTAGTTATAGATTATATTCTGGCTATGGCCAAATCAGTACTGTTAGACGGGCGGAAAAGACACAAGGATTCATTGTCTACAGACAAGGAATAATCATCCAATCTTAAAGAAAGATTTTTAAAGGAACCTGCTACTTCAGATTTCCACTAAAGAGATCATAATTATTATTTAATAATCATACCTACACGAAATGCTATGCACTTAGACTGAGAAAACATCAAGTACTGTACAAACAATACAGCAAGCAAAACCATACGAAAGCAGTCTAAACGGAAAACGGCAAAAATGTGTTTCAATTTTGGAATGAAGAAATTGAAAAAATAATTAAGGGACAACAAAGAGCATAACAGTGTTTTCCGCAGTCTCCCATTGCCAATACAAGGGAAAACTACAAATTGATGAGAAATAAAGCAACATCACCAATAAGGAAGTCTCAGCGAGATGGCTGGGATGAATTTGAATCAGAGATAGAACTTGATGCATGTAGCAGACAAGACTTCCAGTTCAAAATAGTGAGAAACTCAAATACGCAACGGAGTAGCACGAATAAATTTAATAAGCCAGAAACAAAACACGGATCATTACAAAAATGATTGATACGATTCAAAGACGAGAAGTCACTATGAAAATATATCTGATTATGTTAACACAGATGTAACTGCTTTACAAGAAATGGAAGATGTAATTGAAAAAACAAACATCTAAGAAACGCCAAGGACCTGATGGGATTAATAAAAAGTTGATTAGAAGTGATAGCTTATTGTGTAAGTTGAAGATTTTACATCTGATCGATACCTGCTGGCTAAACATAAAATTCCTGAAGACTGGCTTGCAGAAAAAGTGATTTTAGAAGAGTAGGAAGAGAAAATATTATCTTTCCATCGCTTTGTTATTCAACATATAAAAACTAGTGTGGAACTAAGTCAAAAAGCGAATATGGACGAAACTCCTCTGACATTTGACGTGCCGAGTAACAAAGCTGTTGCCATGAAACGTGCTGAAACTGTAACTGTAAAACATGTGGACACGAAAATATTCACTACACTGTTGTCGTTTCATGTTGCGCTGATGGTACTAAACTTAATCCAATTATCGTTTTCAAGCGCAAAACAATGCCAAAACCTGAAATACCTCAAGGTTGTTCACGTACATGACAAGGGTTGTCTGGACGAGGCTGGTATGAAATTATGGATTAACAGAGTACGGGAGAGACGGAAAAGTGCGTCATTGAAGAAGAGTTCTCTTCGTACGCTAGATCAGTTTAGTAATCATTTGAAAAATTCTTCGAAACAGAAACTGAGACAGGAAAATACAGAGCATGTTGTCATTCTGGGAGGACTTACTTTACAATTGCAACCAGTTCATTTCTCGACAAATGAATTATTTAAAGTGTATATGAGAGAGGAGTAGAACAAATGGATGACGGATGAAACCCAGCATGAATTCACGCCGAACGCAGCTTTAAAATTATCTACAATCAAACAAGTGTGTCAGTGGATAAAACAGTCGTGGGCTAGAGTGAGAGAAGGCATTACTGTTAAATATTTCAAGAAATACAGCGTAAGTAATGTTCTCGATGGCAGAGAAGAACAACTTATGTATATGAAGGGGACAACGATAACGACGATGAAGATGACGAAGAAGAAGAAGAAAATTCAGATGACGATTTTCAGGGATTTTAAAGGTTAGTTCGGTTTTAGAAAATGAGGCATTTTTTAGTTCGGCTTACAAATATAAGAATAAAAATGATTAAACTGTTATCTTTTTAAAAAATGGTTAAAAACTAACGTGCGTCCTACAGTCCGTTGCTTCTTACAGCCCGCAAATTACAGTATTATACTTGTCTTTCTCAGTTATGTCGGGGAAATGATTATAACAAACCAAGGTGACAAAGATGCACTGCATCGCTTACTCTTTTTAATATTTATATAGACAATTCCATCCAAAAATGAAAAGAAAGAGTACCAGAAGGAATGCATGAAAACAAGAATGAACTTACGGTTATTAACGCACTATTAAATGTTCACGACATTGTGTTTATGGCATATCCTGAAGATAAACTACAAAAATCAATCCAGCTCTTAAATTTGATTGTAAAATATTATTATTTTAAGATAGCCATAAATCAAACTGAGACTATGCCGTTCCACAGGAAAAACCAAGTACGAAACCAAATTGTAATTTAAGATTAGTTTTGGAACAAGTTCAGCACTTCAGTTACCTAAGGGAGCTATATCGTTTTTAAACGAATATATGCAGGAAGATATTAAATTGAACAGACATCAGAAAAAAAACACATGAAGAAGCACAAAAATGGGAGTCTATTAGGTGATGGTGTAACGCCATAACTCTAATGCTCTGCTGATTTATTTTCCTTTTGTTTCATTTAATGTTACATCGTTGAGCTTCTGTAAACGTTGTTTGACTGAATTGATAACACAAAATTGTATACTCGTTTCTTTGTTAAAACTTTAATGTCGTGGTTTGATTCTGTGCAATGTAGTATGTCTGTCATTTAAATTCTTTGTCCCATTTGGAGGGAACAAAACTTGCTGTATGTAATTGTAATTTTGTGTGAATAATTTTTTGTAGAAATGTCAATATGTGCAAATGTTCTGTTTTATTTAAAATATTTGTTTGCTGTTCTGTAAATTTCTGATCCTCACTTAGGGTTCTTAGTTCCTTAGTATGTAAAAGATGTTGTGGTTCCCCTCGGGAACGGAACTGAGTAGCGCGCGCAAATTGTGGTTGGCCTAGGTGTAAAAGGTGGAACAAGAGTCAGTTGGGGACGAGCTACCAAACTGTGCAATGCCATGTAAAAGATGCGTATTGTGCTGGTTCCGAGAGAGGCTTTTTCTGCTACTTTCCAATGCCTCGGATGGATGGATAAATAGCTGGAACTATTCTGGAATTTGTATCTATCATCGCCACCAAGAAATGACAGAGTCCAGCAATTCTACCTGCAATTCCACCTACCAAGATGCAATCGCCACCTCATTGCGCAATCACTGTAATGGAGCACTATACTAATTTACAGTGAAGGATCAGCTGAATGGATGTGTTAGTGTGCTCAAATATAAGGTAATTTATATCTGAATTTATGTACCTACCTTGATTTTTCTCCTTATCATAACACCTCTCAGGTTCCTCTCCGTTTGAACTAAAGTGATTGCCGAGTGTCCTTACTGAAAGAACATTAAAGCCCAGTGTTTTGCTAATTGATGCCTCTTGAACATAGTAAAAAGAAAGTTAAAGCTCTAGCTGCTAGCTTCAATCTTACCGTAAACATATGTATGTGTCAGAATTCATTGCACTCGCGTGTGACCAAGTATAGGTTGTGTTTATCCGTTAAAGTTACTCATATCTACTTTCTTAAACGAGAACGTTAATCTTTCTCTTGCCTAATTAGGCTGGCGACCGTTTTCCTTATTCTTTAAACAGTATAGCTAGGCAAAAATATTGTTTGTTACTGTTCGAATACTTACGTAATTCTGACTTTCATTTCCGATAAGTCATTTCCGTTAGGTACAACACGGTCAACCTATCAAAATTCCTCTCAGGGGGTAACACTGCTCTGTTGCGTTATACCATAATTGCTTTAAGATTGTTTTATTTCACAACCTGCCTCCAGCTTCGAGGTTATGGTGTAGCTGTAGCAGCGGTAGTGTTATAATGGCTATACCTGTTCTACTGTACAGCAGTGAATTTTGGGTTACGAAGAGAAAGGATTCTAGCCTTGTACATGCGGCTTAAATGAAATGTTTGAAAAGCAGTTGAAGATTGCACTGAGTTCGACAGGGTACCTAATTAAAACATTAGACAGGAACTGAATATTTCTCAAGTAAATCACAAAATAGCATAACATAAACGAAACTGGCAGAAACATCCGAATGAATGGAGGAATCAAGAGCTCCAAAGCTATCCTCCAAAAAAATAAAGAATATAAAAACGCGGAGGGATGTGGGACATAACGGCTACCAGTTGGAACATGGAACTGAAGGCAGAACAGTCCACTAGCTCTAACAGTGAAAGCCACAAGAAGAAGATCGAGATAGCGTTTGTTTTTCGTCTTTCGTAGTTTTAGAACAGTTCTAACTCACAAATTAAAACAAATTTTATTTTGAATGTAATTTCATTTTGCTCTTTCCTTGACTGCAGCAGCTGTAGAGGCGAGAGAATAACGGCAGAATATTTACAGGAACAGCTGTCTATGTATACTGTTTAAAAGTGTGTGAACCATTAAAACTGACAGCGAAGATTCGATTTGCGAAGAAACCTTGATGATCATTTAAAGCAGTTTATCACTTTTATTCTTCCCAATTCCCTCTTCTCCCAGTTATACTTAACTTTTGGACACTGGCTGAACTAGATTCTTGGATTAAAGTGAATATGATGAGTAAATATTTTAAGATATATATTAGTCTCTAAAACTGAAATCAAGAAGCTGTTGTGTTTATAACGATCCATTGTTCTTGCAAGGGCTACTTACCTGGTTTTTAATTTTTGAAACTATGGGAAAATCATTTTTAAAGTCTCATATAATATTATAAAATCGTATTTAATATTTAAGGTAATTCAAGTGCTTCAGTAAGTACAGAGATAGATTACCTTCAAATACATTACAAATTTTTTTGTCGGAAATATATAGATATGTACACATTAAGAGCTGGTAAATGTGAGAGGCAACGAGAGCTGAAAACCGGAGATTTTTCTTGTAGTACTTCCACGTCGACATGCTACAAATTCATATTAGTACCTTGAAAATATATCATAATAAAAAACACAATGAAGGAAAATTTCTCGAACAGCCGGATCATCATATCGCACATGCACAGTATTACAACAATAGTCCGTGTTTCCATTATCAAACGCACTGATGTACTTCATTTCGTCTTTCAGTTTCTTCCTTGAAGAGGAATAGTGAGCACATGAAGAATGGTTGTTTGTTGCCTAATGTTACGTTAGGTAATGCTGTTGCGTGTTTATTTGAGAGATGGACGTGATATTAATTCATACGTTCTAATTAGGGTTCTTTCTACGTCACCTGATTAGTAACTTTATGTTTAATTGTGTGGATGTGGTCTCGACCCTAGCACTCGCCCGTGTATTGAAGGAACGTCAGTAACGGTCACGGCATACTGTAACGATTTTCGTGTACTAGTTTTTAGTTTCTTTATTATGGTACATTCTAATATTACATCCTGCTACAAATTACTACGTGTCTAACAGGTGCTGTAGGAGCAACGTGGATCGGATCTTCTCGTGGATGATGGTCTTGATTCATGTGTCCTAAACATTAGTGAGATCTATAGGCTATGGTCCCTTTTGTGCTTAGTTTACTATGTTCTTAATATGCGTCACCATCACCTCATTTCGAAGGGCCAGTTTGCATAGGTTACTGAAAATAGATTGGGACATTTGACTTCACCCCCTTCCGTAAGGAAACACAGCCGGATCAGAGAAACGAAAATCTGATTCGGCATGTCGATTAACACTGAAATGCCTTAGCGAGTTCAACACGCAATGTAACAACTGCCTCTTGTCAGAAAATCAATCATGATAAATTTTCTGTTAACGAGCCGCGGTACACTAGGGAATCGGTTAATCGCGTGACAAGTCAGAGTGACTGCATTATTTTGGTTGTAATTCGTTCCAGTTATCGCAGTCATATCATTGTATATAAGATTCTGACCACTACGTGCCAATTATCGAGACGTCTGTCCACAAGGTCTACTTAGAAAACAGTATTAGCAACATAGACGTAAGTACATACACAGACGCACGCATAAAACCATTCCGCATGTCGTATACCAATACTGAAGCACAAAGTACTCGTATAATAAAAACACAACGTATTTGGGCATTACATACGTGTATTGGAAGGTTGCTTGAACTACACGATGCAACCAATCTTAGCGTCTCTGAGACCCACCTAACACTTCCTTAGGTCTGGCAAACAATTCTACTGTACCGCAAAGAGCAATTTATCTGTGTCTCGCTCTTAATGTTATCGAGCACCACAACACCCATTCTCCTTGAGGTTTCTATTACATTTACAACCTTCGTATAATTTCTTGAACTCTCTTCACTACAGGCTTTCGAACTCGTTGATGCTTTTTCTTCTAGTGGGGAAGCTTCATTGTGGTCTTTTTTTTTTTCGTTTGTTGCTTCTTCCTCATGAAAAATACCCTCGTCGGTGGCTTCTTCCGTAACTTCAGTAATGAAGAATTCGCGTGTTATTTTGTACGTGGATTCTAATTAAACTTGCTGCAGAATAGTCT
Organism: Schistocerca cancellata; assembly: GCF_023864275.1. Taxonomy (NCBI): domain Eukaryota; kingdom Metazoa; phylum Arthropoda; class Insecta; order Orthoptera; family Acrididae; genus Schistocerca; species Schistocerca cancellata. The sequence goes on from NC_064626.1 coordinate 970,885,997, forward strand.
TGTATCTTCTCCACAATGCTCTTAGTCATTATTCTTCCTTAAACACATGTAATATTCTTTAGTTACCATTCCTTCTACTTTTAAGAATGTTATTTTACCTAAATTTTATCTACCCTATTACTGAATTCTCTGCATAATTATTTGGAGAAAAAAAAAATACTGTATGAAGCTGCCCTGCTTCAAATCTTTCACTGCAACAGCTCTAACTAAATCCTCAGCTGTTTCATTATTGTCATCAGAACGTCTTCGCTGTATTGTGAAATTTTACCTATAGCGTCTGCATCTTCTATCCCAGACGCAGTCATTCGTTTATTACCTCGAAACATCTCTTATCGCTGAAGGCTCATAGCTTTCCCGATAGTTTTCTGGCCAACGCTACTAACCTTTATTGTGTCTCATTCGATTTCCTAGTATTATTATTACCTCTCTTTAACATTTCAACATCCAGGCTAGTTTGATAACATATTTGGTCTACTATCAAGTTCGCGTAATGTGCTTTATACACTGTTGCCCTTCATTGTATCTTCAGTTGTGTGGAAGATTCCACCCTCTCATCGTACCTCTTTTGTCTGTGTCCTATACCTGTAGATTGTTTCTCTAATAACGAGTGACCATTCCTTGCCCGTCGAGTTCCGTTCTTCAGTCGAAGGCTTAGGGGGTACAGCCCGTAACAATGTCGTCTCTCGTGATAAGGGCTTCCAATTTTTCCATTACGGTTGTTGCTTACAGTTTAGATTAACCATATATATATATATATATATATATATATATATATATATATGGATGTTCAAATCGTAATCAGATGTCGTTTTTCCAAAGATTCGTGTAATGATGAGTGCATTACGGTTGTTGCTTATAGTTTACATTAACCATATATATATAGGCAATAACCTTAATGCATTCATCATTACACGAATCTTTGGAAAAACTGGAAGTCTTTATCACGAGAGACGACATCTGATTACGATTTGAACATCCATAGTAACTTCGTTAGTTATAACGATTTAATTATTCCAGGGAAAAAAAGTAAATAAACGACTAAATAAAATAACACGCACACGCAGGACTTCTGGAATTTTTACTGTCAAGTGTGTGAAATACCGATTAAGATCACAGAGGGTGAAAAGTGGTATCAGTTTGTGTCTGATAAGTAAAGAAGAGCAGATTTGAATCCTCTGATTTCAAACATCGACCAGCACTTCATCTACGCTGCATATGACATTTACATGGCCCCCAGCGTGGTTACTAGCATCAAAATATATAAATTTCTGTTCACAGTCTCGCCTCAGACAAGTATTATACAAACATTGCGCTGCTAACACGGCACTGATCGGACATTCACAGCAGTGTACAGAACAAACAATCTCTGTGCTGATCAGAGATGCGCTGGAACCCAGGAGCCGCTGCGAGGCTGGGCACACTCAGACAGACAAAAGCTGAACCGTTTGCCCTACGGTGAGGCGTCGGCACGGCTGCAGAGTGATTATTATTCGAGACAAAAGCTAGAGGATGGTCATTAATCGAGATAAAAACTTTATGCTGATATATAACGGATTGGTAGATAAGTTCAAAAGCTTCCACGGTCAATTTCATTTTGAATAAAATTTTGGGTCTCAGGCGGAGATTTAAGACAGAGATTCAGACGACGACTCTATTGCTTCCGTAAAATCGTTATTCACACAAGCAAAACGAAGACAATATAAATTAAGATTATGGCGGAAACCAAGTGAACTAAGAATGCTGTTTTATATTGCATTTTGCATGAAACATAATTGAAATATGTCAATAATGGTTAACCACTTCAAAGTATATCTCAGCAAATAGGTCAAGCGTCAGCAAATTAGTGACTTTAGTGCTTTAAAATAATGCAGATAAACACCCAATTCCTAAACGTCTCAAAATCACACATCCGAAAGGAATAGGAGTCCATACCAATGCCATTTAATTACCCTGACAAATACACTGAACAACAAACAGGTTTCAAAATATTTAACAACTCAGAGTTTCTTTTCTTTCTTTCACTTGTGCCTTTATCTTGCTGTTTGCAGGGTCGGCATGGTTTGGAACGGATTTGGCAAGATTAATGTTAAGGGGTGGCCAGATGCCATTCCTGCCGCCACCCTGTACTCCCTGGGACGGAATTAGTGTACCACAGCTGGCTGCGTCTAGTATAATCCATGGAATAGTGCGAACGTGTTCAAATGTCTTCGAGTCGTGTAACTTAGGTGGGATGTGGGGACCAGCCCGGTACTCTTCTAGTGGGATGTGGAGAACCGCCTAAAAACCACATCCAGGCTGGCCAGCACACAGGCAACTGACGTTAATCCGCCGGGCATATTTGATCCGGGGCCAGCCTGCCTACCCGAGTCCAGGAAGCAGCGCATTAGCACTCTTGGGTAACGTGGCAGGTCATTTAACAACTCAGCGTAGATAACATAAAAAACTAAATAGGCTAGCATCATAGTAGAACTAGACAAATCGCGCCATATGCAGACAAACATGACAAGTTGCAAAGTGTTTCTAATGCCTCTGCACAAACTAGAAAGCCAAAGATAAAAACATTGTCCATATCAGTTTTCCCTAATATGGAAGCAGATAAAAATTGTACTATGAAGTCGAAGACTGCCTCTCATCAGAAGCAATTGCAAGCAATTAAAGATGGTTTTAAATGTACTTTATTGAGTAAACGAGATTTGCAAACTTCACACTTTTCTATAGAGCACACAATACAAGAAGAAGTCTCTCTCTCTCTCTCTCTCTCTCTCTCTCTATATATATATATATATATATATATATATATATATAGGGTGTTTCAAAAATGACCGGTATATTTGAAACGGTAATAAAAACTAAACGAGCAGCGATAGAAATACACCGTTTGTTGCAATATGCTTGGGACAACAGTACATTTTCAGGCAGACAAACTTTCGAAATTACAGTAGTTACAATTGTCAACAACAGATGGCGCTGCGGTCTGGGAAACTCTATAGTACGATATTTTCCACATATCCACCATGCGTAGCAATAATATAGCGTAGTCTCTGAATGAAATTACCCGAAACCTTTGACAACGTGTCTGGCGGAATGGCTTCACTTGCAGATGAGATGTACTGCTTCAGCTGTTCAATTGTTTCTGGATTCTGGCGGTACACCTGGTCTTTCAAGTGTCCCCACAAAAAGAAGTCATAGGGGTTCATGTCTGGCGAATAGGGAGGCCAATCCACGCCGCCTCCTGTATGTTTCGGATAGCCCAAAGCAATCACACGATCATCGAAATATTCATTCAGGAAATTAAAGACGTCGGCCGTGCGATGTGGCTGGGCACCATCTTGCATAAACCACGAGGTGTTCGCAGTGTCGTCTAAGGCAGTTTGTACCGCCACAAATTCACGAAGAATGTCCAGATAGCGTGATGCAGTAATCGTTTCGGATCTGAAAAATGGGCCAATGATTCCTTTGGAAGAAATGGCGGCCCAGACCAGTACTTTTTGAGGATGCAGGGACGATGGGACTGCAACATGGGGCTTTTCGGTTCCCCATATGCGCCAGTTCTGTTTATTGACGAAGCCGTCCAGGTAAAAATAAGCTTCGTCAGTAAATCAAATGCTGCCCACATGCATATCGCCGTCATCAATCCTGTGCACTATATCGTTAGCGAATGTCTCTCGTGCAGCAATGGTAGAGGCGCTGAGGGGTTGCCGCGTTTGAATTTTGTATGTATAGAGGTGTAAACTCTGGCGCATGAGACGATACATGGACGTTGGCGTCATTTGGACCGCAGCTGCAACACGGCGAACGGAAACCCGAGGCCGCTGTTGGATCACCTGCTGCACTAGCTGCGCGTTGCCCTCTGTGGTTGCCGTACGCGGTCGCCCTACCTTTCCAGCACGTTCATCCGTCACGTTCCCAGTCCGTTGAAATTTTTCAAACAGATCCTTTATTGTATGGCTTTTCGGTCCTTTGGTTACATTAAACCTCCGTTGAAAACTTCGTCTTGTTGCAACAACACTGTGTTCTGGGCGGTGGAATTCCAACACCAGAAAAATCCTCTGTTCTAAGGAATAAACCATCTTGTCCACAGCACACTTGCACGTTGTGAACAGCACACGCTTACAGCAGAAAGACGACGTACAGAAAGGCGCACCCACAGACTGCGTTGTCATCTATATCTTTCACATCACTTGCAGCGCCATCTGTTGTTGAAAATTGTAACTACTGTAATTTCGAAAATTTGTCCGCCTGAAAATGTACTGTTGTCCCAAGCATATTGCAACAAACGGTGTATTTCTATCGATGCTCGTTTAGTTTTTATTGCTGTTTCAAATATACCGGTCATTTTTGAAACACCATATATATATATATATATATATATATATATATATATATATATATATATATATTTCATGTGGTTTACGAAATATATCCAGCGGCACAGGGTGAGTCACCTAACGTTACCGCTGGATATATTTCGTAAACCACATCAAATACTGACGAACCGATTCCACAGACCGAACGTGAGGAGAGGGGCTAGTGGAATTGTTTAATACAAACCCTACAAAAATGCACGGAAGTATGTTTTTTTAACATAAACCTACGTTTTTTTTAAATGGAACCACGTTAGTTTTGTTAGCACGTCTGAACATATAAACAAATACGTAATCAGTGCCGTTTGACCGCGGGATTGCTACGGTCGCAGGTTCGAATCCTGCCTCGGGCATGGGTGTGTGTGATGTCCTTAGGTTAGTTATGTTTAAGTAGTTCTAAGTTCTAGGGGACTTATGACCTAAGATGTTGAGTCCCATAGTGCTCAGAGCCATTTGAACCATTTGAAGTGCCGTTTGTTGCATTGTAAAATGTTAATTACATCCGGAGATATTGTAACCTAAAGTTGACGCTTGAAACCTCCGACGTTCAGTTGCGTGTTGTAACAAACACGAGCCACGGTCGGCGAGCAGCATCTACAGGGACATGTTTACGATGACGACCGTGTTTACGAGTGTGGCTGTAGTGCACTGTTGTGGTTTGGTCTAGCTGTCGAAGTGTCCGCATGTAGCGCTTGCTGCTATTGTTATTCTGCATTCGTCTCCGCACGCAGACCAACTGTAGTACACCGTGTTACCAGACGTCTGTGATAGTGTAGTGTTGTAGGAACTGTGACCATGGTGTATTCGAACTCTGAAAAGGCGGAGATGATACTCATCTATGGCGAGTGTCGACGAAATGCAGCTGAAGCCTGCAGGATGTATGCAGAACGGTACTCGGACAGAGAGCATCCAACGTGCCGCACATTACAAAACATCTACCGCCAACTGTGTGCAACAGGTATGGTCGTAGCACGCAAACGGGTCCGTAACAGGCCCGTCACAGGAGAAGCGGGTGCAGTTGGTGTGTTAGCTGCTGTTGCCATGAACCCACACGTGAGTACACGGGACACTGCGAGAGCCGGTGGACTGAGTCAAAGTAGTGTCATGCGCATACTGCATCGTCACCGCTTTCACCCGTTTCATGTGCCGCTACATCAGCAATTACATGGTGTTGACTTTAATCATCGAGTGCAATTCTGTCAATGGGCATTAACAGAGAATGCGTTGCAGTTCTACCTGTTTACCGATGAAGCGGGTTTCACAAACCACGGGGCAGTGAATCTACGGAACATGCATTACTGGTCCATGGACAATCCTCGCTGGCTCAGACAGGTAGAGCGACAGCGACCGTGGACTGTAAATGTATGGTGCGGAATCATTGGCGACCACCTCATTGGTCCTCACTTCATTGCAGGGGCCCAAACAGCTGCAACATACATCGCGTTTCTACAGAATGATCTGCCAACGTTGCTCGAAAATGTCCCACTGGAAACCTCGTCGACGTATGTGGTATCAGCATGATGGTGCACCTGCACATTCCGCAATTAACACTAGGCTGACCCTTGACAGGATGTTCGACGGGCGTTTCATAGGACGTGGAGGACGCATAAATTGGCCAGCCCGTTCTCCTGATCTTACACCTCTGGACTTCTTTCTGTGGGGTAAGTTAAAGGAGAATGTGTACCATGATGTGCCTACAACCCCAGAGGACATGAAACAACGTATTGTGGCAGCCTGCGGCGACATTACACCAGATGCACTGCGGCGTGTACGACATTCATTACGCCAGAGATTGCAATTGTGTGCAGCAAATGATGGCCACCACATTGAACATCTATTGGCCTGACATGTCGGGACACACTCTATTCCACTCCGTAATTGAAGACAGAAACCACGTGTGTACGTGTACCTCACCCCTCATGGTAATGTACATGTGCGTCAGTGAAAAAGACCAATAAAAAGGAGTTAGCATGTGGACGTAATGTGCTGTTCCAGTCTCTTCTGTATCTAAGGTCCATCACCGTTCCATTTGGATCCCTACGTAATTCGGTGCTCTCCGATACACACGATCGAACAGTGGAGGAGTGGTACTCAAGCGTCAACTTTAGGTTACAATATCTCCGGATGTAATTAACATTTTACAATGCAACAAACGGCACTGATTACGTATTTGTTTATATATTCAGATGTGCTAACAAAACTAACGGGGTTCCATTTAAAAAAAACTTAGGTTTGTGTTAAAAAACATACTTCCGTGCATTTTTTTATGGTTTGTATTAACCAATTACACTAGCCCCTCTCATCACGTTCGGTCTGTGGAATCGATTCGTCAGTATTTGATGTGGTTTACGAAATACATCCAGCGGTAATGTTAGGTGACTCACCCTGTATATATATATATATATATATATATATATATATATATATATGTGTGTGTGTGTGTGTGTGTGTGTGTGTGTATATATATATATATATATGGGCCCTATTGAAATACGTCGCAGAGAAAGGAAAGCATTCTCTGCGGGAAGTTTGTAGTTTACGGAGTTTATTACGTGGCTGATGAAATGTGTATACTGCGAGAGTTATGAATATTCAAGGCAGCTAACAGAATAACTATTAAAAACAGGCAACCTAAAAGGATCGAGATTCAGCTGATGTACTACTGTTTTTGTAAAAACCCCGTTCTCGCAAAATGAAAATGACCTCAATTACGATTATGAGGGAAATCAAGTTAACTTTGAAATACTGTTTCAAATTGCATGCATTCCCTATGAAATATAACTTAAATCTGTATATTGACGAATGACAGTGACGTCATTACACAGGATGCAAATACATCATGAGACAAAATAGGAATGTTTGGAAACAAATGGCGCTTGGATTCCATTTGATATAAACGACATTAGAGGAGACTGAGAAGGCTTTACTGCCTAAAAGGGGCAGTGATCCGCTATGCATTAACAGACAATTATTGTCATTGACCCAGTAGGAGAGGTATACCGTGAAGCAAAGGTCGTGTAATTCATCGGGAGTTATTTAACCACCAGTCTGAAAAATCTGCATTACAGTATGGTCGGACTAGATCTGAATCCTATTCGTAAAAGCGACAAAAATGTACAGAGGAATAATCCGTGGCCATATCAAAGGAAGTTTCCCAGTAATAGAAGGTAGCGATTTAGGAAAAAAACTTGAATGTAATGCACTGGTATGAAACTTCCTGGCAAACTGAAAGTGTGTTTCGGAGCGAGGCTTGAAAGTCGGAACTTTTGCTTTCCATGCGCAAGTGCTCTGCTTACTGAACTACGCAAGCACGACTTACGACCCTTCCTCATAGCTTTACTTCCGCCAGCACCTTATATTCAACCTTCCAAACTTCACAGAATTCCGCAGAACTTCTCTGAAGTTTAGAAGCTAGGGGATGAGGTACTGGCGAAAGTGAAGATGCGAGAAAGAATTTAGTCATGCTTATGTACCTCAGTCGCTAGAACACTTGCCCGCTAAAGGCAAAGTCCCTGAGTTGGAGTCTCGACCCGGCACACAAAGTTTTAATCTGCCAGGAAGTTTCGGAAATTACAGTGCCTCACTCCACAAGAATAAGGTGTCAATTTCATCTGATAAGATTTTAGAGTTCTAGGTAGTTCTAGAGTGCTAGATACAGTACAAGGCGACATGAAAATGTGAATTTTATATTCATTAACTTCAAACTGTTTTAAATAACTACAAACACATAAAATGACTCGATTATGTGCTTCATTGCGTGTCCATCGAGATTTTTTCTTTCGATTGCATCCAAATTACTGCTTGGCTCTGTCAAGCTTATGACAGCTCTTTGACGTTTACATTTTGGTAAACACATCTCTTCAGGAAAATTACATTAACCTAAATTTGGTTACCCGAATAAGGTTTCCACAAATGATAAAGTTGTGCGTAGGTGACTGTATTTCAGATCTTTGATTACTTGAGTATGCTCCCATGATCTGGCCGGCCGAAGTGGCCGAGTAGTTCTAGGCGCTACAGTCTGGAACAGCGCGACCGCTACGGTCGCAGGTTCGAATCCTGCCTGGGGCATGGATGTGTGCGATGTCCTTAGGTTAGTTAGGTTTAAGTAGTTCTAAGTTCTAGGGGACTGATGACCTCAGAAGTTAAGTCCCATAGTGCTCAGAGCCATTTGAACCATTTGAACCCATGATCTGAAGACAAATGCACGCCGAAGCAGTTTACAGCAGTAGGTCTACAAACGAGGAAAAGGCGGACACTCTGTGTTGACTGAACAATTTTTAATTTGAAAATTAAATGCAAAGTACAATATTCCTAGTGCCTAAACTGCACATATCCGAGCTGTTGCTTCCTGTGTGCACGTATACACAGCAAGGTAACTTCTCGGAAGGTTCATCTGGTACCCACATAGATGTTACTACTATTTTGTCTGTCTCCTGATACTGACTTATTATGCCTTTCGGTCAGGCCTTTGTTCTTGAGAAGTAGTAATAGACAACCGAAAAATTGCTAATTCAGCTCCTACATTAGGATTAGTCAATGGAAACCTGGAGACTGTTTTAGCAGCAAGTTACATCAGCCTTTCCCGAACAGTCTGCATATTGTGACTAGGGGTGGCGTGCAATTACTGCGTCGACACGCTGAACTCGGGACTTTCGGTTTGCTGTGACATTTCATGGCCAAGTTTTATGAGGTCGGAAGTAACGTCCCATGTGAAAGGTTTCTCAGCTCGTTCATATCGATAGAACTTTGGAGAGATTTATCACTTTGCTATCTCTCTTACTTGCGTGGATGATGTGAACCGACACAGAAATTTTGAACACATCTTGTACTTAAGCTTACGATGTGAAGCAAAAGTGGCTCATGTTCAGTAAACAAGGTTTTATCAGTTCATACATACTCCTGCATTTAGTTTCTTTAATATTTGAAGACTGCAGAAACTGCGGTTCCCATACATCGGAATGAGGTGACGCTACACATGCTTGCAGTTTGTGTTGTCAGTTTTCTCGGTCAGACAGAATGAACAAATACCATGTGCAACACTTCAAATATAATTAGCCTTTACCATCGCACTAACAGCCCTAGTTCCGATCACATTGCAAAGCCAAGCAGGCGTGAAAACTTGTAGCAAGATGTGTCTATGTAAAGATTTTCCAGAAGAGATTTAATTGAATTTTAGCAGCGGTCAGTAACATTTATGAACTCCTCAGGGCAGCTCTAAATGAATGCAAAAGACTTTTTCCTTGTCGGTATCTAACGCAACTATACTAAGAGAAGACAATTTACACTGGACAAGTGCATTAATAAGCATCATAGTTATTAAAACACGTTTCCTGATGAACTTCACCGTTTAGTCAACCTACGGCCAGGTATTCGTATCTATGAATAATCACTTTGATTGGTTTTGGTAAACATAATAGTAAGAGGCATCCCACGTCACTCTTTGCTGCCATCTTCGGAGAGAAAAATTGAGTTGCTGCACTACGGTACAAGTCGTCCAAAGTTCACGTGTGCAGTGCACAATGAAACGAGTTACCCAACCTGTGAAAGTACAAACGAACACACAATATGAAAAGGTAAAATCACGATCAATGAGAAAAAATTTCGACTTCTGTAAATCATTTGATCTTCATAAGAATATATAGCAGTGCTGAGGTACCCACGCTCAGAAAAAAAAAATGCGGGATGGTATTTTTAGCGATAATTTGGATAATATGTAACAAGGGAAACGAGAAAAACATTTTCCTTCACGATGATCCTTGACGAACACAATGAATCCTCAGATTGTAGCACTGACTCGAGAACAAAGCTAAACTTGACGAGACCGGCTAGAGTAACTACGGGGTTAGAAATTTTTGTGTTTCCTGAAACAGACTTTACTCCACTCGAAAATATTTACACGGCAACAAGTAATTATTATAGTGATATCGCTATTAGATAATTTATTTTATTTATTAGAAATTTCATAACTTGTAGAATACCATTTTCATTTCATGTCCTGGAGAATTTTAATTACTGTTCAAGAATGAAAACGGATTTTAATTTCTCATCAGAGACTGTACTATGTTAGATTTTCCGTATTGGAAATTGCCAAGACTGTTCGTTACTTGTGCTGCCAGATGATGGGTGAGATAGGACTGGCATGCACACTGGTCTACCTGTACTGCTTGGGTAAATAAATGTAAATTTAATTGCAGGCTACCACCACAAATCAGCCGGAAATGATAGTGTACCCCTATGAAACGCTTAGGTTACTTGATCAATTTCAACTGTTGCACATTAAGGAAACACATAACAAAATCTGTGAGGTTGTCAGGGAGGCCTCTCCTAATGTTTATTGTCGAAGTAACTGGATACCCAATACGTAAAGAAGAATGGAATCTATTAACTACGAAGTTAAAGATATTGAACTGGCAAATACAAGATTTATTTATATAAAAATGGGGGTTAATGACAAGTACAAGTGAACGTGAATGTAATTAGAGATTAATAAATTGTAACGATTTCATACAAAGGATATCAGACATCAGCGTCATGTTGGCAAAAAAAATCGCGGTTCATATCATGGTCGGTCGTATAAGGGTCACATGAATACGGAACATCATTTTAATACAATAATAAAAGAAAGAGTATAGAAATTATCAAATGCAGGAGTTACCAAACATAGAAGGAAAACAGGGGAGTCTTCACTTGGGAAATTAATTTCTGATGATTTAATCTAAATGGCGATTCATAGATACGAGCGATTGCTGGGCACTATGATGTGCGAACTATCAGAAAATGAACCGCCGAGAGTTGGTGAGGCGCAAAGTGATTATCAAACACAGGCCGAAACTGTTCAAGCTCTGACATGATATGTACCTCAGTGCCGCTGCTACCACAGGTACGCTTTGCTCTACCGGTCTGACCATGTCTGCGCTGTCGCTGACTGCTGAGCGTGTCTGGTGCGTGGAGTGGGGCTCTGTGTAAACAACACGGAGTTCGTTGCCACCGTCCTTGCAAACAGCAGAAATATTCGGAGACTGGTGAGGAGGAACTGACACCTGAAGTTCCGAATCACACGCGTGCTAAACACCCACTAAGACAGGCTAAGACTATCCTGCAACTCCATCAAACATCAGATCAACACTATCAGCCCCAAAGCATTTCTGCCATGCTTCAGAATTCAGAGGAAACACCTTACAGTCTTCGGGGCCACTCGCAGAAGAAAGCTTAAATGTTGATTATTTCGGGACAACAACAAAAAATCACTACCTCCGACTAGCAAGTTAAAATGAGTCCGCCAGTCAGCATCGTAAATTCAGTAATGAGACAGAAAGTAAAAATCTGCTAACGTTAAGGCTTGTTTGTTGGGAAGTTTCTAGAAATTTCAACTGAGGCGTTCTCAACACGCGTTATAGAAAACAGAAATACCAGATGTTGTGATGTCCAGATATTAGGCTTCTGCGGACAGGGTCTTAAGTGCGAAAACGTAACAGAAAGTTATTGATTGGCGACTCCATTGCGTGTTGTGTGCACCACAACCAAATAGTGGATAGAATTAGAAGGAAAATCAGCATTGGCCGTATTTTGTTCTTTTATTGACAGGAAAATCGATTTTCGGTCACTTAGTGACCATTCTCAGTGCAGTAATATACAATTAAAATTGGTAGACACTGGTATCAAGCTATAACCACAAGCTTAAAGCGATCACATAAACTTGAGTTAGAGCGCAGGTGCCGGCCGGTGTGGCCGTTCGGTTTTAGGCGCTTCAGTCTGGAACCGCGTGACCGCTACAGTCACAGGTTCGAATCCTACCTCGGGTATCGATGTGTGTGTCGTCCTTAAGTTAGTTAGGTTTAAGTAGTTCTAAGTTCTAGGCGACTGATGACCACAGATGTTAAGTCCCATAGTGCTCAGAGCCATTTGAACCAGAGCGCAGGTAATAGCGTTCTTGGGACTGCAAGGAAACAGTGACTACTTGAACATTAGACTCTCCCCGAACACGACACTCTCGCTTTAAGCTTGTGATTATAGCTTGATACCAGTGCCTACTAATTTCAATTCTATATTACAGCACTGAGGATGGTCACTAAGTGACCGAAAATCGATTTTGCTGACAATAAAACAACAAAATACGGCCAATGCTGATTTTCCTTCCAATTTGTAATAGAAATATCTCGCAGTGGGAGGAATACTCAGGGCTCGGACTAGCTGTGTTTCATTTCTCTGCTCACCATACTAGCCAAATACTGAAGTTGGCCTCCAGGTCTATTGGCACGGGGCTATATGGATTAGCATTTCGTCCAGTTACCTGAGAGTGTGGTGATCGGAGAGAGCCTAAAGCTCAAGTAATCACTGTGTCCTTGCATTACCATGAACACTATTACCTGCGCTGACCCAAAAAAATGGAACAGCTGCTGCCCCAAAGCCTGATATGATGAAATTACGAAAAGTAAATTTACTTATGATCAGAAGAAAGTATGACAAGAATACTTAAGCTACACCGTAACTATTCATGTAATTAACACTTAGCCACATGCAAGTTCCGTAAACCAAATTGAATCAGAATGCAAATGAACAATGGGACTTTGGTATGCAAATGTGGTATGGAAATGAGAAGAATAGTATGTGTGCAGGAGGCCTCACAGTGCCACGGAGTGCATAAAGAGGCCCCAGTCACCGGCTCGCCACACGTCGGTAACGCTTGTCGCACCATGACACCAGCAACTTTACATCTCGTCCAAGTTGTGCATTCAGAAAAATTGGCACTCCTATTAACTCATAATTCAAATCATTATTCCACAACCAGAACTCCCTTTTGAACACATGTAACTATGAACAGCACGTTGTATCCACCCCTAACACTTTGCACCTTTCTAGCTCCCTAACTAAAATTGATAGAAAACTGGTTTAAATAGATTTGCACCCTGGCCAGGCCAGACGTGGCGAGGCCTGAGGCCACGACTCAGGCCGCGTCTGAGGGCCACGGAGTTCAACGGAGTAGGAGGCTGCGGAGGCCAGACCCGCTACACGCACTGGGCACTATTGATGCCCTGTGACGTCCTGAGAAGGCAGCCGAAACCAAATTAGCATTACGTAAATGAAGAATATTTGACAACGTGACGAAGGACACAATATATCGGTGTCAGTAATTCAGTCTGTGTGCCATCGAGCGATTTTATTTTATACTTTTGTTAGAAGTTACAAATTTTGCGCAGAGCTTAGCAGAGTGGATGAACACCAACTCCATCTCGGACTGACGGAACGAAAAGCTATGAAGAAAGATGATGCTGGGTGCACGTCTTCAGTATGAATCGAGAAACCTTGGGATATACCATCGCCTCCAAATTGAACTAGAGTGTCATGAAGATAGATTTTTCGGGATCTTTCATATATCTCAAGAACGTTTTGAGGATATGATATCGTCAGGATTTTCTACTTTTCTCATTCAGATACGAAATTCTATTTCACTAGATATTCCTCTAATAGGCAACATTCCTCCTGTGAAATTTTTATTAATCATTCTCACTAGGTTTTATTTTCTGAATCACCAGGAGTTATTTTTTCAGAAGTGTGGCAAGTACAAGCATATTCATGACAGTCGCATTTTATTTCAGATAGAACATTCTGCCATTCACAAAACAATGTACTGAAATTTGGAATGTTTTGCACAACTAGAGAGGAAATTATTTGAGTGTTGTCAACAATGAACCTACAGAGCGTGTCATAGCCACAGGGGAGTGCACTGTGGTATCACATTTTCAGTCAGAGCAGAATCGCATTTGAATAATTGAACACTTTTAAAGGAAAGGGGACCAGCAACAATTCAACAAAACTATATCCAATATCAAATTTCTGCTGTAGTGTTATCCACGCACAATTCAGTAAGTAAACTCTTTAGTGCCTGAAAATGTTAACCACTGGCCGACTGCTATTATTTGGAGTGTTGCCAAAATTCTGATTAAATAGGAAATATTGCTTTAAACCCTAATGTGGAATTACTGTGTGGAAGAAATGCTTTGGTTGTTAGTGTTAGAAGCAAGCATGGGAAAATTAATTTCGATTTCAGGAATACCGCCGCCCATTGTGGCCGAGCGGTACTAGGCGCTTCAGTCTTGAACCGCGCGACAGCTACGGTCGCAGTTTCGAATCCTGCCTCGGGCATGGATGTGTGTGACGTCCCTAGGTTAGTTATGTTTAAGTAGTTCTAAGTTCTAGGGGACTGATGACCTCAGATGTTAAGTCCCATAGTACTCAGAGCCATTTGAACCATTTTTTGAACCAGGCATACCAGCAGGTCCACACAATTAATTGTCGCTTAAATGATACACGTAATTGTCCTACATAAGGTCCGATTTCAACAAATGTGCCACTTCTATTTAGGTTTTCTGTTTACTGGTTTCCATTATGATCACATTACTGCATGCGTACTTGCAACAAGCTATGCTGTAATATGCACTAATTAATTTACAGTACTTATTACAGTAATGAACAACAGTATACTGGGTGTTTCAAAATGAACATATCGGTTTTAAGGCGTTGTAGCAATTATTACGTTCAACTTACAATTGTAAATAATACACCAAATGAAAGAGCAACTCAAACTGTTTTTTTTTTTTTTTTTTTTTGTATATATGTGCTCAATGGGAAGAGTATGGAATTACAAAGAGTGACTGAATAAGGTGATGAACGAGTGCGAGTCTTTCGCGCTTAGCCCCAAGAAATATCCCCGCGGAAAGCTTATGGGCCTTTCTTTTTCGGTGATGTCTCTTATCTTGATGTGCTACAGCTATGACCCGAGCCTCAATGGGAAGAAGCTGAACAACACACCTTTATTTGGGAGCAAGATGGTGCGCAGCCTCACTGGCATAATTCAGTACGCTACTGGTTAAACGATGTTGTATCCGAGAATTGGGAGCAAGGGGCCGGTTGACACAGCATTTGATGCATGATCTCCACGTTCACACGCTATCTGACGCGATCATGTGTATGTGCCTCCGATACCATCTGATCTATCCAACTTTAGAAACAGTGTTATTGCAACAGTTACTCCTGAGACATTGATCAAGGTTTCGGAACAACTCGTGTGACATTAATTTGAAATTCATGCGTCAACCCGCTCCTGAGGAAAAAGTTCTTGACAGTCGCACAGAAAGACAATCAGGTCGACGGATGGGCAACAAAGTGATTCTGTAAGAGTTCCGTTTCTACGGATTGAGGCACGGAATCATAGAAAGAATGCTGTATTTAAAAATATAACCTTTAGCCCTCTGGAAAAAAGCTAAATGAACTGTTACTACGTTGCATGGACGGTTTGAGCGTCATTTGCATTGAAACTGTAATACTTCTGGAAGCTGCCTCAGTTTGGCTGAGCAGACGATTGGTGCCAAGAACCATTTCCTCGGCTGTTGTGGAATCATAAAAGCGTATCAGCAATGTAAATCATTCAACAGGAATAAAAAAAGCCACTGCGAACGGTTTTGAGGCGGCGTCGTTGACCTAGACAGCAGTTCCCACCAAGAAAACGTGCGATAGTGTATGGTGGCGGCGGTATTTGTTCCTTTCAGTACCCTTGAGGTGTTAAGTAAGTCCCAGAGGTGCTTCATAAGATGCTTACGCTCAAGACCAGCCCTGCACGGAATACGATGCCCAGCAGTGACAGGCACTCTGGGTGTGACCTGTGGCAGCGTAGATACGAGGCGTGTGGTACCGTGAGCCCGAGAACTCAATACCAGTACCGCGTTGGTGGCCTAGGAGTAGATCAGGTTCAGGAGGTATCCAGGTGCTGAATGTGAAGCAGAGAGAGCCCTCAGAGACGCCCAGGACTTAGTTGAAATCAGCCTACAAGAGATCCAGCCTGATGGCACGAGTTTAGATACCTGTGGCATCAGTTCTAGGTGCAGCCCGTAGACCCATGGCTACTGGATACAGCAGTCAGTTGAAGATGAGATTGAATGACACACATCAGGTCGATGGCTGGTGGTGATCCATTCGCAAGATAGAATGGAGTTGACAACAGATACTGTTACTTATACTGGCTCACCTCGCTACTATTTATTCAAGGCGTCACTTCAGGTCACACAGGGAGCACATCACAATTTTACAAGACATCACGCTAACTCGTATACCCACGGGGTGTGAAGCCTGCTAGGAAAGTGTTGGCGCACTATGTTCATACCACCACAGAAACATCACCGATTCTTATCGTCATCATATACGTTTCCTGTCGTTACTTAGTTGTTGCATAATTCATGCAGATATTCCGTCTGCAGATAAATGAAAGGCAGATTGTTTTGTGCGTACAAATTTCGCTTTTTACATTTGTGAAGCATCTTCAGTGGCCTGTAACACATGTTTGTTTTATCTACATAATAATTGTTATATTTAATAACTACTAATATTTTACTACATTACATTTTTTCCATATTAATCTCTTTTTGTTTCGAGAGGTTAAATTATCAGTTGGTGTTATTTACGATTTCTGGTGTTATTTAACGATGTATAGTGCCCTGGATCTGTATTTAGGTGGTCTGCATACTCCAGATGGCGAATTTTCAACCATTTTACAACCACATTTATCCGAACACTTCACTTCCACATTCCTCTGCATATTCATTGTGTCTGTTTACAGTGTGTAGTGTTCCCAGAACGAGATTTTCACTCTGCAGCGGAGTGTGCGCTGATATGAAACTTCCTGGCAGATTAAAACTGTGTGCCGGACCGAGATTCGAATTCTGGACCTATGCCTTTCGCGGGCAAGTGCTCTACCAACAGAACTACCCAAGCAAAACTCACGCCCCGTCCTCACAGCTTTACTTCTGACAGTATCTCGTCTCCTACCTTCCAAACTTTACAGAAGCTCTCCTGCGAACCTTGCCGAACTAGCCCTCCTGAAAGAAAGGATATTGCGGAGACATTGCTTAGCCACAGCCTGAGGGATGTTTCCAGAATGAGATTTTCACTCTGCAGCGGAGTGTGCGCTGATATGAAACTTCCTGGCAGATTAAAACTGTGTGCCGGACCGAGACTCGAACTCGGGATACTGGGGAAGTAAAGCTGTGAGGACGGGGCGTGAGTCGTGCTTGGGTAGCTGAGTTGGTAGAGCACTTGTCCGCGATAGGTCCCGAGTTCGAGTCTCGGTTCGGCACACAGTTTTAATCTGCCAGGATTTCCAGTGTGTAGTGTTGTCGGTTGTCGTTGTGAGACTATCATTCGTCTTTTGTATGTGTTATGTCGTCTATATGTAGTTGGATATTTTGTTTGTTATTTGTGCGCGTACATTGTTATATGTGTTAGTGTGTTCTTATGTGTGTGTGTTATTCCGTGTGATTGGTATTTGTGTGTGTGTTTTAAGGTGTGTGTGAGAGAGAGAGGAGGAGGAGAAGAGATTAATTTATTATTATTTGTCATTATGTTTTACATCTCTCTTTATTATTGTTACTGAACAAAACACACAGTACAGTTACATAGACAAACACCAAGGCGTACCACACAAATAGGAAGGAGCTGGCATATACCAGTTATGTTAATAGTGCAAATGGGTATCTGGGAATGACAGGCATAAATTTCAAAACTAGATGTAAAGAACATATAAGAAGCTGGAAATATGAAAATAGCCATTCCACCTTCTCTCTCTCTCTCTCTCTCTCTCTCTCTCTCTCTCTCTCACACACACACACACACACACACAAACAAACCTGCACCCCCCCCCCCACACACACACACAAATTACCAGTCAGACACAGAATAACACACTCACACACGTAACAACAGATGAAAAATAACAAACAAATGTCAAACTACACATAGACACCACAATCCAAAGAAAACGAATGATGTGTGCGTTTACAGTGCTCAGTGTACCAGCTTCAGGGATCTGCGTCATTCAACACGTTTAGAAAGAAATGGATAATTTAAATCTAAACGCGTTTGTACTCCAACACGTAGTTCACCCAATTTTTGAGACAAAAAATTCGACGAGGAAAAGAGTTGGTCTCTTTATCTCACTGTTTAATAAGATAAGGAAAACAAATTCTTGGTTAGTTCCTGATGGCCTTCTGACCAGTAGATAAGTCGAAAACACATATTATAACGTACCAAATATATATTTTCAAGTAGAAACCTTACCTGCTTCACGCACTGACACTGGAAAATATGATAGTTTCTACTCTGTACATATAGTGTTTCGCCTAAGATGCAAGTGAGGTGTTCGCCACCGTGCGGCAACCATTGCCGAAGTGGCAGCCTCATATCGCCGCACATACTCTGCTTCAGCTGGTTCCTTGGACTTTGCCGGGGTGCGTATTGGCATTAACCGAACACGACAAGTAATGAGCGGACTGGGAAAGATGCCCAAGGAAAATATTGCGCCATTTATCTCTTCAGACTACTGTGTCAATATCATATTCTCTCAGAGCTGTGCACAAACTGAAATTGAAATCTCAAAAAGGTACGGTAGGGCATTGGCTGACTGTTTCAGGCACTGTTGGTCATCGGCGGTACTGCAAGTGTATGTTACAGGCTATACGTGATGGAAAGATTGAGTTCGATAAGCTTTTTCGTTCCAATGGAGCAAGAGTGCATCTGTGGTGGTACGTGATCTCACAAAATAACTGACACTGGATGTCTCAGAATCTGAATCAGGAAAGGTCTCTGCATAATACGAAAACACGTGTGTAGCTACATGAATTATTAGACGGTGAAGCGTATTTAAATAACGTACAGGGGCATTTTTAGGGACCTAACCGCTAACGGAAAGACCTACGATTAAATTTCGTATCATCATGCAGGGCAACGTGAGAGCACACACCGTCAATGCACCAATGACAGTATTCCGAGGACAATTTTTGTCATGAAATGCAACGCAACTACCCGCAGCCCACTGCCGTTGTGTTTAATAAGCTTCAAATGGCAACAGTGGCCAGAGGGCACTTACATTTGCAGCGTCCACTGTCCAGTGGAGTCCTGTATTCGAGTTGTCCTGTAGCGCTGCAGTTATTCACGACACGATCATGACTGCACTAATACTGTGCGTATTATATTGCACGGTTATGACATGACTAACAGCCGGCCGAAGTGGCCAAACGGTTCTAGGCGTTTCAGTCTGGAACAGCGCGACCGCTACGGTCGCAGGTTCGAATCCTGCCTCGGGCGTGGATGTGTGTGATGTCATTAGGTTAGTTAGGTTTAAGTAGTTCTAAGTTCTAGAGGACTGATGACCTCAGATGTTAAGTTCATTAGTGCTTAGATCCGTTTGAACCATTTTGACATGACTAACACTGACAACGGAACCTCCCCATCGCACCCCCCTCAGATTTAGTTACAAGTTGGCACAGTGGATAGGCCTTGAAAAACTGAACACAGATCAATCGAGAAAACAGGAAGAAGTTGTGTGGAACTATGAAAAAAATTAGTAAAATATACAAACTGAGTAGACCATGCGCAAGATAGGCAACATCAATGTAAGCTCAGGAGCGCCGTGGTCCCGTGGTTAGCGTGAGTAACTGCGGTACGAGAGGTCCTAGGTTCAAGTTTTCCCTTGAGTGAAAAGTTTAATTTTTTATTTTCGCAAAGTTATGATCTGTCCGTTCGTTCATTGACGTCTCTGTTCACTGTAATAAGTTTAGTGCCTGTGTTTTGCGACCGCACCGCAAAACCGTGCGATTAGTAGACGAACCAGTGGGAACCGAAAACATTTGATCGCAAGGTCATAGGTCAACCGATTCCTCCACAGGAAAACACGTCTGATATATTCTACACGACACTGGTGACGGCATGTGCGTCACATGACAGGAATATGTTGTCGACCCACCTAACTTGTACACTTGGCGAATGGGTAAAAAGATTCTTCTACCTTGCCCGATTTAGGTTTTCTTGTGGATGTGATAATCACTCCCAAAATAGTGATGAAAACATAAGAGTTTGACACACAAACTGAAAATAAGAAACTAAATTTTTCACTCGAGGGAAGACTTGAACCTAGGATCCCTTGTTCCGTATCTGCTCCCGCTAACCACGGGACCACGGCGCTCCTAGACGCTCGTTCGCCTTGATGTTGCATATCTTCGCATGGACTACTCAGTTTGTATATTTCACTAATTTTTTTCATAATTCCGCACAACTTCTTCCTGTTTTCTCGATTGATCTGTGTTCAGTTATTCAAGGCCTATCCACTGTGCCAACTTATAACTAAATCTGAGGGGGGTGCGATTGGGAGGTTCCCTTGTGAGAAACAAACAAATCCGAGCCGCGTGTACCGCTCAGAATGAAAGTTACACTGTTTGAGGTATGGATTTTTTCTCGTAAGTTGGGAAATAATAAGTGAAGGGAATATTTATTTGGATAGGTAAACATTCATGCAGAAGCATTCCTTCTTTGCAACTAAATGAAACGCCGTTTGTTTTGTGCCATATGCGTTTTGTAACTTTTATTTGTGAAGCAGCTTCCGTAGCCCGTAATAGGTGTTTGTTTTTGTATCTAATAATTGCGATATTTAGTAGTTACAAATATGTTGATACATTGCATTTTTCTTGTTATTCTCCTGTCTTTTAGGTAAGCAACAGTTCTGCAATGCAAGTTTTGTGGAATTAAATCATGCATTGGTGTTCTTTATGATTTATGATGATATTAATCCCTGTATAGCGACCTGGAGTTGTATTTAATGGGTCTGCACTGGTGGTGGATTATCGGCGTTTTTACAAACGCATTTATTTGGACACTTCACTTCCACTTCTCACTGTGTATTGATCGTATAAGTTTATTTATTTAAATAGATAAACATGAGACCTAGCACACAGACAGGTTGGTTGCAGGCCCTTTACTGGCCGCTTCCTAAACAACATACGGCCATCAAAGCAGAACCAGCTTTCATCACAAAATATAACAGATCTCCACCTGATCTAATCTTCTGGCACTCTGAAACAAACCGAAGAACAGCCTTCTCACAGTTCTTTCATTACGTTTGTCACACTACCAACCATTGCCTGTTTAAATTTCGTCTCCCATCACTTCCTTTTGTGTGGCAAGCTCCCCGGTCTCGTCAAGCTTTCCCATCATGTGTCCACGTCTCACTCACTCAAATCTCATTCTCTACGTATACTCCGCCTACCGCCTCTTTCAGTGTCAAGTAACCATTTATCTTCTGCTAAGGGAGTTCCATAAACATTTATCGCCGTCTAGTTTTGCCAGCATATCATCCCTTTGTACAATGGCGGCACA
Organism: Schistocerca cancellata; assembly: GCF_023864275.1. Taxonomy (NCBI): domain Eukaryota; kingdom Metazoa; phylum Arthropoda; class Insecta; order Orthoptera; family Acrididae; genus Schistocerca; species Schistocerca cancellata. Next base: position 970,907,557 of record NC_064626.1, read on the forward strand.
CATCCATACATTCTTCTGCGGTGCCACATTTTGACAGTTTCCTTGTTCTCCATTTCTCCAATAATTGACGTCCGAAAGCTGGCCCCCGTTCTTAAACTTTCAGAAATAAAATGCTCTGCTGCATGGCATTAGTTAATATTAGTATGGTTGTTGTGTTCAAGATACCCTGCGCTTATCCTCCATGACAATGATGTGCAGAAAATCGCTCTTTTCCTTCCTGCATCTGTACTTATATATGTATTTATTTTCCTTCTGTAGTGCAAGTTCCGTATAGATAAGCTACCTATTTGGTAATCCATGCTCAGTTCTCATCCGAAAAGCTGTTATCAACCGCTGACCAAAGTTCAGGTTAACTGACCTCGTACGTTTAATGTAACACAAATTTTGAACGAATTGTGCTGCCACAGCTATATATCCTCTGTGGTAAAAAGTGCTGTAACTTTCATCCGTCAGTTGTGTTAATTGAAGGCTCTGTGACAGATGCCTAGTACGTTACATTGTGTTTCTATAGTCATGACGGCCACATGCTACTGGAATTGTTTTCATGCTGACCAAGGTACTCCTAACTGTCACAGACAACTGTCACTTGAGGATATTCGGTTAACGCAACGGGCAATAGAAATCAAAGCGTTTTTCCTTCTCGACTGGCATGCACTTATAATGTCATCTAGACTAAGTAAAGTTATTATTTAAAAACATTTAGATCTGTTTAGGATAAGATTCTTGTTATTATTGCTTTGCTTTTCTCTGTTTTAGTAATAACTGTTCTTGGGTAGAAAATTGTTTCTTTCTGATTTTTAGCTGCGGAAGAGGTATCTGTTTAAGTTTTTTGAGTTTGGATGTTATAACACACGGTTGTAAATAAAAATTATTTAAAAATAAAATCAGACTAATCAGATTAGCACAATCGCCAATTCAAACCCCACTCCACCCTAACCCTGCGCTACAACCACAATCAGTAGCTTATATCTGTTCGTTTAATGAAATTGCAGTAATATTGACATACCAGTACCTTACATTGGTAACCGTTTTCTCTTGTCATTAATGTTGCGTAACGCTGATTTCACATTAACAACTGAGTTGCGAACTTTTGATTATAGGTCGTTTCAGAAATTAAACACATTCCCGTAATGCATCTCGTATAAACGCAAAGAAAGCCGAGCCAATATTTTTTTTGTTTAATAATGCGTTCTGAAATACAATATCAATAGTTTATAAAGGAAGTACTGTTTTAAGAAATCAGACTGATTTTTTTTTTTTTTTTTTTTTTGTTAATCGAGAAGACAATAAGACAGAAACCAGGAAGCGCAATTTCCTGCGACGAGGGCTAGCGTGCCATTGCAGGAAGTGTTGGCACCCGACCGACCTCACTGAATATTGGACTGTTGGCAGTAAATAAACAGACTTGTCGACTTCGTTAGACTGCGCTTTCTTACATAGATATTAGTCCACGGAGCTTTGATTGGCTGCTCTGCCACATAGTGGCTTCGAGACGGAAACTTTAACCCCCTTATAGCGTGTTCATAAACAATCATTGCGTTGCACACACCTCCTTATCAAGGGGCTCAAAAAACAGGGTTTCGTAAACCGATTTCCCAATACGGCTTCCGGGTAGTCATTTGAACACTTCAAAATCGATTCTGGAAATCCGCTTCTAGTTGCCGGTTTTCCAATTCCGCACTCGATTTTCGATCCCATATAAACTCAACCGGTTTTGAAATGTGGTTGGGCCGTCAGGTTTCGTCTAATAGACGGAGTGGCTTCTTTTACAGTGAAAGATAAGCAAGAATATTAGAATGAAGTAGTTTGCACCTCGTCTAAGTGAAGAGAGATAGCGGTGTGCTGACTAAATCAGAAATTGTAACAGTTGTTTTCCAGGCGCCATATTTAATTGGGCTAGCAAATCAGCCACAGACCTTAACACATTATAAACACGACAGCGAAAATCGGTTTCCCAAATTCGATTTTCGTCTTTTTTACGATTAGAGAGGCCCATGTTCTTCTACCTACCCTTTTTTGCCTTCACATTACATGATACGTGTTTCCGGGGTGGCAATGTCACAAATGTGGTTTATGTACACGATACGCACTGTCACTAATGGTGTCCGTTTCTTATCTGCAGGAACGCCTTGGACGCACTCACTAAAACAGCCAGTGCCGACTGCCTTTAGATCGAGTTCATCCCCTGCCACCTGAATCGTTGATGTCTTTTTATATACTCTGCTACTGATATGAAATGCGATAACATTTGTCTGAATTTGGCAGTAACTGGAATACACAATGCTGCATACATACCGAGGAGGAACTATTCTGACTGACAATGTTAATTTTCCTACAAATATCCATGACTTTATATTGATTTCTGCTACTGTGTAACAGGAAAAATATAAAATTTTACAACCTGAGTGACTCAAAAATGGACTAGGAATAGATAAAACTAAAGATGTGAATACGTCCTGTATCATATTTCGTGATATTATGCATTCTTACAAATGAGACACAATTTTCGTCTAAGATTTATGTCTCTGTGACTTCTATTTTCGAGGTTGCATTAGCAGTTAACCAGGGTTCGTTGTGCAACGAAGTCGTCGCTCTCGCAACTACCCCTCCTCGAACCGGCAGTGGCAGCACGCCGCCAGCGGTCCCGGCTTGCCCCAGTGCTGCTCGGACCTGCTCGCTGCTGCGCCCCCAACCGAACTGATGCCCGTTCGCAACTCCCCATTCCAAATCCAGTACGCAGACCGCATCAAAATAACTGCTCATTCAAAAGCACAAGATACACACGGATCCTGGAGAACAATTCCACCAACGACTCACAATACTAAAACCAGTCACTGTGAAACAACACGGACGAATTATAAGTCGTCACAAAGACAGAGAAGACAGAAGCGGTCGGAAGACCAAATGCACGTCGTCCGCTGCGACGACCTACCGAACGACCAACCAACGGTCATCCTCACTCGAGTCAGGCACGGGAAAGATCCCAGTATAAATCGTTCACTGACAACTTATTGCCATGAGGCCACTTCGATGAGCGGATACACACACACAGGTGAAAGTTGCGCTACTCTAATATCACTGTTCATTCAACTAAAACTCGCTGAATCCGGTCCCTGACTTGGTCGTCCACTCTTGGGAGCACATCCTTCCGCCGGACAGTGCTTGTGTGCCGCCAGCGGTCGGGTGAGAACTGGCTGTGCGGACCTCACTGCTGCTCCGTCCCCATTCAATTAGCTCGACACACGACGACCCGGAAATACTAGAAGCCACTCCAAAGATGGTACCACAGTACGCACTATCGATAAGCACTGCTACTGCCACTCACGGACCGACAAGGCAAGCAGACGCAGCGGCGCCAGTGAACACAATAAGAAAACGAGACGCCACTATCGCTATTACAAGATGCCAAGCTATGAACGTCATCAAAGCGAGCCGCCCACGGCTCAGCCAGAAGTTTGGTATTGCCCACAATTTTTTTCCTTTCGAGCAGGATCGTTCTGAATCATTTCTCTAAATCCATCCAGTTAAATGTCAGGATGGTTTCTTTGAGAAAGGCACGGCCGAGTTCCTTCCCCATTAATCCGAACTTTTGCTCCAATGATCTCGTTGTAGACAGAACATTAAATTCTAAACTTCCTTTCTTTCTCTTTTCGTGCCAAGCGACAGGCACTGATGCCCGAAGGAGAGGAGGTGGTCTACCACAGTCAAATACAGCAGCAGATGACCACTACGCGGTGCAGCAGTAAAGAAAGGACCCACGTCAAACAGCGAGTTCATTTGTAGCCACATTTAACAGGACTGCAAGACGCCTTCTTACACTCCACGACGACTGCATGGGGTTTTTCTCTTTGGCCGACGCCCAGTACAGTGTTTTCCACTGACACCCGCACGTCGCAGGCACCGTTTGCAATGATGCCAAGACTGTAGGGACCAACGACGAGTGGGACCGAGCGCTCTTTTCGAATGAGAGCAAGTTCACTCTGAACGGTGGTTCTACTCCTAGGACGAGAGGTGGGGACACTTAATTCATCCAGAAAAATTGTAGAACACGGTTGCATTGATGGTCCAGATGCTATGGTCTGAGGAGGCATAATTAGCACGTCGATGATCACTGGAGTAGCTTACAACGTAGCGCTCACTGGGAAGCAGGATGACCAGCATGCAGCACGCTGTAAGGTGTCTCCGTAGTGAGTGACAGCCGTGAACGTGGTGGAATAGGCAGGTGGCGAGCTGAGCTTCTTTCTTTCTGTCCCAGGTAGTGGGGCGTCCTTCTGTAAATTTCTGGTCATACTTACGCCTGTTAATAGCTAATTAAAATGACTTTTTCAGTTTAACGTGAATACGACTCAGATGTAAGCCTATAATCAATCTAGCTCACTGTTTCATTCATTTACTCGCGCGTGACAGTCTTGTATTTTTTTCTTATGTGCATCTAATAAATGTAATTCCCTTATTTCACATTAAAATTTTTGTGAGAATTTAATCTTGGTGTCTGGCAACGGCCTTGCCTCAGTGGATACACCGGTTCCCGTGAGATCACCGAAGTTAAGCGCTGTCGGGCGTGGCTGGCACTTGGATGGGTGACCATCGAGCCGCCATGTGCTGTTGCCATTTTTCGGGGTGCACTCAGTCTCGTGATGCCAATTGAGGAGATACTCGACCGAATAGTAGCGGCTCCGGTCAAAGAAAACCATCATAACGACCCGGAGAGCGGTGTGCTGACCACACGCCCCTCCTATCCGCATCTTCCACTGAGGATGACACGGCGGTCGGATAGTCCCGATGGGCCACTTGTGGCCTGAAGACGGAGTGCTTAATCTTGGTGTCTAATTATTTCATTAACTAGTTTGTAATGGTCTACTGCTGCCATGTATGCTGCGCTGCATGCGAAATTATGATCGAACTAATTACGTGAATATTTTAAGCCTGCCAAAGAATGAACCAGTTCAGCTTTTATGTGGGCACATGAATCACATTTTGACATTCTGTGTGTATACGCAGAGATAACTCGTTGCAAGATCTTCTTCAAATGGTGAAAAGAGTGATCTCAAAGCTATTCCTTCTGTCTGCTCATAAAACGTCGCTTTCGCTTAAAATAAATAGCTACCAGACAACGCCGATCAAAGTCCCGTATGTCAAGGGTATGTCACCATTGTAGAACGTTTACCATTCACGTAGAATACAAATTATATTAGAGGTACAATTGAAATGTTCCAGCTGTACAAACTACGCTGATAAAGGCCGCTTGCAGTAGTGGCCGAAATGATGGATTATCGTTTTACATGATACAGACGATAAGCCAGAATAATTTTATGGAAACTGACACAGGTCCCAAAAACCTACCATCATATATCCTTGAAGGGTCTAGATCAATCTAATAAGCAACATCGTCTCAAAAATTGATGGTACATCCACAAAGGTATTCACTTTTTATTCATATATTTATAAATAAGGGAATAAAAAACGACGTAACTACTTGATTCTCCATTGTTTATTTTAATCTAAGACTGCGGTGTTGGTTTTACGCTGTGACAATAAGAAGAAATTTAATTTTAACGAATTAAAATTATGTTTGCCTTATATCTTTGCAACAGTCTATGTTGTGAAGCATCAGACCATTTAATGATTCAGATGATACTTTTTCGAGACAGAAAAAGTGACTAAAGAAGTTTGTACACTGGAATATATTGACCTTATGGCTGATTTATACATGATTTATTCAGACAAAATTGTTTTGGCAGTGTTCTGTTAAAGAGGCTGTAAACGTTTGAGCTTCTTTTAGCTGTAACCTTCGCCATGGAACAGCCGAAACGTCGGCAGTCTTATTTATATCATTGCAACCCAATGAGGTGACTACAGTGTCAAGGGTGTCACCACGCGTTGGCCTGTCCAATCGATTCCTCCAGCTTAAGTTAGGAAGGAAGGTTAGAGTTACTTTCAGGAAAAGTACATTTGATGTTGTGTATAGAGTTGTGGAAGTGAATCGGTCGTGATCTGTTAAAGAAATCAATACTAGCTTTAATCTGGAGTGCTGTGGAGAAATTACGGTGGACCTAGCTAAGGATTAATAGTCGAGATTCAGAAATACTGGACTAGTGTCTACGTCACTCCTCCACATGTTTCAGACCGCAGTTAGCTGAAACATGACCCCTGTTATGTATGGTGTATGGCGACGCCCTGGTATGTTGGAAAGATAAGTGCTTCCTTAGGAACACTGAAGTGATGGTTGATCTGCTTTTCAGAAGAAGTACATGTCTAGATCACTAAACTCTATCAGTGTCCTCGCTGCGATATTATAAGTAAATTATCTGCAGCCGGATATAAAAATGAAATAAACTGACATGTCATACATATGATATTATTTTGGGCCAGACAATAAATGTAAGAAGAACTTGTTGACGACGGAGTTATAAATGGAGCAGAAGATCTTATTGAACAAAGTAATTAAGGATTTCGGCGATGTCCTTTCGAGAAGCATTGCCGTGGAATTTGCTTAACCGATTTAGTGAGGCCACGAAAAACATAACTACATGAAATGTATTAGTAGTAGCGAATACGAACAACTATCATTTGTATAATGGATGGCGACAGTGAAAATAGTGTAGGACTGTCACTCGAATCCGGATTTCCCGCTTGACGAGGTCGGTCGCTTTACCCCTTTGGACTATCCGTGCACGACTAGCGGACAGACCCAAACTCCCATGTGTTGTCGTTCCTGCGTCACAACCTGAACTCGTATAGGGAAGGACATTTTAATTAAAACTGATAAATGCGATATTGCAGTGCCTGTGTTGTTAAGAAATTGGAAATTTGTGGTAAGTTCTATGGGACCAAACTGCTGAGGTCATCGATTCCTAGGCTTCCACACTACTTAATCTAACTTAAACTAACTTACACTAAGGACAACACACACACCCATGCCCCAGGGAGGACTCGAACCTCCAACTGGGGGGTTGGGGGGAGGGGGGGAGAGCCACACTAACCGTGGCAAGACGCCCGAGACCGCACGGCTACCGCGCGAGTCTGTTGTTAAGGAGAACGATGTAATGTTTCTTCGAACACGCATGCATGTTCGAAAAGTATGTGAATTTCTTAGACATCACAAAAGAAGCACGAATTACAATTCAGAATTTATGCTTTTTGCATTCGGAACATTGAATCGTTCTTCTTAACGACACAGTCACTAAAATATCGTAAAAAAATATAACTGTCTTTGTCCAGTTATCATCCTGAACGGGTATCGAATGTGTTAACAACTCTGCCATCACGCACAGATAGACAATAACATCCAGGGAGATAGGAAAAATATTGTTACAGATTTTGATGTGTGATGAAGTACCTAAAATGATAATAATTACTGGTGATTATAATTAATAATGACGATGAAAGTTACTTGTAATTTATCAAGACCTTACGTATACGCCAGGCGATCCCCCAGTAGTTCTTACAAATATATTGATTTATTGGCTTCCAGAGAATACTTTTATATAATCGTGTGCAACAGTCACTGTTTCATAATATTCTGAAAGTAAATTGCAAATCTGGTTGTACGCACGTTACTATTATTGAGACATGGTACTTAGGGAAAGGCAGGGGTGGGTTACGATTTTGGATGGGGCCGTAATCAGTTACCGTTGGTTGCTCAGTTTTTTCCTTTTAAATTACGTACACTTTATTTGGAAACAATTGCTAATAAAAGTTCACAATAAGGAACAACTATCAAAATTTGACTCTTAAGACACAATGTCTAATTAAAAAAATCTTAAGGAAGTTGCACTCACGGCTGAGGGCCTTATTGACAAGAAATTCAAATAATTTATCAGCTGAAGGCCCCAACAGTAATAACTCAAAAAAAAAAAAAAAAAAAAAACGATTTGACGGCTGAAGGCCTGGAAAGCAAATTCTTAAGAACCAGTTAAACTTCTCCAAGAGACACTAAAATATTTTAAAAAGAACAATCATCAAAATTCTACTATTAAGAGACAATATCTAATTAAAAATTCTTAAGACCAATTGCATTCACAACTGAAGGCCTTATTGACAATAAATTCAAATTATTTGTCGGCTGAAGGCCCCAATAGCAATAATTCAAAAACAGTTGGAAGGCTGGCGGCCTGGATATCAAATTTTTTAGAAGCAATTAACTTCTTCGAGAGATACTAAAATATTTTAAGGAACAATCATCAATATTTCAGTGTTAAGATATTGAGTCTAATGAATATTTCTTAAGACAAGTTACACTCACGGCTGAATTCCTTGTTGTTGTTGTGGTCTTCAGTCCTGGGACTGGTTTGATGCAGCTCTCCATGCTACTCTATCCTGTGCAAGCTTTTTCATCTCCCAAAACGTACTGCAGACTACATCCTTCTGAATCTGTTTAGTGTATTCATCTCTTGGTCTCCCTCTACGATTTTTACCCTCCACGCTGCCCTCCAATACTAAATTGGTGATCCCTTGATGCCTCAGAACGTGTCCTACCAACCGATCCCTTCTTCTTGTTAAGTTGTGCCACAAGCCCCTCTTCTCCCCAATCCTAATCAATACTTCCTCATTAGTTACGTGATCTAATTTTCAGCATACTTCTGTAGCACCACATTTCAAAGGCTTCTATTCTCTTCTTGTCCGAACTATTTATCGTCCATGTTTCACGTCCATACATGGCTACACTCCATACAAATACTTTCAGAAACGACTTTCTGACATTTAAATCTATACTCGATGTTAACAAATTTCTCTTCTTCAGAAACACTTTCCTTGCCATTGCCAGTCTACATTTTATATCCTCTCTACTTCGACCATCATCAGTTTTTTTGCTCCCCAAATAGCAAAACTCATTTATTACTTTAAGTGTCTCATTTCCTAATCTAATTCCCTCAGCATCGCCCGACTTAATTCGACTACATTCCATTATCCTCGTTTTGCTTTCGTTGATGTTCATCTTATATCCTCCCTTCCAGACACTGTCCATTCCGTTCAACTGCTCTTCCAAGTCCTTTGCTGTCTCTGACAGAATTACAATGTCATCGGCGAACCTTAAAATTTTTATTTCTTCTCCATGGATTTTAATGCCTACTCCCAATTTTTCTTTCGTTTCCTTTACTGCTTGCTCAATATACAGATTGAATAACATCGGGAAGAGGCTACAATCCTGTCTCACTCCCTTCCCAACCACTGCTTCCCTTTCATGTCCCTCGACTCTTAGAACTGCCAACTGGTTTCTGTACAAATTGTAAATAGCCTTTCTCTCCCTGTATTTTACCCCTGCCACCTTCAGAATTTGAAAGAGATTATTCCAGTCAACATTGTCAAAAGCTTTCTCCAAGTCTACAAATGCTAGAAACGTAGGTTTGCGTTTTCTTAATCTAGCTTCTATGATAAGTCGTAGGATCAGTATTGCCTCATGTGTTCCCATATTTCTACGGAATCCAAATTGATCTTCCCCGAGGTCGGCTTCTACCAGTTTTTCCATTCGTCTGTACAGAATTCGCGTTAGTATTTTGCAGCTGTGACTTATTAAACTGATAGTTCGGTAATTTTCACATCTGTCAACGCCTGCTCTCTTTGGGATTGGAATTATTATATTTTTCTTGAAGTCTGATGTCCTTATTAACAATAAATTCAAACTCTTTGTCGGCTTAAGGCCCAAAGAGTAATAATTGAAAATTATCACAATATGATCATACCAAGGGAGAAGTGGGCCTCAGACAGTGCTCCAAGGATCGACCTGGGAAAGTCGCTCATCTTCGTAAACGATGAGACAAGCAGCAACAGTTGTATTCACTTAACCGGATGGCAACTCAAACAAGTGACAGTTTCAACGCAGACCAGTACTCTTGTAAAATCTACCTAACGTGTAATACAACCATGCAATAACCCAGGCAAGGCGGAACTGGCGGACAGCATTGCGTCTTCAGAATCCGTTGTTTAGAACATCCCGAAACAGAAGTAACCACGACGACCAAACTAGTCCAAAAGAAACAAAATATCCGAACCACAATCAAAGAGGCTGTCGAACTACATGCCTTCTGGACAGCAGTGGAAAGCCGAGGAAAGGTACACTACCCCGAAAATATTCTAACCTCCAGGGCAGGTAACTGGGCCGTTATCGGCCACTAGGCAGAAGAATACCGCTGGTTGAACTTCACCAATAATGAGAACACAAGGAATACAATCATTAGTAATAAGAAGTGGAGGGTGGCTAATTAATTTCGCAAACTCCTAACACTCCATTCGTTGCTCTTCGTCTCAGCGACCCTGCGAGCAGAAACACGCGAACAAACGGCGTGATATCAAAATAATGGAGATCTCACTACTGGGCTAGCGTTCACTCAACTCAAAAGTTCTGTGTCCGGTGGACATCGAGGTTGTGGCCTTCACAACTACAGCCCCTCGATTCGACAGTGCCTGCGTGCTGCCAGCGGTCCCGGGATGTCCTGGTGCTGCCGGACCTCACTGCTGCTCCGTCCCCACCGAACTCCAAGACACACTACCCATAAAACACTTGGCATCCCTCCAAAGATAGTACCACCGTACTAGAAATCGATAACCGCTGCTGCTACATCTCGTGGACAGACAACGCTAGCAAATGTAGTGGCGCCAGTAAACACAAGAAGAAAAGAGTCACCACTATCCCTATTACACGATGCCAACCTACCAACGGCACTAACGCGAGCCGCAACACGGGTCAGTTATAATTTTGATTCGTAAAGAGTTTGTATATTGAGTGAATGTTTATCAAAGCAATTTTGGTTTGTGTAATTTGATAGTGAAAGCGTCCATTGCACAATTTTGCTAGTGGGTTTTTAAAAATATTTACTATTTCATTCTCAGTCGCAAATATTCAGAATAGATTACTAGCTTCGACCATGATAACTTGCACATGTACGCCAGACGAAGTGGCCGAGCGGTTCTAGGCGCTTCAGTTTGGAGCCGCGCGACCGCTACGGTCGCAGGTTTGAATCCTGCCTCGGGCATGGATGTGTGTGATGTCCTTAGGTTAGTTCGGTTTTAGTAGTTCTAAGTTCTAGGGGACTGATGACCTCAGATGTTAAGTCCCATAGTGCTCAGAGCCATTTGAACCATTTCTTGCACATGTACATGCTTTAATTTTTTTTAAAGAGATCTACTAGGTGAGCTCAGAACAGAGTAGGTTAGCACAGAGCTTGCGTGCCAATTGGTATGTCAGGAAAACGTACCCGCACTGCAACAGGCCTGAGAATATGACAGGCAGAAATACCAGCATTGCTGCGGTACGTAAGAAAGAACAGGGAGGTTACGCTACATAGTTTCATTGTCTGAGCGCCACTATAAAATCTAATACAGGCAGAAAGAACTGAGCTCGGTGAATCAGAATATTTACTGAATTACCACACTGAGGCAAGGAGTGCTGACGGATCCGATAAGTCCTACGTTCAGAACCACCATGTCATAGGCACAGTCTCGGACTTTTGAGTAGTGATGCTCGTGCAGCTCAAGAACACATCCAATTGCGCTGTCATTCTGTCCTTGTCTCTAGAATCGAGTAAGATAGAATGTCAGTATTTTATGATTCACTGAAACCGTCACGAACTGATCGACGATGGCAAGCCTACTACCTGCTTGATGACTTCAGTACTGAGATGCAGCCAATCTGATACATACTATATTTGTGGCCTGCCATTGCTGCCCACTGGTTAATCACAGGTGTGAAGACTGGGTGAGGCTAATCCTCTAACACAAAGGGTCATTGCGTGCGATCTGCAAGCTACTATTTTCTCACTGATCAGGCCTGACACTTCCACACATCCACCTGGCCGTCTTGTATGCATCTGCTGGCAGATCAATGGCGGATGACCAGGGCCTATTGCAATGGCTGTCTTCAAGAGCGCTGAGGTGGCAGCCACACTGCTTCATTTGCAAAGCGTCTGGTTGGCCACTGCCGTCACCAACATAGCGTGCAGCCACGGCGCTGACCTGAGACAATGGTGCCACGACTAGCTGAGGAGGTGTCAGTACTTTTTCGTGGCACACATATTTAACTCTGAAGATATTTGGGGAGTATGGGAGAGGGTTGTTACTGATTGAGGGTGGTTATGGGACTAAACGGCGACGTCATCAGTTCTGTATAACTGACGCCTGCAGGCGTGAACTTGACCGCTCTTCCTCACTCCATGCTCGAGCTCGAGCTCACAACGCGACCCCATCATATGGGCATGGGTCGCAACAGTGGCGTCAGAAGTGGTCTTCCAATACTCTGACACAGGAACATTGGTGTCAGAACTGGTTGTTAGTGCAGGACTTCGGTAGCAGAGGAGCCACGGTCTCTGCCATTCGTGGGAAGACGGCTGTTCTTCTGCAGGATTGTAATTTCACCAACATAAAGTATGGTGAGTGCAGTATTTTTTTAGTTTTTCTTTGACTGCAGTCTTTAAAAAGAGTTGATGATATTTTTGCCGAGTGTCTCGTTTTACTGTTACATATACGATAATCGAAGTGAACACATACAATGAGAAAGGTTGTTTTCAAGAGGTACTGTAATTTGTTGTGAGTCTATCTCGCTCATTCTCTTTGAATATGATATAGCGTGTAAGGGTTGAGGGGGTTTATTTTTGCTTGCTTATTCTTGAATTGAGAACAACTATGTGTGAGGTGAAATGACAAGTTTAATGTCGCAATATTTCTCACCACATTACAGCTTTTCACACAGTTTTCAACTCGCCAAGATAAAAACAGCGCAATGGATAACGCATCTTGCCAACATCAGAAAGTGAAATAAGTTTATACACAGGAGTGTTAAGTATTAACTCTCTGAAAGAACATTAATCTTAAGCACAATATTATAAAAGTTTAATTGGAAGTTTCTTTACATTAATCTTAAGCACAATAATATGAAAGTATAATTGGATATTAATTTACAAAATTGCTCCTACACATACGTTATAATGTTGGTCAGTACTATGGAAATCGTCCGATTCCGGTTCAAAGTTCGGTACTATTTAGGATGGCAATTAAGTCTACGGTGAATGGTTATTCAAGTGACAAATTTGAACTCAAGATTACCCAAGGCTGCTCGAGTTTACTGTGAACGCAAGCTGGTGAACCAACAAAGTCTACACCTCTGCATGAGGTATTTACCTTAAGCTGCGACGTGCTGCTGTCTGCAAGGCCGCTCTCTCCCACTGAAATTCCTTCAAAACTAATCTGGCCTTTGCTGAACTTTCCATCAGAAACTTTCCCTATGTTTCTCGTTATGTGAGAAAACACGTACTCAGCCATTGTCTTATTATGTGGCGATATACACGCACATGGTTGGAGCAGCGTGCATATTATAGTGCCCTCTTAGTTCTCGCAAGAACAATTAACTGCTTTGGCTGGTTCGTTTCTCCACAGTTGGAGCTAAACGTTGCTAGAGGTAATTTTAGCTGGAGTGCAGCCACTGTGAACACAGTGCCCACACCAGTTTCTTCTCTGTGTCATAAGGAGCATTAGGCGCTCTGTTCTGCACTTGACGCCAGTTCAGAGAAGAGTCCTCACCAAAATTTCTCCCTTGTCCTCTCATGTCAGAACTGCTTCCCTCCACTTGGGTTCCTTTTTCACATCACGGTTTTTTTTCGACCAAAAGGAGCATTCCTCTTATTTTGTAGAAACACCCTCTACCAATTGCAACGTCCCTTCTATCAAACTGCATCAACACTTCAGTAGTTTTCTCCTTCCTAATGATTTTTCGCCAATCGGACGTTTTGTGCCTGTTCCAGATGCCTAAATTACATTGACCTTTCCATGTGTCACACTCGCTGGACGAAAATGCGTCACTTGCTTTTGTTCATATCCCATTGGAATTTCAAAATGCAGTTTTCTAAAGATTCTTCTCTGCTCTTGTACCAATGCCCTCGCTACAGGCTGCCCTCCAACTTTAATCACCTGGCCCAGTGTCGCTGTCCTCTTTCCTCCCACCCCTTTAAGTGGTTGCCGGCATAACTACTGCAGCGCGGTTTTGCTATGCCATTGTGGGGCTGACTTTTGAAAACTAAAGGCGACTTGACTGACATTCCCTTTACTACCTTCCGTCGATTGACTGTCATCCTTTTTTGCATTACATATTGATAGGCAAATGTTCTCATAACTGGAGATTTACGTTAGATGTCATCTTCACCTTCTCATTGCGATTTGTAAAGGTCTCATGTAAGGTGCCAGTCGGGCCATTTATTCTGCCACCTTACAAGCGTCACTACATAGTCTTAACTGAAACCTGTAAGGATTTGTAACAAGCCTCCGTGGGGTGTCACGTTAGCCACCGCTGCCCGATAAGCACTGTGTGGTGATGCTTAAGCTATAGTAACATGTACGCTAAAAGATTGCAAGTTTGGCTAGCCATGCTCAGTGAAAACTGCACTATGCAAAGGTGGACAGAACAGTATCACCACACCAGGGCAGAACCCTAGTTTGAATTGTGGACAAGATGCTAGGCAGTAGTGCAACAAATGCACCACAGAGCAATATAAAGAACTGTGAATTTGTAGACAGATCTATTCAGAGCCCATCGGTGCAAACTCCGAAGGCAGGGCTAATCCAGACGACGAGAGGACTGGGCACTGTAAGCTGCAGCGATGGGTTCGACATCGGATGAGGGCAGCCACCTCCTGTGCTAAGACCATCCTGTGGAACATGGTACCACAGCGCAGCAGACCTGCCGTCTGCACCGGCCTATGCTAGACTCCAGCCCGTAGGTAGCACATCAGCTGATCATGCCCTGTGCACAGCCCTTCTTCTTCTTCTGTCACTTCCCGGTTTAGCAGGATCTATTATCATGTTATTAACCAGACCGAAACCTAAACACATCATTCTTGACAGTAGTCTTCCCTAGTAACCGTAGATTACGTAAGCGGCGGCTAAATCGCCTGGGAGCATGACACTGCAGAAGGCAGCTGCAGCAAGAAGAAGCCACGGGTCACAGGTCAGGGACTTGGCGTACTGACGGACCACGGACTTGCTGCCAGGTCTGACGTCAGCATGACAGGGTGCCGGCAAGAGAGCGTCCAGCTGAGCGGAGGCCAGGCGTCCATATACAACCGCCAGCCCGCGACGTCGGAGTGGAGCGGGTCTAGCCTTCACTGACGACGAAGGAATGCGTAAAAGAAAAGTGATAAAGTGATGGTACTGTATCTAAATGTCCCGAACATCGTTTTGTATAAATGAAAGGAGAGCAGTGCAGAGCAACTCGCGGGCACTAAGGACAAGCCTAATAATGTAAAGGCTTTGGGCGCAGATCGCGCTACTTTACAGGAGGAAAATAGGATCCAAGAAGAGAGACAGAAGGGAATAACTCACCATCAGAGTATGCAAAGAAGGCGCCGAGAAGTCATGAGGAATCACAATTGTCGGCCGCGGTGGTCTCGCGGTTCTAGGCGCGCAGTCCGTAACCGCGCGACTGCTACGGTCGCAGGTTCGAATCTGCCTCGGGCATGGATGTGTGTGATGTCCTTAGGTTAGTTAGGTTTAAGTAGTTCTAAGTTCTAGGGGACTGATGACCACAGTTGTTAAGTCCCATAGTGCTCAGAGCCATTTGAACCCATTTGAATCACAATTGGCTGGCTCTGAGCACTATGGGACTTAACATCTGTGGTCATCATTCCCCTAGAACTTAGAACTATATAAACCTCACGAACCTAAGGACATCACACACACCCATGCCCGAGGCAGGATTCGAACCTGCGACAGGAATCACAATTGAAAAATGCTTGTATGGGACTAGACAATCCAAGTAGGTGTCAGGAATTGAAGGTTATGGAAAGTTCTCTAAATTTACTTGATAAGCGAAGCACTAAGTTTCTGGAAGTAACGGAGAGCAATGTAAAAATGTACGCTTTCATGCCTTGTGCCAATTCGATACAAAAGTACCTGAAGTTCCAAATGAAGTTAATTGTGTGCTGTAAGGAAGTAAATGAATGTGGGAGCAGCAATGTCGGCGATATATATTTAGCTTCAATAGTATCTACACTATTGGATGACAATAGTTGTTGTTTTGTGGCCGTGTACAGGGAGGTACACGTGCCACAAATTTTTGCATTCTGCAGGGTGGAACTACAGACGGAGATTTTAATGTAGGTAGCATAAGGAGTACTGCTATCGTTCATGTAACAACGTATCGATATTGTACTTGCTGCCCGCCGCTGGCTTCTGAAACTTTCGGAGCGCCTTTCCTATTAGGTAGGATTGTCTTGCCGTATAATATCAATGAGGCCCCACCGAAGCCCCGTCTAGGAGTCGTGAGGACAGTCGGTGTTGAGGTTCCATAATGAGCGGCCGCGTGCAGCCACGTCGTGGATAACTAATGCGTAGACTTTCGTAGAAAGTGGAATTAATAGTTAAAAGTGTTACGTGACTTTTTTGGTGAAAAGTACGTCAGTTATTTCGTGAAAAGGTGGGTGGGATTAATTAAGACGTTTATGATTGGTACAGGTCGTGGTCGGAAAATCAGTAGCTGCCGTGGGAAAATATGTTGTTACGGGGTGTTCAAAAAGTCTCTCCGCAGTGCCGTATGATTGTTGGCCGCGCGTGCCGTATGCCGCAGTGAATATACCGAAATGAAACTCAGTGAAATACAAGTTATTAATTTATTGAATATTCATTATTACTTACAAATGTTCACAGTAAATGTTGAAAGCGTCCTCCCTGTTGTTGAATACACAATTCAATTCGTCTAATCATGTTTCCAAACACAAGCTGTAACATTCCTTCTGTAACAGAAGCAGTGAAAGTGGATATTGCAGTTTTCATTTCATCGATGGATTTTGGAAGGTTTTTATAGACAGTTGCTTTCGCTGCACCCCAGAAGAAAAAGTCAGGTGGTGTTAGGTCAGGCGATCGTGACGGCCAAAGACACTGTGAAATTATGCGATCACCCAAAACAGCAAGCAGTGACATTGAAGCATGAGCTGTATGTGCGATTGCACCATCTTGCTGAAAATACAAACTATTCAGTATTTCACTTAAGACAAGTTATCCTTTAAATGGGTACAGAATATCACTGCAGTATCGTTGTGGGTTTATTGTTTCGTTGAAAAATATGGGACCCACAATTCGACGTCTAGAAATTGCAGTCCAAATTCTTATTTCCACAGAATGAAGTGGTTCCTCACGAATATGCAATGGATCTGCAGTACTCGACATACGAGAATTTTGCTAGTTCATGTAGCCGGATTAATGAAAACGCGCCTCATTAGTGAAAAACGTTTCATTAAGAATATTCTTTCCATTTTATCGAACGAAATTTTTGAACCATTGACAATAATGCAGTCTCTTGCCATGATCAGTATTTTTCAGTTCTTGCACAACTGTCAGTTTGTATGGGAAAAGTCCTAATTTTTTCCTTACAGCTGTGTGGGCCGCCCTGACACGAACATCGGGCGAGTTTTCGTACTGACTTGTTCAGACTCAAAGGCATTTTATCGGAAATATCGAGTAGTTTATCCTCAGACAAAACGCTAGGACAACCACTTCTCGGTGCATCTGTCACTGAATCCGTACTTCGAAATTTGTTAATCAAATCTCGCACAGTATCGTGATGTCGGAGTGTTGTCTCCGGGAAAAATGAATTAAATGTCTGACGCACTGAAAATGTGTAATTACCGCCAGCTTTGATCACTTGTTCGACTAAAAACACACTTTCTTCAATGGTTAGCATTTTAGCAGTGTCAAAAACGAAACAAACGAGCAAAGGAACTAAACTTAAACGTTCACGTCAACACGTAACGACACGCACCAGCGATACTACTTACGCTGGCTGAGAAACAAAAGAGTGGAATGTTGGGAGAGTCCACTTGAAGGGAAGTAACCCAGGCAGGCGAAACATACATGCAAAGGATTCTATGAGCAGTGATTACCTGTTTAATTAATGCGAGAACACAACATAGAAGTGATTGCTTCAGTGTGAACATGTAAAAAGCAAATGTTGAAAGACACTGGGAGAACGTAGGCACTGTCGGGGAAGCGTTTTACGTTATTTATTTATTTTATTTAGCGTATGGCTAAATTGGCTGGCTCTGAGCACTATGGGACTTAACATCTGTGGTCATTAAATTACCTATACATATGTACATATTGACACACAAGAAACTTAAGTTCATCTTTACAACTTAATATCCAGTCCTTCAATCCAGCGCACTGCATCTGGAGTTGCTAGCAGGAAGTCCTCTTTGGCGCCGTGATAGGATCGAATCCTGCATTCACTGACAATGTGGTGAACAGTCTGGTATGGAGCCCCGCAGTCACAAGCTGGATCAGACAGCTTCTTCCACTTACAGAGAGCTTCTCTGCATCTGCCATGGCCGGTACGGATTCTGTTGAGAGTAGTCCAGGTCTTGCGTGGTACGTCGAATGCACTTGGAAGTTTAGCACCTGAGAATATGTTATGCAGGTGCACGTATGTCACTGCATCCCACCGACCTTTCCATTCTTCAAGAGGTTTGAAATTCTTAGCAACCATGTCAGCAGCATCGCACAGAGTTTGATGGCGTGATTTCAGTTTCTTGCAGTTTAAAAGTGTCAGGTCGCTATGCACGGGTAGGTTAGAATTCCTGGAGATCTTGTAGAATTCTCTCATAAGGGCAGTACATCTGCGTAGATCAGGAGGCATTATACCGGTTAACAGTGGAAGCCAATAAACTGGAGTAGATCTGATTGTGCCAGATATTATGCGCATTGTCGTATTCAGCTGGGTATCAACAAGCCTTGTATGATGTCTGTTCATCCAAACGGGTGCACAATACTCAGCACTTGAGTACACCAAGCCCAGAGCTGAAGATCTCAGGGTGGTTGCTGAAGATCCCCAGGTAGTTCCGCATAGCTTATGGAGGATGTTGTTTCGAGTCCTCAGATTTTGAGCTAAGTTAAGAAGGTGTTGTTTGAAGCATAGTGTATGATCCAGAATGACACCAAGATATTTTGGGTTCCAATTATGACGAAGAATTCTGCCTCTGAAACTTACTTCCAGTTTTACGTTCGCCAACCGGTTATTTAGATGGAAGCAACACACTTCTGTTTTAGTCACACTGCGTTGGAGTCTCCAGATTTTGAAGTAATTATCTAATGCAGACAGGTCATTGGCTAGAATCTCTTCTGTTGGCTTCATTTCCTGGTGTTTTACGGCTAGAGCCAGGTCATCGGCATAGCAGTATTTTCTGGACGAAGTGTCAGGTAGATCAGATAGATATAGGTTGAACAGTAAGGGTGAGAGAACTGATCCTTGAGGAAATCCGTTGTTCAGCTTCCTCTCCTTACTTATGTTGCTTCCACTGATTACCTGGAACTTCCGATCACTTAGCATGCTGTTAATCAGTCGAGCCATTGTTCTGCAGGGTATGATGGGGAGAAATTTGTAGATAAGGCCTTCCCTCCACACAGTGTCGAAGGCGGCACTTAGATCAACAAATGCCATAGATGTTTTCTGCTTCATTTGGTATCCTGATTCTATGAAGGATGTGACAGACAATACTTGGTCGCAGCAGCTACGCCCTGGTCTGAAGCCTGCCTGATCAACTGGAACGTTCTCTAAGATAGCGCTACTTATTCTGTTATATATTAGGCTTTCAAAAAGCTTGCAGCAACAGCTGAGTAGGGAAATGGGGCGATAGTTTTCTACCTTGTTTCTGGGTTTGCCAGGTTTCAGAACAGATATTATCTTCGCCTTCTTAAACTCCGACGGAAGTTGACCAGTCAGCAGGATGTCAGTGAAGAATTCTGCCAGACATTTCTTAGCTTTTCCTCCCATTTGGATCAGGAATTCTGGATGGATACCATCGAATCCAGGTGCCTTAAGAGGTTTGAGGTCCTTCAGTCCAGAGTCAATGTCTGAAACTGTGAAGGGATGGGTATACTCAGATGAGAGAGATGCCTTCTTTTTCAGATCACGAAGCTGTCGTCTGATATGTCTTGTATGTTTCTTGTCAGGAAGTACTCTTGAGGTAGTAATGATGTGGGAAGCAATTTGGTCTGGTGTTACTTCGGAATTTTTTCTGCATGGTGGTGCACTTTCTCCCAGTTTTCTCAGAAGACTCCAGGCTTTCCTGCTCGAGTGGATAAAGTCCATATTTTCGACTGTTTCTGCCCATTTCTGCCTCCGAGACATGTCCAAGCTGGACAATAGTTCCGTAGCTATCTCTGGGTCACCACTTTGCTGGAAGTGTTGGTACAGTGTTTCACTTTCATCATTCCATCCTGGAACATATTCTTTTCGGTATCCTCTTGGCATATACTTTTTAACTGTTGCTGTTACTGCACCAATGAAGCGTTTTTAGTTATTATGTGATGTTGGTATCCATCGAATGGTCTTATCCAGTTCCGTTGAAAACTTCATCCAGTCAGCTTTCTGGAAATTCCATCGAGCATGTGGAGTTGATCGTATGACAGGATTCGTGCAGCCAATTTGTGTTATTACAGGTCTGTGTTGGCTGTGAGGAAAGGCATCTACCACTTTCCTTGTGGTGTTGATGGGAAAGTCAGTGTCGTTGCAGCTAACAAAGCAATAGTCAGGATTTGAATCCTTGTCCCAAGCAGCTGACCTGAAAGTGCCTTGATCTTTGGCATCAAACATCATTCTCTTCGACCCATTCTGGAAGCATGCTCCTTCCAAAGTTCGTGGTGACTATTGAAGTCTCATATGTAAATTGCAGGATGTTCTGCTGTGTGTAGGACAAAATCGGGCCATGTTGTTTTGGGTGCTATGCAAACATTTGTAGTAGTAATGCCGTGCAATTGTATGACAACTGTATGTATATCTGCCTCCACACTTGCAGAAATCAGTGAAGCTTCGTTTATGTTGTTACGGACATAAGTAGCAATTCCATACACCTCGTGGTAAGTTACACCAAGTGCAGAATATCCACGAATTCGATCTCGGTTTCGAAATATTTCTTCGCTGGAAACACAACCTCGATATTGTTGTCCAGCAAAAATTTTGACAGGTAGTCACACTTTGCCCTGCTAATGCTTTCGATATTCAGTTGAAGGAGTCTGATAGATGGTCCAATGTTTCTTGTTAATGAGCTCTGAGAAGAGCTGTTTCTGCTATTTAGTTGATATGTCACTGCCAGCAGATCCTATGGATGGTCTGGCTGCCTGTAATCACTGTTGCTCAATTAGCACCACCCAAGTGGCACGTGTAGAGTATTTTAAGGTTAAACCTAGGGACGTGAGCAACGCTACCTCCCCGTTTTACGTTATAAAGGAACAATAAACCAAAGTAATTTAACTTTCACCGTTATTATTTGAAAGCGACTTTTTTTCATTCTTTACCTGAGTAATTTTAATATTTGAGACGTAAATGAGAGACATATTCGTATTAGGCACATGGTCACTTTATTTCCGTAACGTAGCGATAGAAAAGACATCAACGAAAGAGAGACGAGGAGCTTTACATCTCACAGCGCATGATAGGCTGACTGCTTTTCGGTGAAGAGCAGTGGCTGAAAGGGAAGCATGAGAATTAACTGTGAACATGACAGGGTGTCCCAAAAGTCTGGACAGGCTAAATATCGCGAAAACGATAAGAGGTAGGGACGAGATGAATATGGATATAAGCAAATGGGATACCATCCGCCATCTTAGTAACCACCATACTGGACTCAGCTCACCTTACTTCGACAGAAGGAGCGTCTTTTGATGCATTTTTAAGGGTATAATTTGACGGAAAATACAATAGTGAAGTTTGTTTTCCAATATCTTTGATATATAAAAAGTAATGCATTTTTTGGTGTAACATGTGTAATTCGTCATGAATTACGACACGAATGGCATGCTACACTTTGTAAAGCAACGTGTACCTCATGCAGTGTGTTCCACATTCTGTCCTTGTACCGAAGACAATTCTGTATTCGTCAGAGATAGTTTGCATGGACACGACACAATACAGCAGGTGTGGCGGTCTCACAGGCCTCGGTAATCCGCCGTCCCAGGGAAGTATTCCTACCGCTAGAAATCTAGGAGGGTCAGATCAGGTGAACGTGGCGACCACTCCACGGACCCACGACGCCCAATCAAACAACCGGGGAACTCTGTGTCACGCCATTCCCGTACAGAGGCACCGTAATGGGTGGCGCCCCATACTGCTGAAAGTACGAAGCAAATGTCCCGTCCTTGTTGAGAACCATAGATACGACCACCTCATCCAGCGTCTACACATCGGTCGCTGCATTGAGGGTTCCGTCAGAAAGACAGAGGCAATGAGACGCATTCCCCAAATGTTGCACCACACCATGACTTTGCCACGTTCTCGAGCCCTGAGGGAAAACATCCACTATACTTTGTCCAATGAAGAGTATCGCAGGTTGTGTGTGCCCACTGACGTCAAAAGTCGCCTCATCACTAAAAAGTATGTTGCAAGCAATGTCGCCATAGATGAGAAGGGATTTCTAATTGATTCGACATTTCTAGATTTCTGGAAGGCTTTCGACACTGTACCTCAAACGCGGCTTGTAATCAAACTGCGTGCTTGTGGAATATAGTCTGAGTTATGCGAATGGATTCGTGATTTCCTGTCAGAGAGGTCACAGTAGTAATTGATGGGAAATCGTCAAGTAAAACAGAAGTTATTTCTGGTGTTCCCCAAGGTAGAGTTACAGGCACTCTGCTGTTCCTTATCTATATAAACTATCTAGGAGACAATCGGAGCAACCGTCTTAGGTGTCTGTAGATGATGCTGTCGCTTATCATCTAGTAAAGACATCAGAAGATCAAACCAAATTGCAAAAATACTTAGAAAAGCTATCCGTATGGTGCGGAAATTGATAAGTAACCCAAACTAATGGAAAGTGTGAGATCATCCACGTAAGTAGTCCGCCCCGATAGCTGAATGTGAGGGACTGCCGTCCTAAGGGGCCCGGGCTCGATTCCCGGCTGGGTCTGGGATTTTCTCCGCTCAGGGACTGGGTGTTGTGTTGTTTTCATCATCATTTCATCTCCATCCGGCGCGCAGGTCGCCCAATGTGGCGTCGAATGCGATAAAACCTGCAACAAGGCGGCTGGACCTGCCCCGTAAGGGGCCTCCTGGCCATTGACGCCTAACGCTCATTCCCATTTTTCATCCACGTAAGTTTTATAAGTAATCAGTTAAACTTGGTTTCACGATAAATCAATCATATGTAAAGGTCATAAATTCAACTAAGTATCTAGAAATGACAATTACAACCAACTTAAATCGAAAATAACACATAGAAAATGTGTGAAAGGCCAACCAAAGAGTGTGATTATTTGTCAGAACTTTTATAAGATACAACAGACCTACTAAAGAGAGTGGCTACACTAAACTTGCCCGTCCTGTTTTGAAGTACTGCTGCGCGGTCGGAGTGAGATCCTTACCAAATAGTATTAACGGAATACATTGAGAAAGTTCAAAGAAAGACAGCATATTTTGTATTATCGAGATATAGGGGAGATAGTGTCACTGAAACAATACAGGATTTGGGGTGGACATCATTAAAACAAAGACGTTTCTCTTTGTGGCGGGACCTTTTCACGAAATTTCAATCACCAACTTTCTTCTCCGAATGCGAAAGTACTGTGTTGATGCCGACCTACATAGGAAGAAACGATCATCATAATAAAATAAGACAAATCAGAGCTTGCACAGAAAGATACAGATTTTCGTTTTTCCCGCGCGCTATTCGACAACAGAATAATACAGAATTGTGAAGGTGATTCGATGAATCCTGCCAGGCCCTTAATTGTGATTTATTGAGTATCCATGTAGATGTACGTGACGTATTGTGCTAAAACTCACTCACAAAACTGCATCCTCTGGTCAAGGTCGTCTTCCACCAGATGTTATTGGAGTTTCATTTTGAATAGATGCCACTTTCGTCGTTGTAACATTCGGTGCAATGCCCTGCCGTTGGGCGAATCGCCTGATTCCTGGACGGAACTCGTGTCTCTTGCATTTTCTTTTACAGCGTCAAACATTGCTGCTATATGCAACTGATAAATACCTGACTGTGACCGATGTTCAGTTTTACTGCTAAGTAAGGTTTACTCCAATTCAAGGGTGGCCAACCTTTTAGGAACGCGGGCCAAGTTTTTGAGAGGTGATTCATGACGTTCGAAATTAAAATATCAATTTCCTAAAGCAGCTGAGCAACACTTTCATAAATTCTCGAGAGAACAGACTATGAAGTTTCCCAAGTACCTATAAAACTCAAATGAAAGACCAACGGTTCGACGAGCAGTGTAGCTCTCTCGTGCGATGCAAGTCTTACATGCGGAGAGGAAGGGTTCGATTCCCATGCATGCTGTGTTTGTAAACGGAGGTGCATAGTTAACATCCATTTTTAAACATAGTCGCAAACTCTTCAAGCATCTCCGTACAACGTGAAATACATAAAGATTGAAAAAAAACAATATGAGCTCGAGACTAGTATTTACTAGATTGCTGGTTCGAGTCTAGTTTCGACCATTACTTTTTCAGTTTTTTTTTTTTCGTCCAGTTCGAATACCTAAGTCATGTAAATATATGTTAATTATGACATATTTAATTTTCATTTTTCGGATAATGCACATCTTGTTTTTCTAATTAGATATCACAAAGAAAAATGCAGTTTTCATTGCAGATATAAACCCTTAATCACAGATCATTTATATACAAGGATGTTTAAAAAAAGGAAAACATTTCAAATTAATTTTTTCCACCTTCATGTACCGTACGCTTCAAGAAAATGCCCGTGGAACACGAGCCTTTTTTAAAAAAAAAATTTACCGCAACTGGAAATCGAAGGCCACCCATGTGGCAGTTGGGCATCCTACCATGAAGCCACATAGCCCATCAAAACATTCAGCTTGTCATACGGATTTAAAAAGCTTTGGGAAACTTTGAAGTAGTTCTTGTAGGGAATTTTTGAGAGTTGCATCGAACCACTTTCGATAACTGACATTTGATTCTAAACTTCACGTACCATACATATAAAAAGTTGCAAAACTCTGAATACCATGTGGTCTCTTTGTCAGTTTCCTGCTTATGGTAAAAAAATGTCTGTTTCAGTTCAAGACGTAAACTAGGTATGGCGTCAACAAGTAAACAAACAGAACCTAAGAAGAGGGAAGTTACAGAGAAGTTGAGAACTTTTCAAGTCAAGTGGACTGTAAACTATTTTATTGTGGAATATAAAACAGGACCAATATGTCTGATATGAATCTGTCTCGGCTCCAAACGAATATAACATCAACCGGCATTGCGAGACTAAACACGCAGTTACGTTTGATAAGTACCAGAGACGATTTGGAAAAGACCAGGTAAACGACTTAAAAAGGAGACTTTCTGCTCAACAGTAGATATTTACAAGGGCATGTTCAGATTGAACATGCTATGTGAAAGCAAGTTATACAGAGCTCTGATACTGGCAAAAAAAATCAAGGCCTCATTCAGTTGGCGACATTGATAAGGAATGCTTATGGACCGTTCTTTAAATTGCGTGACCAGAAAATAAAAAGGATTTCTCAAAAATAAGTCTGTCGCGTCAAACTATTACTAGACGTGTGAACGACATTGGAAGACAAATTGAAGGTAATTTTAAAAAATCGTGCATCTGAGTTTACATTTTATTCTCTAGCTTTGAATGAAAGCACAGATATCGCGGGTAACGAGATTAATTTTATAAGGATTAATTATTTATAATTAACTAATTTTCTCTCATTATAATTTTATAAGGATTATTTATTTTTATAGCTATTTATGTCAGAGGTGTTAATGCCCATTTTAATAAAACAAAAGAGTTAGTGTGATTGTATCCACTTAAGGATACCACGAAGTCACGAGATTTGTTGGAAGCAGTTATATTGCCACTAAGTCAGTTTCCTGTCGGGGCTAACAACGGATAGTGCTCCAGAAACGGCTGGGAAACACGAAGGTTTAGTGAAGTAGATAGAAAACGAGGCCCTCAAAGTCGACAATATGTCGATGCTAAGCTTTCATTGAGAATTTATGTGCCAAGTCACTCAAAATGGAACATTTCATGAAGGTAGTGTTCAAAACAGTGAACTTTATTAAGTCGAAAGGATTGAATCGCCGTCAGTTCCAAGAGTTTCTGAAGTCTTTGGACTCAGAGCATGGTAACATTTCGTATTTTACAGAAGCAATGTGGCTATACCCGGCGAAAATGTTGAAAACACTGCTTGATTTGAAGAAAGAAACGGTCATTCTTGGAAAGCAAGTCAAAGAGACTCCAGGAGATGGAAGATGAAGAATGACTTTCGGACTTTGCGTTTTTTGTCGATATAACTAGCCACCTAACTGATGTTAATACTCGTTCCCAAGGAAAAGATTAGCTGATTAATGGCATGCATGAACTTATTTCCGAATTCCAAATGAAACTTGGGCTTTGGGAACAAGAGTTGCGAACAAGAACTTCATACATTTTCCTACACTTTCAATGTAATCAGATATCACACAGGTGGCAGCGATTAAATACGCTTCTTTAATAGCTGACCGCAAATGCGGATTCGAAGACCGATTTCTAAATTTTAAGAAACATCGTCTGTTTTTCTCCGTATTTGCTACGTCATTCTCCATACGAATGAGTTCACTACCGGAATATTTATAAATGCAATGCTACGAAATGCGATGTTCTGTACAGTTAAAAGATAAGTTTAATCAGGTTGGTTTGGAAAAGTTCTTTAAAACATATGTGCACAAGAAGAAATATCTAGCGATTTACAAACAATCTTCAAAAATGATTTCATTACGTGGAAACGCTTAGGTGTGTGAACGGATGAATTACATCAAATCACAAATGGGAACACGAATTACTTATGTTCATCTCGAAGGCTGTTTGCATATAGCAACAGCTTCAGTTGACATCAACACTGACTCACTTAGTTCAGTCAAACAAAGTCAGACATCCCACTAACACTGTATTCCATCATATTGTATAACAAATGTTCTTTCCTCAGATTTGTTTTATCTCCTTTAAAAAATAAATTGATATTTCTTGCTTGTTTTGGTTCACAAAATAAAAATTGTTATTATGGTCCGTGGGGAAATTTCCTCGCAAAAATTTGGCCCGTGTTTCGGAAATATTGGCCATCCCTGAACTAGATTAGTCCTTACTTAGCAGTAAAACTGAACATGAGTCACATTCAGATATTAGTTGGATATAGCAGGGATATTACATGCTATAAAACAAAATGCAAGAGATACTAAAGAAGATAGAAAATAAACAAGGAAAACGAAGAGAAAATCTAGAAAGAAATTGAAGGAAGGCAAAAGAAACTACGAAGGAAATCAAGAAATTAATAGAAAGTTAGTAACAATTTATTTCAGTTAAAAAAAGGTACTAAAGAACCTGAAACAGAAGCATGATAAGTGAATTCCAAGGATATTTGAAGAGAAACAACAAGAGAAATGCACATACAGTTTTGAAGAAATTCCCATTCTTATAGGCCATACATTACCTGTGGAGCCACAATTAGAAGCAACTTTAGACATAAACTTGTTTATAGAAACACCTAGTTCTGAACTTATAGTGTCAAGTAGAATGGCAGATACTGCAGTCCTAGGTTGTGAAATGGTTATTAAATGCCCGGTTGTTGATAATATAGTATCTGATTCTAAACAGATGTCCAGGCACTGATAGAACATTGTTGAATGCACACGTTCTTGGTGCCGATGCAGATGTCTTTTCGGTGGATAACATACCCCTGAGCAGAGTATTCAGGCAGAGGATGTGAAGATTAATTTTACAGAATAGGTGGAACAGACTGTTATGTAACAACAAAAATTTATAATAAAAATGTCATAGTTCGTTTGATAACGAGAAGACAGTTGAAGTTATGTTCTTCGGGATGTAAGAATAAGAATATTTATCGTACGAAAAGATTGATAAAATGTTTCCGGATAAATAGCAGTCTGATAGCACAAAAGATGAGAGTTTACATTTTATTTGCAACGATCCATACTGTCAGAGATATGACGAAATGTTCAGAGAAATTCTGGAAATGGAATTGCAGCGATCCATACTGTCAGAAATGTGACGAAATGTGCACATAAATTTTGGAAAGGGAGTCAGGAAGAGGCAGTATTTTGAAGTACAGTATGGAGAGAATAACACTGTAAGCATGACGACGCAAAGGATAACGTGCCAAGTTTCGTCATCTGCCTGGCGGAATAATCACTACTGTAGAGCAGCCACGATGAAAATCCGCACAAAGCAGAACAGACAAGAACTGACAAGAATCAAGAGAAAATGCAGGTGAAAGAAACAAACGAAGACAAAATTATCACCGCGAAAAAGAGAGAAGTAACTACAAGTTGAGACTTGGAAAGAAATGCAGAAAGAGGTGGTTTGATGGAAATGGGATAAGTTAAGGTTAGAGATATGAGAGAAGAATGGTACGAAGGAGAGCAAGCAGAGCTGAAGTGACACGTTGTCGGTTGATTTGCTTACAAGGTAGTAAATATTTTGCCGAGGAAGAGGAGAAGAAAGAATAAGGAAGAGAAGTCGACATGATGCATTGTACATGTCATATGGCCGCAATTGCAAGTAAAAGGACTGTTAAATATTTGTGAAGAGTATTTTATTTAGTAACTTATATCGTTTTCTTAAAAATACTGTATAGAGGGTGGTCCATCTGAAGTTTCGGATGAGATTGTCTCGAAAATTATATCGGGTAAAAACAGTGGGTAAGACCAGTTCGTAAGGCGAAAGGGGGACATCAAATGATACTACCGTGACCCCCAGCCCCCGCCACCTTGGATGAGGTGGGAGGCAACTTTTAAATCTTAAATGGGAACCCATTTTTTACTGCAGATTCGCAATCTCCATAAAAAAAATTAATCAAGTTTTGTCTAAATCGTTTTTTTAACCATTGACAGATGGCGCTGAAATCGAGATAAATTAAAATTGGGGAAGAGCTCCGATTTATTCGGAATTATCCGAGAAGGACGCATCAAATCGATACAAAATGAGCACCAATTCTTTCATTACGCCAAATTAAACTATTTCGATTGCAAAATGTATCCCACCCGCTACACAGATTGTGAACCGTAAACATAAACTGACGAAAGTAAATTATTCTTTAGCGAAACATTGCTCACTATCCTCCTACAGAGATTGTTGATAGGATTTTAATTTTAGGTGAATGCCATAACAATTACGCTGCAGCTGCGCAATTGTATGCAGATCGTTTCCCAAATAGACGACATCCAAGCGAAAAAATTATTCGAAACTGCACTCAGTGAGCTCGAAATGGATACATGTACCGTCCACCTCTTCATCGCGGATACAATGAAAATGGCGCTCATACCCTTACCGTTCGCGCCTGTGTTCAACTGGATCCCGAAATGAGTAGTCGTGAGATTCAGAGACAAACTGGAATACCGAAATCAACTGTTTTGAGGATTTTTAATGATATTTTTAGATAAATTATATTCACGCATGAAGCCACATTCAAAAACAATGGCGAATTAAATCGTCATGATTGTCATTATCGGTCCCCTGTCGATCCACACTGGTACAGTCCCGTTGACAATCAACACAAATGCTCGTTATTGGTCTGGTGTGTAATTTTAAACGGTTACTTGATAGAACCGAGTTTTTTTTGACCGAATTGTTACTGGGGAATCTTATTTACAACTTCTCTGAGATGATTTGTTGGAGCTAATGGAAGATGTTGATTTAGAAACTAGGCAACGAATGAGCTTCCAACATGACAGAGCAGCTCCCCATTATGCTTAAAATGTGCGGAACGTTTTAATTTACGGTACCCTGGTCGGTGGATAGGACGCGGCGGATCAATTCTGTGGCCTCCTGATTTTTTCTTGTCGGGTTATTAAAAAAATATTGTTTATGAAGGACAGTCCACCATCCGAAACGTTATGGATTAACGCATTCGAAGAGTTTATGCAGCCATACCACGGCATGTGCTGCTCAAAACTGTGGACAACTTTCGCAGACGACTGATGCATTGAAGCAAAAGGGGATAATTTTGAACAATTTCTTCATGGCTAATTTGATTAATTAGTCACCCCAAATCGTGAGAGGCAAGAGGACTCAGACTAATGAAGCACCTCAACATGTGAGAGGAAGTGGACTCACACTAATGAAGCATCCCATGGGAACATAATTCTACTACGTCCATATCGTTGTTCCTGGGTAACGATAAAAGTAGGATACAGTAAATTTTGTCCAAAAATAGCTTAATTTACGTAACGACAGAATTGGTACTCATTTTGTATCGATTTTATGCATCTTTCCCGGATAATTCTAAATATGTCAGAGTTCTTCTCCAATTTAATTTTTTCTCGATTTCAACGTCATCTGTCAATGGTTTAAAAAAATGTTTCAGACAAAACTTAATTACTTTTTTATGGGGAATCCGAATCTGCAATAAAAATGGGTGTTTCCATTTAAGATTTAAAAGTAGCCCCCCTCCCCACCCAAGGGGGCGGGGGCTGGAGGTCCCGTGTAGTATCAGTTGCGAGGAGCACACCACAGAACTTCAGAAGCGCCTTAACAAATCTGTATTTGCAATTCGAGTGTTAGCAGACATAGGCGACATAAAAATGAAAAAGCTTGCATGTTTTGCCTGCTTTCATTCCATAATGTCATATGGTAAATATTTTGGGGTAACTCTTCAAGTCAAACAAAAGTTTTCAGAGTCCAAAAGCGTGTAATACGTATTATTTGTGTAGTAAATTCACGGACGTCCTGTAGAAACCTCTTCAAAGAACTGGGTATACTAACTACTGCCTCTCAGTATATTTAGCCCTTAATGAAATTTGTGCTAAATAATATATCTCTTTTTCCAACAAACAGCTCAGTCCATACATACAATACCAGGAACAAAAATGATCTGCGCAAGGACTTAAAAGCACTTACTTTAGTTCAGAATGGGGTCCACTTCTCAGGAACACTCATCTTCAATAATTTGCCAGCAAACATAAAAAATTTAGTTACAAATAAAGATCAGTTAAAAAGGAGCCTGAAAGACTTACTAGTGGCCAACTCCTTTTACTCCATTGAGGAATTTTTTAATAGAAACAAATGATGTATTGTATATATTCGTACTATTAGTATTGTTATTTCAGCTTAAAAAAATTGACATGATCCACATCCACGACGACCTCCTCAGCACGGATCTGTGGGACCAAAAACTAATCTAATCTCATTTCATGTCCCCATTTGAGCTTATGAACTTGTCTTGCCCACTATTTTTACCCGATGTAATCTTATAGTTTTCGAGATAGTCTCATCCGAAACTTCAGATGGAGTATGTGTTAAGCCAGCAGCAGTGTAGACTGTAGTCATAGTGAGCAGTGAAAATATCCTTCTCTTGGACGTTTCTTAATTGCAACGCTCATAAAAGTGGGAATTTTGCACGCTGCTCACATTCTTACATATTGTTGGGTATACAAATGCTGAGCTACATTATTTTTCCCATGTTTACTGTATTTCCGACATCGTGAAGGTGGATTTCAGTGACGCAGTCACTGTATCACCGTGCGTCGCCTCGTCCGCATCCTAGAACAAATGGACGGAGGGATACCACATTCCATATGCGCGTTTGCACTGGTACTCCTCACCCCTTGCTGCCTTCACGAGTCTATGCTACCTGGAGTGTGGAGTGGGCTGAGCGGTTCTTATGTTTACGTCTCGTTCAAGCCGCCGGGCCCACTGACCTTTATTCGCACAGCTGTCGCCTATACGACACCAACTGTCCCCCATGCACAGCCAGCGACCACGACAACATTTCATGCCATAACAATTTTCGGCCGGGCTGCCAGTCAATATGCAGAGAATCCATGTTCGCCGTGCCTACTCGGCGTCATTAACTAGGCCGGTTCGTCTACCTGTCAGAGTGTGTTCGTACAACAAAATAAAACGTTAAAAAACGAATAATTCTGGAGAGTCTTATTTCAAGGAAATGGCCTCCAATTTGACTGAATTGCTTTTTTAATGTTTTTGAACTGCAATAAATCTTTTTGTCTTTTTTCGTTACTTACACAAAAAATTAACCTTCATCTATTTCTGTGTGTTATGCAGACAAATATTCTTGGAGCTGTTATTTGTACTGGACACTTGAACAGCATGTTACTTACTCTTGAATTATAAATATTTTCTTATAAATATTTTCCATTTCTGCCTCCGTGCCTAGATACGCAGTACAGCTTATTATTAGAAACAGTGAAGTAGATGGTAAATTTACTTCTGCTTTTTTACGTTTCTTCCATTGATATAACAACAGTAAACTATCGTTACTTTTTCCGTTTTCCACCATTTCTTGGTTGCTTGAGAAGTCATGGAGATATGTTTTTTTTTTTCTTCACAACTAAATTAAAGCAGTTTTTTTTGCAATATGCGTTCACTTATTTGCAAACCATTGTTAGTTGTCTGTAATACGTGTCTGTCATAATAAATGCATTATGTAATAGCTACAACTACGTTAATATGTTTTCTCTTGTTTTCATGCTCTTCGGGTTACAAACAACATATTTGCAACTAATACATACTATACATATATATAAACAAACATGTATTACAGGTTACTGAAGATGCTCCATAAATAAAAGATGCGAAACGCATATGGTAAAAAACAAACTGTCTTTTATTTCCAGAATGAGATTTTCACTCTGCATCGGAGTGTACGCTGATATGAACCTTCCTGGCAGATTACAACTGTGTGCTGGACCGAGACTCGAACTCGGCACCTTTGTCTTTCGCGGGCAAGTGCTCTACCAACTGAGCTACCCAAGCACGACTCACGCCCCGTCCTCACAGCTTTACTTCTGCCAGTACCTCGCCTCCTACCTTCTGTGAATGGGAGAATTTTGCTTGTGGGTATAATGACTAGTGGTCACTCGCCATCCTGCCGTGAGGAGGAGAGTCGGTGTTGAGCTTCCGTATTGTGTATCCATACATTGCTGTGTTGCGGGTAGTTAATGTGCAGAATTAATCAGAAAGCAGAATTAATAGTAAAAGCGTTAAATCAGTTTGTAGAGGAAAACATTTCAGCTATTTCACGTGAAGACGTACGGTATTAAGTAACAGATTTAGGGTTGATACAGTAACATGCTCGAAAACCAGCAGTCGTCAGGGAGAAATATATTGTTAATAGAACGTAAATGAAAAGTAGTGGTAGTAGTAGTAGTAGTAGTAGTAGTAGCAGCAGCAGTAGCTTTATTCATCTGTAGATCTCTTTTCACAAGGGTATAGGACAAGTATTTACAAGTTTAGACGAATTTAAAATGACCTAGTTCATATACATAAACATTTACAGACTTGTAGTGAGAGACAATCATTAGACTGACTCCTAGTATACAATACTTTTTTTACAAATAACTTATTAAATAATGTAATACCACACTTTTGACTCATATCTCAATATCAGTCACTGCACACACTATACACACATTGTTTCA
Organism: Schistocerca cancellata; assembly: GCF_023864275.1. NCBI lineage: Eukaryota > Metazoa > Arthropoda > Insecta > Orthoptera > Acrididae > Schistocerca > Schistocerca cancellata. The sequence goes on from NC_064626.1 coordinate 970,940,933, forward strand.
CAACACTTCACTCACTACGCAGACTGTAAGTAGGCTGTTTATGTTTTCTTATTGGGAACGTTACGTAGCGCTCTGTACGAAAATCACTGGCTGTGCTGTGTGCGTGCAGTCTTTGGCTAGTTTGCATTGTTGTCTGCCATTGTAGTGTTTGGCAGCGGCAGCTGGATGTGAACAGCGCGTAGCGTTGCACAGTTAGAGGTGAGCCGCCAGCAGTGGTGGATGTGTGGAAGGAAATGGCGGAGTTTTGAAATTACATATATTATGGCTTTTCATGATATTAAGGTAAATTCATTGTTTGTTCTCTATTAAAATCTTTCATTTGCTAACTATCCCTATCAGTAGTTAGTGCCTTCCGTAGTTTGAATCTTTTATTTAGCTGGCAGTAGTGGCGCTCGCTGTATTGCGGTAGCTTGAGTAACGAAGATTTTTGTGAGGTGAGTGATTTGTGAAAGGTACAGGTTAATGTTAGTCAGGGCCATTCCTTTGTAGGGATTTTTGAAAGTCAGATTGCGTTGCGCTAAAAAAAATATTGTGTATCAGTTTAAGCACAGTCATGTATAATTGTTCTAAGGGGACGTTTCATATGTCGACCCTTAGCCTAGGATACCTCACTGGAATCTTCTGATTTTTTCTTGTAGTTTGTGTATTTAGTGTAGCTTTTGTTTATTGCTAGCGCGTAATTATAGAGAGAATTTCCTTGGTAGTTGTGGTTTTTCATTGTTGCACAGCAAAACAGTTGTGGCATGCATGTAGATTTGCACCAAGTATTTCGCAGCAGCGCTTGCAATTAACTAGATATTATTTTCAGTTCTATGTTAATGTGTTCTCTAACTTTTGCTCTTCAAATTGTGTTTTTTTGTGTTGTCGTGTGAAATATTGTGACAATAATGGCGTGTGAAAAACGTAATACTAGGCTCCAAAGTAAACTGAGAAATGACAGTGAAGACGAGAGCAGTGTGTTAGCGCCACCGAGTAATGAATTAACTAATGTTCAAAGTAGTAATTTGGTAATTGTACATAGGGAAATGGAGCGGGCTGCAAACAATGGTGTAGACAGTGAAACAAACAGTGAACAGGGAAGCATTATCGATCGATCGGTCGGCAACAGCTTGCCTCAGGAATCTGAAATGACAGTACACAATCTTGCAAATACTGTAGATTCAGGTTTTGCGTCCTCAGCGTTTTCTCAAATGAACCAAGACACATTCTCTGCTTTTCAAAATGCGAATATTGCCGGTTCAAATGCACTGCCGAATAGCACTGAGGAACATGTTTCAGACACCAGTGCACTGTTATTACAGTTAATGCAACAAATGAGACAAAGGCTACAAAAGTTAGACACAACGCTTGAACAAAATCAGAAACAAATGGGACAAAATCTTCAAAAGTTAGACACAATGGAACAAAATCTTCAAAAGTTAGACACAATGGAACAAAATCAGAGACAAACACAGCAAAAGATTCAAAAGTTAGACACAATGGAACAACACCAGAGACAAACACAGCAACAGTTAGACACAATGGAACAAAATCTTCGGAAGTTAGACACCTCACTTGAACAAACACGTGAAGATTTAACTACTGAGTTACATAACATTGAATCGAAATGTCAAAAAGTCTGTAATGACGTAAAGACACAAATTTGTGAGCATTTTCAACCTATTTTTTCGCGGCATGATAATGCATTACAGAATCACGAAGCAGCCATAAAAGAACTGCAAACCATTGTTCATGAAAATCATGAGAACCTGCAAGCTAAAATTGACTCAGTTGCATCTACCAATTCGGTTACGCAACTTGCAAAAACTCAAGAAAACTTAAAGGATACAGTAGATACTCTGAAAATTGGTTCAGAAAGACACACTGAGGAAATGTGTTCACTATCGGAGAAAGTAGCCGAACTTTCGGGGCAGGTCACTAACTTATCTACGAAGGTAGATGATAATCTGAATGACACAAAACCAGTAGTCTTTAATGACACAGAAGAGTGCGAACAAATTAGGAAATTCAAACAAAATCAGAATCAAATTAATACGCAACACCAAAGAGAAATCCGGGAAGTACAGGATCAGCTGACACAGGTAATACAAGAATTACGTATTTCAGAGGCCATTCGCGCTCCAATACGGGAAGAGGGACATAGAAATACGGAACAGCCACAAAATAATAACTCAGGGCACTTCGGAAATTATGAAAGAAATTGGCAAGGTACACCGAATTTTGAGATGGAACCGCCGACACGGCGTAACAATGACCGAAATGCTACTCACCGACACAATGATTTTGACTATAAGCTGTTCATTACTACACGTAAATTCAAAATGTTTAAGAATTCTGCCAACGACATTCATCCACAAGCGTGGCTCCATCAATTCTCTCATTGTTTTCCTCCCAACTGGTCATTAGAGCACAGGTTAGAATTTATGTGTGGCTACTTGGAGAATGAATCAGCCGTAAGAATGCGATCGGTCATTCACGATTGTCACAGTGAAGGAGAATTTTACCATGCGTTTCTCTCAGCATATTGGTCTCAAGCTACACAAGACCGAGTAAAACATAGCATCATAATGATGAAACATTTCGAACAATCTGAATTTTCCAGTCTTGTGAAATATTTTGAAGACATGTTGCACAAGAATCAGTACCTGTCAAACCCATACAGCCCCTCAGAACTCATACACATTTGCTTAATCAAATTACCTGAACATTTACGACATATTTTTTTGGCAGGACGTTGGAAAGACGACATTGAAGTTTTTCAGGGACTGTTACAAGAATTAGAAATTGACACAGAGAATCGCGGTACGCGAAAACAGGAGCACAACAATTACAGATCACATCCGTCACAATTCCGCGATGACAGAAATAATATACGACAAGGCTATTATTTCAATGTAAATCGTGACCGAAACAGACACCACCCGTATGACAACCGTTGGCAGGGTAGTAATAATTACAGGGAAAGATCACCTCTCTGCAGTAATGACTATCACAGAGACAATCAGAGAAACAGACAATATGGGAACCAAAATAATTATTATCAAGGGAGACAGAATAACTTTAGACGCAACGGTCCAGCGCGCAGTTACGATTCAGGGAGAAATTCTCCACCACGTGACCGACAAGAAAGAAACTATGGAATCTACCGACATGATGACAGACGATATTATCGTAACGACAGAGCTGAATTGCATCAGAACTGGCGGGATTCACACAGAGCGGGATCCTCTCGAGAACGTTAATTTGTAGAAGCTAGGTCTCCTAATCCCAATAACGACGCGCACCAACAATATTGCGAATACATAGAAAGAAGGATCCTTTATTGTATGATTATATGATAGCGGAACAAACACTGGTAGCACTTACTTCTGTAAAATATCTGGGAGTATGCGTATGGAACGATTTGATGTGGAATGATCATATAAAATTAAATATGTTATTTACCTTGTAAATATGCTTAGACATTATTTATTTTGTTTTTTTTTAATGCTTATGTGTGAAGTTGATGTTTCGCAAGTTATTCTGATCTTTTATGTATGTACTCATGTCATAATTCCTGTAACACTGATGTATATGTTATTTCTATTCTTTTGTAAAGCCTGTATTACTACAAATGTTATCTGTATTGTTACGTTTTTAATGATGTATTTTGTACCTTTGTAATTGTATTCTCATGTTATAATATTGTAATTGACACCAGTTCATCAAATTAAGTAACTTGTAAGCATTCATTTCACTGCACACATTTCTGTTGGTCATAGGAATGCACAATATGTGAGAAGTTGGGACTGTTAGTGTTTTCACATGTGTTACTAATTCAGCAAGGGACTGGATAACAGCATTGCTGGTTCTAAGGACAATTCCAAAAACTTTGTGCATGCACAAGTGGTGGTTTATGGACTTGCTATCTTCTCTGCAAGATTCTTCGATGGTGATTGTGCACCTGCACAGTTGCAGCAGATGGCTGCTGGCCATCTCTACAAGGACTACAGTGGGTCTGCATCTTTGATGGCCCACCAATACCATTATTTCTACAAGGACTACAGTGGGTCTACACCTTTGACGACCCACCAATACCATTATTTCTACAAGGACCACAGTGGGTCTACACCTTTGCTGACTCACCAGTACCATTATTTCTACAAGGACTGCAGTGGGTCTGCACCTCTAGTGGCCCACCAATACCATACTCTCTACCAGGACTACAGTGGGTCTGCTCTGTGATGACCTACCTACCTCTGTTGTGGCCCATTACCTGTCTGCATGTCAAGAGTCAGCACTGTCTTTCCGTTGGAAGGACAACACTACTTCTTCAAGACTGCATGGAAATCCACTACTTCTGTGTGCAATTTCTTTTACTAATGAGACATTGTGAAAAAAAAACTGTAATTCCTATTATGATGAATGATCAGGACTATCTTTATGGACTGTGAGAAAATTTTAGCTTTTGACCAACATTGTATCAATAAGTGTGTGCATTTGATTTCTTTGTTATTGTAATTATGAAAAATTTTATCAAATCATTATTGGCCACTGCCCAAAACAATTTGTAAAATTTTTTGTGGGGAGCATGGGGGCTATGTAAGTAGGCTGTTTATGTTTTCCTATGTAAGTAGGCTGTTTATGTTTTCTTATCGGCAACGTTACGTAGCGCTCGGTATGAAAATCACAGGCTGTGCTGTGTGCAGTCTGTAGCTAGTTTGCATTGTTGTCTGCCATTGTAGTGTTGGGCAGTGGCAGCTGGATGTGAACAGCGCGTAGCGTTGCGCAGTTGGAGGTGAGCCGCCAGCAGTGGTGGATGTGGGGAGAGAGATGGCGGAGTTTTGAAATTTGTTATACTGAATATTATGAACTGCTATATATATTATGATATTAAGGTAAATACATTGTTTGTTCTCTATTAAAATCTTTCATTTGCTAACTATCCCTATTAGTAGTTAGTCCCTTCCGTAGTTCGAATCTTTTATTTAGCTGGCAGTAGTGGCGCTCGCTGTATTGCAGTAGTTCGAGTAACGAAGATTTTTGGTGAGGTAAGTGATTTGTGAAAGGTACAGGTTAATGTTAGTTAGGGCCATTCCTTTGTAGGGATTTCTGAAAGTCAGATTGCGTTGCGCTAAAAAATATTGTGTGTCAGTTTAAGCACAGTCTTGTATAAATTGTTCTAAGGGGACGTTTCAACGTACGAGCAATACCGCATAGCTGGTCCTTGGTTCCTCTTTACAGTTATCTGCAAGGCGACGAGGAACGGATTGGACAAGTGTGTCACGACTACCAACAGAGACGTCCAGTTGGGCAGCGAGGTGTATGATTGTCATCCGTCGATCACCTTTAATGAGAATTTCCGCACTTTCAGCACTGTAGGAGTCATAGCAGTGTGCGGGCGGCTGGCACTCGGGAGAGAGGACAGGTCCGGGCGACCCTGTTGTGATAATTACAGTCGCCTAGCCCAACGACTGACCGTGCCTTTTTTTTTTTTGTCAATTCCAAGTCTCCGTAGACATTATGCAAGCGCCTATGAATATCTGCGATGCTGTGGTCTTTCGCCAAAAGAAACTGAATGACAACTGCCTACTTCGAACGCACCTCAATTATAGACGCCTTATCCAAGGCTACCTACCTATAGGGCCACCACCTATGGGAACCTCATGATACTAACAGTACTGAAGCGGGAATATTCCCCTATGTCTCACAAAAATTTGCAAAGCGGATTATTTCAATACTGTTTTTAGATCTGTTGCTAAGGATAGAGCACAACTTCAACGCTGCAGGAGTTTACACCAATCAAGTTCCTCTTAAAATTGTGTTATATAGCGACATTGAGTACTGTAAACATTGTTGGTCCATTTGCGCTTCCTCGTCACACAGCCGACGCTACTTTCGACAGTTTCAACGTTGACCATTGAATATAAGTGCCTAGTCGGCTCCGTTAACAACGCTATCAACGTTCCTCCATACGATTTCAACGTGGTTATCGGTCGACAGTACAGTGCAGTGTCGAACGGCTTTTTGTAAGACGACGGAATTTACATGCTTGTCTCTACCTACAGATTTCAAGATATCGCTTGTGAATAAAATGAAATGCGTTTAAAACCCGTTGACTTTTTCTGAACATGAGAACTTTTAACATTGTACATCTCTTCACGCATGTACACATAACTTTGCATACCATTTTGGTAACACCTGATAGCACTAATCACTTTGACCTCTGTCGGTCATTAGATAATAAGGGCGATGAAAGCGACGTTGTACGTCCTTTCACACATGTATATTAAGCCCGTTACATTACTTGACCTTTCACGTCAACAGCTATTAGAACGTAAAGGTAGTTTGTCTGTTCCACGCCGTATGCGTTCACAGACCTCACCTGATTAAGCTTCATGGTTCAGTACCTCAAGTACCTGATTTTAAGAAACTAGTTTAGCTTTACGTTCTTGTTACACTGTTTTGGTGCATATCAGATAGAACTATTCAAAATGACCTCTGTCGGTCTTCAGATATTAACGGCGATGAAGGCGAGGTTGTACGTCCTTTCACGCAATTACACTAAGCCTGTCATACTAATTTTTCCCTTTTATGGTCAATAGCGCTTAGAATTTAATATAGTAACTTTACACGCTAATCCAAGCGTAGTCATCAAATACTATCACCGACCCCAAGTAACTGAAAAATGGGTTTTTCATTCCCTATACTTTTAGCCTGCTTCTAGTTGGTGGTATTTGGCTGTCCTGCGTGTATGCCTTTTGACCATCCGTGGAATTAGCTGTCCCACCTATACAGTTTCAGCCTAACCAAGTTATATAGTTCTAATCGTCCTCGAGCTAGGACATTATAAATACACACGCATTGACTTCCGCGCCTTTGACCCGCTCATCGGATCACTGTCGTAACACATTTTATGCCAATTACATGGAAGAAGACGATTTATCGATTTGTGCATGCGCGTTCCTTTCTGACATTTTCACAGACCAGCTGCCGGCGCCACCTCAGTTTGCTTGACTGCCCGCGGCCCACCGAACGTTGGCTGGGGTGAGGAAGCACGCTTCTGACGTTTGAGCTACGTACAGCTATTGACATGGTACACACGAACCGTTTATTTTAAATTTCATGTGAGTCTTTTGCCCTTTTGGGTGTTCTGTATTAATGTTGGACCATGCCTCTTTAGGCAGTTTGTAGTTTTAGTGTGATCCGAAGAAGGCGTGGTTATCCGCGCTGAAACCTAGGTCAACATCCGGTTTCTATTTGCAGTCGAGGCGGATTCTTTATAATCATTTTTCTGAACAGTTGCTGGTTCTTGAAGAGAAACTACTTTTCATTTGGGAGCTCCACTCATGTCATATTACGTGGAATTCTTCCCTATGTAAGAGAATCTGGGTTAATATCGGCTATCAAATGGGCTACAGTCACCCCGAGCAGACGGTTCAACCGAAGCTCCTTTTCCCTCAGTAGCACGCTAGTAAAGGTCTTCGGCTATCGAATGTGCCCTAGGATCCTGGAACATAAAGTCGTTACGGGTAATGGTCTGTAAATCTGTGCATTCGTTCCGTTAGTCTTTCCACAATCGTACACAAAATAAGAACAGGCGGGCTACAGAGTGGTGCAGCAACTGCTGTCAAAGGCAAACTGGACAGAAGCAGAAACGAACACTGAATAAGTTAATAGAGTAAACAGAAGATTTAATTAATTTGTATTTCTCCCAGCCAAAGGCCTTGCCGCAGTGGTAACACCGGTTCCCGTAGTATCACCGAAGTTAATCGCTTTCGGGCTGGGCTAGCACTTGGATGGGTGACCATCCGATCTGCCGAGCGCTATTGGTAAGCGAGGTGCGCTCAGCCCTTGTCAGGCAAACTGAGGAGCTACTTGATTGAGAAGTAGCGTATCCGCTATCGGAAACTTACATACGGCCGGGTAGAGGTGTGCTGACCACATGCCCTTCCATGTCCGCATCCAGTGACGCCTATGGGCTGAGGATGACACGGCGGCCGGTCGGTAATGTTTGGCCTTCATGGCCTGTTCGAGACGAGTTATTTCTCCATGCGTATGAAGATTCATTCAAATACTGCAGCAAGAAATAGAGACCAGCTATCACAATGTCAACAAGTATGAGGCTCTCTGAGCTAAGCACGAAAGATGGTGATGGAGCCGCGACTAGGTGACGTCTGCGTAGCAAAGTGGCTCTGCATATGAGTGGCGTGAGCGGCTGCCGCCAGCCATCCTATATTGTGGAGGCAGACGGCGCTTGAAGTTCAGAGCCGCTGCAGGCGTGGCTCAACGGACGTACACCACAGGTACTGGCAGATCCAACGTGAATGCTACCGGCGTCTAAAAAAAAATTGGAATCCTACTACCAACTGGAGAATGCCAGTGAAATCACAGGAGTGACCTGCGTTCAATTCCCGACACGTATAATTATTAATGTAGAACACATCTTCTTAAGTGTTCCTAAAAGGCTACAGTATCAAAATTTTGTCGAGATCTACGGACGATAATGTCGAAACTATGTCCTTCCTACCGGTAAAATCTAAAGCCTGTTTCGATCTCTATGGTGATTTCCCTAAATCACTCCAGGCAAATGCTGTAATAATTCCTTTTAAAAGGACATGGTCGATTTCCTTCCCATCCTTCCATAATCCGAGCTTTTGCTCTAATAACTGGATTGCCGGTGAGACTTTAAACTCTAACGTTCCTTCCTTCGTTCAACGTCGCTGTTGACTGCATGTGTACGGAGTTGTCCGGAACTGTTCTTTATTCCCATAAACTGGGTTAAACTGTAGTTCTCCATCCACTGTACAGTCCACAAAATCTGTTTATTTCTTTTGTCTAAAGGAGAACAGTCTTTGGTGGTAAAAATGCGATGAGACGAAGAAGCTGAAAAGTGTTTGGTTGGTTTGTGGGGGCTGAAGGGACCGGACTGCAAAGGTCATCGGTCCAAAAGTTGTTGCAAAGAAGATCACGGGGCAGTGCGCACTTTTTCTTCCTAAGAAATTTGTAGTATTATTTCAATGACGGCGGAAGTGTATCCACTTTTTCCGAAGATTATGTTGAGTGACACGTTTCTGCTTGAAATGAAAAAAGGAGGGCCTATTAGGATTCAGTGTCCCATCGAATGAGGTGTCCTTGGAGCGTCAGCACAGTCAGTGGAAGAATGACGTAGTAAGCCGTGAGTCTTTCAAACGAGCCACTCCATCGTTTGTCTCAGTTTTGTGAAACCATGAGCTCATTCCGAACAGACCTCGAAGGACCCCCTAGCTTCCGACCGACCACCGCGTCATCTTCAGCCGATAGGCATCACTGGATGCAGATACGAACGGGCAGGAGGTCAGCACAAGGTCCTCAGGCCGTCGTCACTTTTCGGACCGGAGCCGTTACTTCTCAGTCAAATAGCTCCTCAGTTGGCGTCAAAAGGTCTGAGTGAACGACATTTGCCAACACTGCTCGGCAGACTCAGATGGTGATCCATCCAAGTGGTAATCAAGCTCAACAGCGTTTGCCTTTGATTATCTGATCGGAACTGGTTTTTCCACTGCTGCAAGGTCGTTGGCTTTGCGGAACCATAGAAAGCTAAGTCCGCAGTGATACACGGGTATTTGAAGCCAGCTCTTCTTGAAAGCCAGTCTATGGCCATAATCACTGTGCCATCTCGTTTGGTCTACGAATAGCAGGTGCCATTCCGACGACGTGAGCCAACTGAATGCGCTACATCAGGCTCATCCAAGAATTGCGCCCGGCGGGGCGCAAGGCAGTGTAGTTCAGCGCCCCGTCCGCGACCGTGTGTCGCTAGTGTCGCCATAGGAGCGAGAGCGCGCTGCAGAGCGAGTGAGACCGCACAGCAGTGCTCTGCGCCGGACTGTCCAGCGGTCAGATCTAACGTAAACAAAATATTCTATTTTAGAATTAATTTTGTGTAAGGGATATAGAGTCTCATTCTTACTGTTAGTAGTTACAAGTAAATATTTTTTGTTACACTTCGTGCTACAATTTTTGGTATCCCTTTTCAGAGTTTAGAAATCGGATCCTTAGTTTGCTGTTTTGTACGTAATAATTTTAACTGACCAAGTTTGAAAACTTATTAAAATAGAATTAAGGTTATAAAGCTCTTTAATTCTTACAGTCAACATTGTTAAAGAAGACAATTAACATTTTACACGTTTTTCTTTTTCGAGGAAACGATTTTGTCTAGGCTTGGTACAATATTCCGTGAGACTGCTAACCTCAAAGAATTGGTCAATTTTTTATCGCCAAGGAATGAACAGTTCTTAGTTTTAGCAAGCTTTAAAAGAGAGAAAAAGCTCTCAGAAATATACGTGGAATCAAACATTGAGAGAACTTGGGTCACGTGCTTGTGCAAAAGAGGATATTTCTCTCGTGGAAGACAGCTGTAAAAGTCATCCAAAGTTTTACACATAAGAAAGCGGTCCTTCAGGCGGATATGGCACTGTAGGTCAATCAGCACTTGTGAGACGTCTTCTGCCCGAAGGGAAAACGGGCGAACAAGTATATCTATCGGCTGGCGTTCGGGCGGTCTGCACGGCCAGCTAAGCGGCACGGCTCGGCCACTGCAGCAACATACGAATTCGCCCGGGGCGCTGGCCGCGGGCGATCGCGGGCGCTAGTGCCCCAGGGGCACAGTTTGGACGAGCCTGCGCTACATGAATAAATAAAATTGTGTTTCGGTATAGCACTCGTAGAAGCCTTCAAATAGCTTTCTCGCTAGCGCAATAAGAGTGCTATTAAGAAAAATTTCACATATCATTTCAATAGCCCTATTGGTCAAGGAGTACAAAGGAGATGCAGAGGAAGACAACGCTGATAATAAAGCAACTCATACCACACCACCGCCAGTAAGACTGTCTGCGAATCGTGGCGTAGTGTCCAATGCGAGGAGAACAGTACCGGCGTAAAGCTGTCAGCGGTATGATTCGCCTGCGGTCATTCCTGTTAACGGTGCCCTAAAGTGTCGCGACCGTAGCAAGCCAAGTGTGATGAATGTCGGCGCTGAATGTCGGGGTGTGGGGGAACGGCAGCCGTGGGACGGCTCCGCGGGCCGCGGGCGGTTGGCAGCTCCTCCACCTCCACTGCCGCCGCGTCCTCCGCCGGCACCGCATCTGCTGGCGTCGCACAGCCGCCGCCACCGGCGACCCCTTAAGTGCACTAAAGTGCCACGGCGGGCGCTGCGGTCGCGGTCGCCGCTCCTTGCTGCTGCTGCAGACGGAGGCAACCGGCTGTCTGCCAGACAACGCCACACCCCTCCAGATAAAGTGTCCGCCGTGTGTCGCCGATCCGCGTCGTGACGTACACTGCGTTGTCCAGTTTACGAGTGCGCCACCGCCTGGAGACGCGCCAGCCGGCGAGCAGTATCCGCGATATGAAACGGAGCAGACTGACGTCGAGTGCTTCGGTTGCGCCGGCTACAGCTCTGATTTCCTTTCTTTGCTGCCATCTGAGCACAAAGGACAAAAAAGCGGTTACCACGCAGACATACTTCAGTTGATTGTTTCAGTGAGAAGAAGACTCAAGAAATTTCTACATTTGTTTTATTTATTTACTACTTACTTAACCTAACAACGGTAGTGTCTTAACCCCTCTCTTACATATGACCAGGAGCAACACTCACCAAATATATTACAAGACTTTCTCAATAGTAATAAGAATACCTAACCTTAATAATACTAATTACAGTAACTGTAGAGCGCATTTAGACTGATACAGGAGAGGAAGAGGAGTAGACTGAAATGACAGTGACCGTGACTGTTAGAAAAGAACAAACTGTAAATAGAGAACTCTGCCGAAAAGAGATATAGATAAGTTCTGTGGGGTAGGGGGCGCGAGGGGGGAGGGGAACTGACGACAGTGGACTGCACAGAGTGTAAGAGAGATGGCTGTTGTGGTGGAAGGTGGACTGTCTTTTGAAGTTTGGAATGTCTCTGTTATTTTGAGGAATATTTTTCCAGATTCGGCTTCCTCACGTAGGAATGTTTTAGAATACATGGCAGTAACGAGTAGTTCTGTTGTGCTCTTCAGATAGTGGAGTAGTAGTTTGTGACAAATAAGAAGGAGTCCAATGATTGAGAAGGCGATAGAACAAACATAGAGTACGACAGTTCCTACGCTTAACAGCAATAGCCATGATAATTATTCGTAGGCTGGTGTGATATGGTCGAAAAATCCTGTCAAAAACGTATCATACAAAAGCATTCATCGCCAGTTGCAGCCTGCATAAGTTTTCGTACGAAAGTCTTTGGATAATGATATCACCATAGACAAGTGTGGAGAGTATGGCGTCTCTACTTGCTTCTTTTTAAGCTCGCAAGGAAGTAATTTTTTATATCTCTGTAGTGAGTGGAGCGATTCTGACACCTTCTTACAGACGGCAGTTGTGTGTTCACTCCAGTCTAAATGATGGTCGAGAATTATCCCCAAGTTCTTTGCAGAAGAAGAAAACGTTTTTCCTCTGCTGTTTAAGATTAATGTTGGAAGATATTTTCTGAACTGAGATCATAAGTATTTTCTCAGCTACTAACGTAGATTGCGTTTTAGATGTGTTAGGTTTAAAACCTATCCTCTGCGCCCACACTGACAGGGCAACTAAATCGGCTTTTAAATGCTGGTTGGCTATGCACAGGTTTGTTGGACTTGCACTTAGATAAATGAATGTCGTCAGCCTATAGGCGATATTTGCTACGGGAACGAGTAGTTAACACATCATTAACATATAATGAGAAGAGTAATGGGCCCAGTACTGATGCGTGTGGCATCCCTGATAGCACACCCCTCCATTTCGACCTTTTTCATCCAATTACAAACTTTGTTGAGATGTAAATTATGAGATGAACCGTTCACTTCCACTCGTGCAAGCAACCCGTAGAATGATAGTGAAATATTCATGATATCCCTTATAACACGTAAGTGGCTCGAGATATGGAAACGAGTTTTTGGAAAACGATAGAATGTGAACCAAAGAGTATTTTATCATATAGTTAACATATAAAAGTTTCTCATCGACCGTAATAAATGAGTAACTACAAATTTTTCAATGAAATAGCATAATTATTTCAAGGGTCCTCGATATTATGAGCATGAATTTTTCATCAGCTGTTCACCTGACGGGTCCTCACTTGTCTTTTTAATAATAGACTTTAGCAAATTCAGCGTAATGCTGTGCCAGACTTTGTTCAAACAATAAACGATTGACTTGTCGAATTATTGGTCCTACTGCCATAACCTCTTAGTATCATCGTTTATAGACTCGATAGCAGAGCTTACAAGATTTGCTTCAACGTTCCACCTGCATCTCATCTACCACAGGGTGGCCACCTGCAGTTGAACCCCCACCAGTACCGTTGTGGCTCCCCTACCACGCCGTCTGCGCAGGCATGGGCCACGTTATTTTGTGCACACTACATTATAACAAAATCATCTTGAAATTTTATGTGGAAAACTTATGTGTGGTATGTCACGTTTTTATTTGTCACGAGAGTGAATTTTATTATATTGATATTCTGTACCTTTTCCATATTTTTTGTACTGTAAAAATCTCTCTGCAAACAAAATGTAACTTGGAAAATCCTAGGGACTCACGTCCCCACAAATAACAGTAAGAAAATATCGAAGATGATAGAAGAGTTCTGGGAAGATCTGGAAGAAATCACTAACAAAATCTTACGGAGCTCTTAAAAAATATTCCTAGGAGATTTTAATCCCCAATTAGGCAGAGAAAGAAAATTCAGAGACACAACAAGAAACCACACGGTCCACAAGAGGAGAAACATGGATGGAAAGAATCTGGTGAACTTCTGCACGAATATCGACATCAAAATCACGTCAACGCTATTACAGAAAGCACACAAAGTACTGTGGTCTTGCATATCACCAGCAACGCCCTAGGAGAATTTCAGATAGACTACATAGCAATATCCAGGAAAAACACCCGGAGAAATTATGATTGTAAGATTAATGGAAGGATTTTTCGAATTCAATCATCACCTACTCAAAACCAAAGCGAAATTTATATCGAGTGACAAATCAGGAGAACCAACAGAACGTGCAATGAGATCCAGGGTACTCACAACTAAAAAAGAAAGAAATGACATTAAAAGAATCAAGAAACTCTACAGTAACTACTTTGCAGAACTAATAAGATTCTAGCAACCATCGAAAAGACAGAAACACAAACGGAGGACCATGAACGCGACAGAGCTATAGAAGACATAGTACAAGCCTGGAAAAAATTTAACAACCATAAAAATAGGAAGAATTTAAGACGGTACCGAAAACCTCTTCGTAAATAATACATCTAGAAAAAAAGGATAGAAAAACAATAAACTGAAGAAGACAGAAGAGGGCTTCAACAAAAACAACATACGGAATTTTTACAGAACAGTCAGAGGAAATATGATATTACACTAACCACCGAGATTGTGAGTCATAAGACAAGACGGAACACTGAATACAAGCCCGAAAACCAGCTGTGAAACATTAGCACAGTACTTTAACACACTTGTCCCTTGCAGCGGGTATATAGATAGTTTCTTGGGTATCAGTATATCCGTGGTTAGGAGCTCAGATGAGACCACAGTGGTTTTGAGGAGAACGAATGCATGGGCCGGGCGGGTGCCGGGTAGTGCCGCGGTGGCTGTTGAAGTAAACTGGGCTGATGAGTGCTGGCGGCGACAGCCGGTGTTTGGATGGCACAGAGTGGAGGCACGTGTTAGTACTGACAGAGCACGGGGCAAGGCTGGGCTGCTACCTGCTGTCCTCGTGGAACTATAAACCTTACGAAAAGCTCACTTTTGGAATCGTCAAACCTGAGAGTTTCGCTTGCCTTCCTGTTTACTGCCACTGTTACAGTATTGCGGATTGTCTAGTTGAAATGCGTCTGCCAGTGTGGTTACTATACCTTTATTGCTTGAGATGTTTGGTCCGATTTTCTGAGACACGATTATGTGCAAGTAGTACTTACTATTCTAGATGAGTGTATCTTAGCTCACGCATAGCACCAGTCATTTCAAGTATCTAAATAGGTTACACTGAATTTTGCCTTTGGAGGCGTTTTTGATTACTATTGGTGGGAAAATATTATGTGGTTGTGTACAACTGTCGTTGTGGGTTTGTTAACGTTTGTTTAATTTGGTTTGAGTCACTGATCTAGATTTATAGACCTGTTTTCGCACTTTTTTAATGTTCAGACTTACTAGCAGTGACTGTATTACTGCAGGAATGTGTCCACTTATGACAGTACTTTGTGCTAAGATGATTATATTCTGTTATTTTTATTTTACTTAATTACTGTAATTTGCAGATTACTCTCGTTTACGTGAGCACAATTGTAGGTTAACAACTGTCAGCTGAGCTTATTTCAAATTTGTATATCGTCGGTGCCAATCTGCCTTGCAGTACCACGTGTCGCTGATACTGATAACTGTACATAATATGCTTGCGAATAGCTTTGTTACCGTTAAGCTCCAGCTGACCCGGTGAGTAATTTACTTCCTTGAATAACATTATCTTGAGAATTTAATATCATATTTTAAGCTAACTAACATTATGTCAGCGTTCAGTCACGGGGAGTCGTACCGTCCTATCCCGACAATGTTAAATTGGCTGTATAAATGCCCCGTTTTCTTAGGAAAACTTGAGTATATAAATATGAGAGCTGTACCATATGTTCTCTCGTGTTTTGTGAATGTATTGCTCTACAATCACTTCAGAATGACACTTAGGAAAGAAAATTATAATTTTTTTTCTAAACGTACATTTTTAACATAAATTTTCACAATTTTAATTTCTTGAATTTTAACTATTAGCGTAAATCTTATTAAAGAAGACCTGCAACATTACAGTAATATCTACGCTATGTGTAAATAATTCGTATATTGAAAAATGTCATTTCGATAAAATTGCGTTTCAAAGAAAAAAAATGACTACACATCAATTGATGCATACAAAATATGTTAGAATCTTCCTGGTTGAAAGTCCTCATCACCTTTCTTAGCTTCCTTACCCAGTGCTGCCCTCATTTCCTTGGACCTTAATTCTTTTGACACATTATTTGCTACAGTCTCTACGTTCAGAATTCACGGTTGGTCAAAGTCCATCATACTTTTAGCAGTTTTTTAACTTTTATGAATTCCAAGATGCTCCAAAATGTGTACTGTCCGGAATAGCCATTGTTAAAAGTAAGAGCAGCCTCAAAAACACCAAGTTCGAAGACTAATCATTCAACAAAACCGTTTTTGGTATCCTTGACCATACAACATTGTTAAAGGAATCGTTGGCATTTTGTATTTTGCCGTTCAGACATTTCTTTAACAGCTCTGGCTGTGCAGGTTTCGTGGCAAGCAATCTGCATAAAAGTAAATAAGTCAAACTTTGTCATTTTGGGCGGTACCACTACCCTTAAAACGGATGCCTTAATCAAAACCTGTTCTGATATTTGACTACGCCCCACAAGTACAGTAACTGACATTAAGCCTTTATTGCTAAGGCTACCCTGTGGAATTGTGATTATTCCAAAATTTTGACAGATAGCTTTAATGCTTTACATTTGGTGTTGCGTCCGTCACAGACAGCCTTGGCTCGATCTGTTCTATTGAGGCGCGGAAGTTGTTTTACACGCCTGACACGAGTATAAATTGTTTAAATAAGAAGGGAGGACTTACTCCCGTTAATGGCGCGGCAGCTCACGGCCTCTTAATGTATAACTGAGATCATCTTAATTAAAGGTGCTGATAAAAACCATTCAATAACCGAGACGGCATAAAATACTTTTTTATTTAAGACAACCGGTTTCAACAGACTATGTTGTCATCTTCAGGTCTTAAAATCTATTTGTTGTAAAACATGTTCATTTTACGCTAACATCACACACAAAATGTCAAGTGGATAACAACGGCACATTGTAAAAGTTTCGACATCGACAAAATATTTGAAAGGTGCTTTATGTTTTTTAAATATTTTAGCGATGACAAACCTTTTATAATGTGCTATGTTTATCAATTTTACATTTCGTGTGTGATGTCAGAGTAAAATGAACGTGTTTTACAGCAAAAAGATTTTAAGACCTGAAAATGTCAGCACAGTTTTTTGAAACAAGTTATCTTAAATTTAAAAATATCTTATGTGATCCTGGCGGTTGAATGGTTTTGAACAATTATACAGATCGCCCCCCCAGCTCTCTCAAAACGAGAAAATTAAATCAAAGATGCTGAGTTTCTTTGAACCCAGGTGTGATGTCCGTAACGTCTAAGCCATATTACACTTTTTAATTCTGTTTGAGTAACTCTCTGTTTTCTTAAAAGTGACATGTGTCACACTTAGCCATGTGGTCTCTCTCGGTTTTCTTTAAGCAATTCCTATTTCTTAAAAGTGAAATATTCACGTATGTCTGTTTGGTACCTTTGGTTCACTTTCAGTAAAATCTTACCTGTCTACAAGGTGACACACGCCACATTTTCATAAATCGTACTTTATGCTGTTAAAATAATCACACATTTCGTTTAAGGACTTTGAAGCTGTTAGAGCAAATGCCCATTTTCTTTAAGATACACACGTGTCCGTCTGTGCTTTGGAATATTTGTGTATAGTAA
This sequence comes from Schistocerca cancellata, assembly GCF_023864275.1. NCBI lineage: Eukaryota > Metazoa > Arthropoda > Insecta > Orthoptera > Acrididae > Schistocerca > Schistocerca cancellata. Next base: position 970,958,515 of record NC_064626.1, read on the forward strand.
TCTTTGATGGATTAGGGCAAAGATTTGTGGTAGTATCATTAATGTTTTGGCTAAAGAGATCTTTGAATTGACTTATTAAAAAAATTGTAAACAAACAAAAAATTATACAAAATGAAAATTTTTAAAAATTATTGGAAATTGCTTAAATAACAATTCTATTGCTACGTTCTAAATCGTTTGCTTATATGTGGACCTTGCCACCCCCCCTCACCATGTGCCCTGCACTTTCAATAATACTCAACTCTTATAAACCGAGACAGAGACTACAGTTCGAAAAGAGAGTAAATCCAACACATCGTGAACATAATAAAATAATTTAAAAATAACGGAGTACCTGTAGAAGTCGAACTGCGTTCAGAAATCTGGAAATTAGACCACGGAAACATTACATCCAAAATACAGAGACTCGTTCAAAACGTGTGGGAACGGGAAGATACCACAAGACTGGAAGGGAGCGCTGCACCTCTCCACAAGTAAAAAAACAAAACAGATCCTAATATCTAATATACTACACGCCACATATAAAATACTATCCAAAGCCCTGTTACATTCACTAGAGCTTCAGAGAGAATCATATAGGTCAGTATCAAAGAGGATTCAGGAAGGGAAGATCATCGAGTGAACAGATCTGGTGCCTGAAAACAATATTAACAAAGAGAAAGTTCATCACCACAAAATGTCTGTCCTTCACTGATGGTACAGCCATCACAACATATGGCAAAAAGAAGCCAAAAAAGGCCTATAACCACTGCACGAAATCTCAGCTATAACAGAATTTTAAATATCATATGAAAAAACATAATACATGGACACAAAATCCACTGACAAATACCAACTGGTAATTAACTACCGAAAGATAATACAAGTAGAAAGTTTCACATACGCGAGAGAAACTATATAAAGATCAAGAGTGACGTCGACATCCGGCGAGAAAGGATCACGAAACTACAAAAAGCTTATAGACTTACGTGGAACCACTAAAGCAAAAGAAGTATTTCCATCAAAACCAAATTATTAGAGGCCTTGTATGCCTCAGAAACAATAGTACCCAAGTTTTAAAAAAAGATACGGCGAACGGAAAACAAGAGAGGAAAATGCTGACAAAGGTCTATGGGCCGTTTCTGGATATAGGAGACGTCGACAAAGACACCGACGAAAGAACTGTACGAACAGAGTGAGACGATTGTAACACCCAGACCTTTCTCTGACACACAAGAGGCGTGGAGAAGCCACGACTACAGCCCTGTCCAGTCTCCTGATCAAGAGGGAACGGCTAATTGAATTTGGTTTACATTTCCCATCACATATACAGATTAATAACAGATCTGACGTGAAGTCAAGCAAAATCTATGCGCTCAGTTTTACGTCGTACGAAGGTTGTATAAGTGCTGTAATGGGTGCTGTAATAATGTAAAGATGCCATAGGTTGTGTGAAGATTAATTTATTTAATTATGCCTTTCGATTTATAAATCATCAGATTAATCTGAAAAATCCGTAAAGAACCACAAGTAACTCATAATACATAGACATCTTGGGATTTTGTAAACTTAATCGCCAATATGGATTCTGTAGGTGTGGAAACTTCTTCCAGTTAGTAAGAATCTGACGAAGATACAAGGAGCTGTAACGTAGAAATAATCGAACTCTTCTGAACATGCCAGCAATTGAGTTCGAATTTTTTAAATAAATTTTTTGCTGAAATGGAATCGATCGTGAAGGGTACACTCAGGCGAAAACCTCTAGATCTGCTAGCTAACGGTAAGTAACTTTGTGATTATCACATACGAGAGTCGCCGAACCAGTATTTGTTCAACTGTTTCAGGTTGTAGATAAGGTTGTGCATAAACATTTTTGAGAGACTTTCTACGTTACTGATTAACTTTTGTGTGGTTCATCCAATGTTGATTTGAACAATACACTGAAAAGTCTTGTGTGATGGTTTTTGCGGTAGTGTGTATAGTACTCGAAGTGGCCGGCAGACTACGCGTAGCTATTTTGTTTAATTGTCAGAAACATTTGCTAGTCTTGTTAAAAATATTAGTGTTGTCAATTTTAGGTGTCGTCGCCTTTTCCCTTGTCTATTTCCATATCTCAATCTGCACATAACATAAGAATTATTGTGTGGCAAAATCTGTTATTTTAAAATGGCTACAGTATGTTAACGCTGTGTTGATTTCCTGGCTTGCAATAGCTACTGGGACAGTATTGTAACATCATATATATTCGAATATTAGGAGAGCTTTACGCTGTCTGTTGGTCCAGATAATTGGTCACTATCTTCCAGGGTATTTGATTTGGTTTCGATGCCTTGTTTTAGAGCATTTTGTATACCTGCACCATTGTCTCTTCAGGTCACTGTTGTCCGACCTATGCACGCCTCCAAGACTGCCTCGTTTCGTTGTCACGAGGCAGTCTTGGAGGCGTTTCCACCTGTTATTTTATTGATTCATCCGCATCGATCTGTTAATTTCCCTTCAGTACATTCCGTACATTGCATTACTAAATGTTGTTGAAAATGAATGGTTGCTCTTCTTGCCCATCAATCATTTTGTTATACACTGTACGGATTTGTTCATTACACCTATTGCGGCTAATATTTGGGTTTTAAACTGTTTAAACGTTAAAGTCAATGATCTGACTTTTATCAAGTAATGTAAACAACAAACGACTTTTCTGTTTTGCGAAAATCGTATTATCTTGGAGAAATGTAAAATTTTTGGAGTACGTACATGAGTATGAGGTCTCCAGATTATTACTGACAACTAGAATCCTCTAAACGTCGCACGACTATTCGAGGACTCCGCGGAAATTGCAGTCAGCAACAGCCGAGCTTTCGAACGCGGTTGTATCGACAACACAAAGATAGTGGAAAATTTAATTCACTTGAAGGGGCAATAAATAACCCGCAACATTGTTCTCACGCTCATACGTTACATCGGCGCCTGTTGCTTATGACGAAGTATTTCTTCAAGGGTGTAAACGGAGAAACGTGTATATCTGATAGCTCGTCAACTCGTTTTTATCCACCACTGAGTTATTGGGTGCATGTGATATAATTATTGAACTGTTAGTACTGACACGAATTTCTATGATATACCTAACGATTCAAAAAATACACTGCTACGCCAAAGATTTTTATTATTTTCAACTAGTTTCGATTTGAAATCATTGTCAGGTCGACAAATATTATCAATTCAGCGCAGAAGAACGGTTCGTAGCATCAAAAATACAGATAGTACACATAATTCCACTATATCAAGCATAATAGTCTTACAATGTTTTCACTAAACTGATCGATCGTTAAACGATTATGCTTTCTTCAGTTATCGAACGCAGAATACTTTCGCTAATAATTTACAAATTTTCTTGCTGCTGCAAACAATCTTAACTTCTTCGTATAATGATTCAACACCTTCAAATAAATGTGAATTATTGGTTATATACTCCCATTATTATTACAAAATTTGTGTCACTCAACACCTTCAAATAAATGTGAAGTATTGGTTATATACTCCCATTATTATTACAAAATGTGTGCACCAAACAGGTGTTTAAATGTTCTATGAATAAATCGTTTGCATCAAGTAAACTCTTCTACCATTCTGCCTCATATCGTGTGGCGGAATGAGTATCTCGCGCACGTTATTTTCCTCTGATGTTGCTGGTAAAATAATGCTAAAAGCAAAGTATTACTTAGTTCGTATATCATACAGTGCGCCAATGGCGAGCGTTTATTTTCGCAAGGTGTGTTCTGCTGCGGAACTTGGTACATAATAATGTCGATAGAACACAGCCCGCCTCCCCTCTCTCCATACAGACGTTGCAGCTCGTAACTTCGTTTCCCTTATCTCTACTGCTCCAGTTACGAGCTCGCGATACCGTCTGCCCATTTGCATACTTCTCACAAATTCTCGAAAGAATTCTCCTTCCAGAGGTGCGAACGTTGGACTATTCCGACGGAGAATTTATTTTAATCATCTACCCATCTCCAGGCGCTGACAATCTATAGCTGACTTTTCATTTTTTATTCTTTCGCTCTTTTCATCGCTGCGGGTTTCTCTCCTTCATTCAGGGCAGACCTGCGCTATAACTTAAAGTGACAGTTCGCTCGGGCTATCTCGCCGTAGCAGGCCTGGCTAGCATCAGAGCACTCGCTTACTAGTTTTCCTCCTTTTGTACTACAACATAAGCTCCATACTGCTTCTCTCACCATCGTTTCCTTATGTTCGAAGAAGAAGGCACAACTCTGTATATGGAGACTGCATTTCCTTCCAAATTCACTGAATATTTGATCATCGTACATTCGTCGTACAGCTATCAAATCACGTTTTAGGAATCATTATCATTCTCGCCTCTCAACAGAATTTCATTCTAGGACACTTTGTATTTCACTGTTTCTTTGTGTCAGACTATAATTCTCATCTCTCAAGAGGCACCCCTCTTGATTCCCTTTTAGGAAAGTAATGCTTTGAAGTTCGTATTCTACTTCATTCGACAAAATTGAAAGTTATTATCAAAATACGCAGATGATTCCTCATGGGTGCACTCAATATGGTCCCAAAAACTCGTACATAAAAAACAATACTGTGAATCTGGAACAGTGCTGTACCTCGTGGTGCAGAGATTAGGATTTATTTACTTGAACTGGCGTTCTATTGCGCTGAAAGAAAATCTAGGCTGCCAGTTCATACACGAGCTGAAATTCGTAACGAAACAACCAACAATACACTGTTCTGAATCCTTCTTCCCTTATACAGTGTTATAATAAGCTAACACAGTGTAGGCTAGAAGATCATTGAACGTATCAACGACAATTTTTTTAAGTACTGTGTTCTGATTGCCACCTTAACTTCTGTTTTCAGGAGCTGAACCATATTTTCAGCTGTAGCCTCCGAATAGTGGGAGATGAAGTTCAAAACTGGCATTTCAGCTGGAATACACTAGATGAAGAAATTGTATCTGTTACAGATGTAATGAAAACAAAAATTACATTGTCTAGGGTGATCAAAACATCATGTCTATAGACGCTCTAGGAACTGAATCGTGACCTCCACTGACCGCTTAATCCTTTAGAATAAGGAAAACAGCAGTTACACGAAACAGTTGATAGATTACAATTACATAACTTGGGGGACGACCAACCCGTCGGCGTAGATGGTGCAGGCCGGCGTGGTGAGTAAAGGCACGGCTGCTAAGGCACTACGGTCCAGCAGCCCCATAAGGCTGGCTGTGGCGCTGGAACGGCATAAAGCGCGTCCAAGTCTGAGCCACCGCAGAGCGCTCAACACTGCCGCAGTTGCAAGGGTAAAGTTGAGTCAGTGCCTTAGTACACACGTATTGCGGGGGAGGGGGGGGGGGCACAAACGATGGTGGACTAGAAAAATAATTCCAGAGGTACTGCCGAGCATAGACTAAGAAAACTAAACAGCGAGAATTTTGCAACTCAACTTGCCTCCTCCCGGGGCAATGAGACTCTTACATAGACGAAACAATGTCACTCAATGGTAAATGTTTGACCTACTCCTTGAGACAAGAACTGGGTTTCCGTGAGCCAAGAATCACACTACGCGAACAAGCAACAAGGGGCTTAATTCTGTGGACACGAATCAGCTGCCATGCGGAAGTACATTATCACACGGCAAATTAATCAGTTCCAGAAGAGCTGAATGAGCTCTACACTAAGAAAGCCGTTGCATACACATAAATTTCCCAGTGCACAAAGTCAGTACGCCTCGCCACATCTTCGAGCCACGTGACCACCTTGACACCGAGAACAACAACAACAGCGCCACCACGTCCCCTTAGATAAATAGCGCACTCTATGTATGCCGCTGCTGCGAACTCATACGCACGAGGGAACCTGTAACCTCCCTCTTACTAATCGGCCTATCGTGCTTGCGATATAAAATACAACCGTGTATCGCGTGTATGCCTAATGGATTTATTCTAATTGTTTAAGGCTGTCGATCCCGAAGAAGTGATACCGATAAGTAGGAGGAAAGTGTACAAGCGTCCCTTCTGATGGAGAGTCTACTAAAAATAAAAGCAATTAAATCGAACAGGACTATAATTTGGACAATGATAGTTATTTTGTGCATTCACTCATGAACAACACTGGACAGAAAGGGGTACCACTGATCAAATGGTTCAAATGGCTCTGAGCACTATGGGACTTAACATCGGAGGTCATCAGTCCCCTAGAACTTAGAACTACTTAAACCTAACTAACCTAAGGACATCACACACATCCATGCCCGAGGCAGGAATCGAACCTGCAACCTTAGTGGTCACGCGGTGCCAGACCGTAGCGCCTAGAACCGCTCGGCCACTCTGGCCGGCTACCACTGATCATGAATCGAAAAGTTACACTAATGAACGAAAAGGAAGTAATTAACGGTCGCCAGCCCACTAGGGCAATTTACATCCAAAATTCTGTACAAGATGATGGGAAAGAAAACATGTATTATTAAACACTGACGTGGCAACTAAAGGTGGCCACGTCTTTTTTTTTTTTTTACACTAATTTTAAGTGAGCATGTAATGATAAAGAAAACTGAGAAGTCACTCTTATGTTTGGCATTAAATTTTGAAAAAGGCAATCGAGTAATGATTTGAAAATATACAGTTAAACTGTGTGTTAGCACTAAACTTCGTTACGTGAACAATGGGTTTCAGTGACCCCAGCATAACGTCATCAAAGAAATTTAGAAAAAAAGCAAGCACTTTTTACTTTGCCGTTACTTATTTTGCAAATTGGATTTTATATTATTGTCTGAACAACTGAGCCTTTTTTACTGACTTCAACAGAATTAAATACTGGAATACGTACCAAACAAAACAGCCATGTGCTCCAAGCTATATGTGAAATAAATAAAACTTCCGCACTTTTAATTTGTGCATTTCTTTAGATTTGGATTTTTTCCGGTGATTGATTCTCAAACTTGAAAAATTAAATTGCTTTACTTTACTCATATACTGAAGCCTCTGTTGTACAACAGTTAAATGAAAGTAGACTGAGGCTAAAATTCTTAAAAGAGAAATTATTCATTACTAAACTGGCTGTAACTATTCAATTTGTTTCTTATGACACTCACTTAGCATATTAGGGAAAAAAAAGGAAAAAGGATCCTCCTTGGTAACAATGTCTGGGGGCAATGAGGACACAATCCTCCTGAGTTTAACTGATTATTATTTGAATAAATATTATCAATCAAATCACATTAAATTGTGCTTCTGGGTTAGCCGTTAATACTTTCTACCAATGAACATTCTTACTTCAGTGCTGTGCATACGACGAATCTCGGAGCCGACGACGAAGCTGTGTTGCTGGAACTGCTGCTGTTGCTGAAGATGGTAGCATATTGTGGAGCCACGACTAATTATAGGAACGGGCAATCGTAATTAATATAGCCTCTTCCGCCCGTCCACTGACCGTACTCCTGCTCTAGACATCTCGCCGGCGGGCGTACATGAGGCCGCCGAAAATGGTACACTCTACTGCGAGAGCGTTAACACCACACTTCCGCACACTACAAGCGCTGGAACCCGTCTTTCCTCTCACGGCCGGCTCTCCGCAACAACTCCCTGCCCAAAGATTTTACAACGCCCAAGCACTGCTATTATCGTTGCTAGTCGATGCAAATAGCAATTCCTTTGGCTTTTTCCCAGAGCTTATAAGCTTCACAGTAAGACACAGATAAATACAAATAAAAGTCAACAGACTTCTACCTAAATTTACACATCAGAAATAAAAATATATATCAGTAGCAGGTGCTATGCATCTTGCATTTTCGGTGTTACAAACCGACAGCGCTCAATTAGGACTAAAGGATCTACCACAAAATTTTCCATCAGAGTATCGTTCGTTTACATATACTCATGAAAGAAAGACTGTTAATACTTTGAGTTAAAATACGTGATTATACCGGCTCGTATTTCTAGATCAAGAACCATTTTATAGTGGACCTCTAAGAAAAATGATGCATTCTACTTTTATGAAGTTAATACACGTCAATTGTCTTCAAGCCACGTTTCTTCCAACAAAATGATGAGGTCTTGCGTTGACGAGTAATTTGATATGTATGCTTTCAATTGATTTTGGCAAGCAGCTCATTGATGTTTAGGAAACTGCAGCTATTTTCTATAACCATCGTTCTCCTACACATAGGCACTCCCTTTTGTATATCACTATGTGGCAACCCACTGTAAATAGAGGTACATTGAGTGCCTCTGTGATTTCAGAAGACAAATGCGCCAGAGCTACTGGATATACAGAATACAGGCGCATATGAGTGGTTAGAGTACATGTGCAAGATTTTAATTCACATTACACTTGCTCAATATGGACGCCGATTATGAAGTGGCAAACGTCAAAACGTGCGTGTGATGTGTGTGCGTGTGTAACGTCAGCAGCCTCCTTTGGAAATCAGTTAAGTGGGTTGCCTGTATGCAGGTGTGAACCAATTAGATGTGACAATACAGAACAGATGAGTTATCTACTTGTTCGGACACGTCTGACCCCTATACCGCTCTCTGAAACTACGCCAAGGCGCATATTACGAAACAAATCTTGCAAAGATGCTCTACCCACTGATGACTGACATTTTTCTGTATGTCTTGCAGTTTTCGTGAAGTCGTATTCCGAAACTACTGAACAGACCCACACCAGTGCTAGCTTCGCTTTACGAAGCGACGACGCCACTCCAAGGCTTCAGAGGACACCGTGCCTGCAGCGCATTCTAAATTATACGATCATTAAAATAAAAGAAAGAACGGAATTAACCAGTACTTCAAAAATCCCGCTGAAATCCAGCCCATTTTATTGTTTAATAAACGAAATACTAGAAGGTATCAGATAGGTTATATAATGGTAAGACAGAGATTCAGGAACCAGGTTTTAAACTGTAAAACTTGCAGGGGGCAGATGTGGACTCTGACCACAATCTATTGGTTATTAACTGTAGATTAAAACTAAAGAAACTGCAAAAGGTGGGAATTTAGGGAGACGTGACCTGGATAAATTGACTAAACCAGAGGTTGTACAGAGTTTCAGGGTGAGCATAAGGTAACAATTGACAGGAATGGAGGAAAGAAATACAGTAGAAGAAGAATGGGTAGCCTTGAGGGATGAAGTAGTGAAGGCAGCAGAGGCTCAAGTAGGTAAAAAAATGAGGGCTAGTAGAAATCCTTGGGTAACAGAACATATATTGAATTTAATCGATGAAAGGAGAAAATATAAAAATGCAGTAAATGAAGCTGGCAAAAAGGAATACAATCGTCTCAAAAATGAGATCACAGGAAGCGTAAAATGGCAAAGCAAGGATGGCTAGAGGACAAATGTAAGGATGTAAAGGCATATCTCACTACGGGTAAGACAGATACTGCCTACAAGAAAATTAAAGAGACCTTTGGAGAAAAGAGAGCCACCTGTATGAATATCTAGAGCTCAGATGGAAACCCAGTACTAAGCAAAGAATGGAAAGCAGAAAGGTGGAAGGAGTATATAGAGGGTCTATACAAGGGCGATATACTTGAGGACAATATTATGGAAATGGAAGAGGATGTAGATGAAGATGAAATGGGAGATACAAAACTGCGTGAAGAGTCTGACAAGGGACTGAAAGACCTAAGTCGAAACAAGGCCCCGGGAGTAGGCAACCTTCCATTAAAACTACTGACAGCCTTTGGGGAGCTAGTCCTGACAAAACTCTACCATCTGGTGAGCAAAATGTATAAGACAGGAGAAATACCCTCAGACTTCAAGAAGAATATAATAATTCCAATCCCAAAGAAAGCAGGTGTTGAAAAATGTGAACATTACCGAATTTCAGTTTAATAAGTCACAGCTGCAAAATACTAACGCGAATTCCGTACAGACGAAAGGAAAAACTGGTAGTAGCCGACCTCGGTGAAGATCAGTTTGGATTCCATAGAAATATTGGAACACGTGAGGCAATACTGACCCTACGACTTATCTTAGAAGAGAGATTAAGGAAAGGCAAACCTACGTTTCTAGCATTTGTAGACTTAGAGAAAGATTTTGACAACGTTGACTCGAATACTCTCTTTCAAATTCAGAAGGTGGCAGGAGTAAATTATTGGGAGCGAAAGGCTATTTGCAATTTGTACAGAGACCAGATGGCAGTTATAAGAGTCGAGGGACATGAAAGATAAGCAGTGGTTGGGAAGGGATTGAGAAAAGTTTGTAGGCTCTCCTCGATGTTATTCAATCTGTATATTGAGCAAGCAGTAAAGGAAACAAAAGAAAAATTCGGAGTAGGTATTAAAATCCACGCAGAAGAAATAAAATCTTTGAGGTTCGCCGATGACATTGTAATTCTGTCAGAGACAGCAAAGGAGTTGTAAGAGTAGTTGAACGAAATGGACAGTGTCTTGAAAGGAGGATATAAGATGAACATCAGCAAAAGCAAAACAAGGTTAATGGAATGTAGTCCAATTAAATCGGGTGATGCTGAGGGAATTAGATTAGGAAATGAGACAATTAAAATAGTAAAGGATTTTTGCTATTTGGGGAGCAAAATAACTGATGATGGTCGAAGTAGAGAGGATATAAAATGTAGACTAGCAATGGAAAGGAAAGCGTTTCTGAAGAAGAGAAATTTGGTAACATCGAGTATAGATTTAAGTATCAGGAAGTCGTTTCTGAAAGTATTTGTATGGAGTGTAGCCACGTATGGAAGCGAAACGTGGACGATAAACAGTTTGGACAAGAAGAGAATAGAAGCTTTCGAAATGTGTTGCTACAGAAGAATGTTGAAGATTAGTTGGCTAGATCACATAACTAATGAGGAGGTATTGAACAGAATTAGGGAGAAGAGAAATTTGTGGCACAACTTGACTAGAAGAATGGGTTGGTTGTTAAGACATGCTCTGAGGCATCAAGGGACCACCAATTTAGTATTGGAGGGCAGTGTGGAGGATAAATATCGTTGAGGGAGACCAAGAGATGATAACACTAAACAGATTCAGAAGAATGTAGGTTGCAGTAGGTTCTAGGAGATGAAGAAGCTTGCACAGGCTAGAGTAGCATGGAAGCTGCATCAAACCAATCTCAGGACTGAAGACCACAACATCAAGAACAAACTAGATTCGTCACATCACCTCCTAAAGTAGCCTCTGTCTTGTTGTCTGAATATGAATCGTTTTCCTTTATAATGTAAACTATATGTACATCACAAGAAACATTCGTTAGTCATCTAACAGGAGCCTAGAACTCTTGTACCGTTGTACTGTGGATAGGGAGATGGATTTGATCGTATGTTTGTATTTGATGTACTCCATTTGTATTCATGGACGTAAAAGTATCCCCTGCAATCGATTTTGTAGCTAATACAATTCATCATAAAGGAATTTTATTTCATTACAGCGAGACACGCAATCATGCAAATTTTGGTGTATATGGGCACGCATTCCAATTATATTTACGTCACACAACTCACGATGTGTAAAGAGGCATATTGTTTCCATTTTTAATGCACTTTAACCGACATATAATGCGGGTCTCAATTTAATCAAGCAAGATTGTCTAATGATAAAAATTAGCTCTCAAATCGATCGAAGCAATATTTTTACATCAATATAGACAGCCGAAACAAAAGTCAACTCATGTATCTATGAACAGCAACAGAATTTTTCTACAGCCTGCACCAGTGTGGCAGGAAAAAGAACTTAATGTCTCGTAAGTAGTTGCTTTTTTACTGTGGCAATCTGTCGTCAGCTTCTTCTAATCGGTCTCCTCCCCACTAACATATGACTGACCTCAACAATAAGATGACAGCACGCAGGGCGACAGAATGCTGAATCACGGAATTTTCAGCTCATGATTCCTTGGTTGCCACATCTGCTAATTCGCTTTCCTGTGTTTCCATATGCTCTAGTATTATGCCGTACGACGCCTCCCTCCCCATCCCTTTTAGATAAGAAACAGTAACTTAGTGTTTTGAAATATTTTACCTGTAAAACCCACGTGCGGTACAGGCTGAAGTGTACTGATGCGGATGGAGCTCATGAGCAATTTCTCAGCATGTACCACTTCGTTTCGGAAACTGGTTCGAAAGAGAAGCTGCTGTCTTTGCCTTGAAAAGCTATAATTTAAATATCGAAATTAATCAGCCAATTAATGACATCAATTGTAAATTGCCACAGCAGAGAGTGACCCCACTAAACTCCTCCCCTCCCCCAATTCTTACTGTAGCCGCATATACTGCAACACTGATAAAGCATTTATTTCAGCTGACAGTAATGTTGCGAATAAGGGAGTGCCGTTCGATTTCCTGCACTGTCAGGGATTTCCCATTGGTGGGAGGACTGGTACGGGGTATTCTCAGCCTCTTCTGGCCAACTGAAGAGCTACTCGACCGACTGATAGCGGTTCCGAGGTGGAAAAACCCGACTATCACCAGGAGAGCGGTGTGCTGACCAAGTGCCCCTCCAATAATGCATCCGATGCCGCCACTGGAAGTGGATGACACAGCGACCGGTCGGAACCGATTGACCCATATAGGACCAGAATACGAAACTTTATCACTTCCGTAAGGTGATTCCCTGGGTGACTAGCTGCAGTGGAACGATATGCTGTAATTTGGTATCCTCCAATGTCTGTGTGCTCCTTCTAACGTTTTATTTACGTTCTGGCACCATAGCTATCTACTGACGTAAAAATAACTGGCTGTCCAAAGATTTCTGAAAAATAATAATCTCTTGGTACTTGTTTCTCAGTGACGAAGTTAGCTTCTTGCTGTGATCAGTAGCGGAGGTAGGGAACAGTTACCTCGTTCCTTGCAAGGTAGGGTTACTATCAAAATATTTGCAGGACACAAAGCTATCCTATAAGCAGGAAGAGAAATCCGCATTAGCTGTGCGAGGGATAAATTATTTAGTCATATTAGTTGCGTGTGAATTAATTTCACTGACGGAAGACCTTTTCTCAATTACTATTGACACCCACTCGATTCCTTCTTCTCTCCCATCCCTGCGCTACATCGACTTCGACAACAGTGTCAATATTATGTGAAAATACGTGTTTTCTCACGAAATTCACTGGCGAGAGCAGCACGTCCAGCACTCCACGTTCAAAGCCGACCCGCGCAACAAGCCGTCCGTCTCTTTCCGGGAATTCTATATAACCACCAGCATACCGTTGTTCTCTCTCGTTCGTGTTCTGTTTTTCATAGTGCTTAGTTGAGCTACATGACCATCCGCAGTCCGCGTCCAGCGCCGGCATGTTGCCATTTGTACAGCTTTCATTACATAAGCCGTCCCGTCATTACTCTCGCTTCCGGCGTTATACGTCATTTCCTCTCGGATTGGGCCTTCCTTAAAGAGATTCCCAGTGTGAAGTGCAGTACACCACGTGCTATATCTTGGTTTCCTATATTAGCGCTTTATTTGGTTTCAGGCACCTTTTGCCCGCAGCTAGGTGCTAACCTAAAAATATTGGACATGGTTCTGGTAGTCCAAAGAGGTACTGTTGGCTAAATTCTGTAAAAAAGCTCTGGTACTTGTTTCTCAGTGTCAAATTTATCTTCAGTAACGGAGTCAGGGAGGAGATACCTCATTCCTTGCAAAATATGGTCACAATCAAAATAATTATACGCAGGAAAATAAATCTGCGGTGTCTGTGCTAGTTGTAAATTTTTTAAGCACGTTGGTTGCCATTCCTTTCATTTATCGTCATAGAAAGCCACATGACGAAAATGAATTACAGAATGATATAGACAAGATATCTGTATGGTGCAAAAAGTGGCAGTTGACTAAATGATGAGAAGTGATGTGATCCACATGATCGCTAGAAAGAGTCCTCTAACTTTCAATTACACGTTTAAACACGCTAAATACTTAGAAATTAGAATTCCGAATAACTAAAATTTGAACGATCGCGTACATAATGTTGTGAGGAAAGCAAACAAAAGACTACGAATTGTTGGCCGACACTTAGTAACAAGTCTACTAAAGAGACTGCTTACACTACGCTTATCCGCTCTCTTCTGAAGTATTGCTGTGAGTTGTGGGATCCGCATTAGATAATATTGACGGTGGAGATCGAAAAAGTTCAAAAAAGTGCAGCTCATTTTCTATTATCGCGATATAGGGGAGAGAGTGCCACGGATATGATACTCGAATTGATTTGGCAGTCCACTAAAATAAATGAATTTTTTGCTGTGGCAGGACCTGCTCCTGAAATTTCAGTCACCATCTTTGTCCACAGAGTGTGAAAATATTTGGTTGGTGCTCACTTATACAGGGAGAAATGATCGTCATAATAAAAAAAGTCAGAGTTCGAACGGAATGATTTAAGTGTTCGCTTTTCCCGGACGTAGTTCGAGAACAAAACGGTAGAGAAGTAACTTCAAGGTGGCTCTATGGTCTCTCTCCCAGGCACTTAATTGTGACTTGTAAAGTAATGGTATAGATGTAGCTGAAGATGCAGATTCTTCCTTCGCCACCCTGAACTACTGCAATGAGAACATCTCATACGCTCCAGTTCCTTCTTGATTTACCGGCAAATCTACATAAATATGATAAATTCGCCTGATAAACAAAAGTTGAGGACACATGCAGGAAAACCACTTGGGAGTCAAGAACATGCACTCTTCCGCTGCTTATGTGAATACAGGCATTTACGTGCTACGCTAATCGAAAATTTCACGGACTCTGAATTTAAAATCTTGTTCTAAAATTCTTCCGTATGTCAACCAAGCTAAACAGTTACTCTGAAGGTGTGAAATCATAAAATTGCGGAAGACTGCAAGTTCACTTTGGCTTGACTCACGAGAAAAACATGGCGTATTTTGTGGCAACTTTTAAAAAAATGAAAAATGTTGCCAGTCCCCATAGGAATTTACTTGCACTTATCGATCCTTTCCTTAGTAACATCATACAAAAGCAATTATTCACAATTACAGTGACAATAATAATGATATAAAACCCTTTTGTAAATTTTAATATATTCAGTCAAAGATAAGTGTGTAGTCAGATCCACAAAAAAATCGCTATTAAAGCAATTCAGAATACAACGAAACTTAAAAAGAGACTTACGTTCTCATAGTAAAGTGTACTATTTATACACTATCATTTTAATTGAGGTGCACGGTTCCAAAATCCGCCATATACATTTTTATGAAAATTGCGTTATTGCCTTATCTTTAAAGCTCATCTTATTTAGCATCTTTTCCAACAAGAAAACTGCTCCTAAACCAACTTTTTCCCCTTATAAATGTACCACAAATTCAGGTGACATTTAAAAAACCCGCCTAATCCTAAGATGTTGTTTCCACATCGCCCTTATCTAAACATGTGGTACCGCAACTGGAAGGTATAGCAAATAATGCTGTATGAAGTAAACGTTAGTACGATGTTTATTAAGTGCCGGGTTCACTGTGTATTCTTTGAAACAGTTGGCAATACTGTTCCCGATTATTTCGCGCCAGTTTCTCATACACACGTGTTTGTGAGACATACCAGCGGTGTTTCAAGTTTCAGTAAAACAATGTACCTTATTTTCTGTAGTAATGGAAAACGGAAGTGCACTGGAGATCAGCCATAGACATAGCAGGAAGAAGACAAGAGATCCTTCAATATGGAAAAAGAATACAGCTAAACGGAACGGTAAACACGCTTACCTACATTTTGCTTCAACATACCCTTTCGTCTATGTCAGTCTTTCCTTACAAAACTATTGAAGTTGGTTAGATCTATTTTGTAAACCATAGCTACGCCTTTCTCTTAATCCTTCGTTTCAGGTATGTTTCTTAACGCCTGCCAACAATGCCCACTTGCAAACACACTGCAATAAACTTAAAATGTAAGATGTAAGATGATTTCATCAAGCGTTTTATGAGATTAGTGACAAGGTGAGACAAGATGAATTTATTCTGAGATACACAACTCAAGAAGCGCTTAAAGGAGAGAGAGCTGTAAAGCCGAACAGTCCAGGAAATGCATGTCTGTCAAGTGTTTCATCAGATTCAAGGCAAGCAGATTTGTCAGAAGACCTTCTCCTCAATACTGAGCATAGGCAAGGACAGAGTGAAAGGAGTGTATAAGAAATCATTCACCACAGGTCTGTCACCAAAGGAGACTACAGGAGGTGACACGAGATCTCCCAAGTATCTCAAAATACGTGAAGAGGTTAAAGCCTTCATTGCAGAACTAGCAGCCAGCCGATTCTCACTACTGTGGACGCAAATCTACGAGACTGCACTTGCCTACGAAACTAAGTATTCATAAACTATGGTGAAGTTATAATTCAGGAGCCCTCCCGGAAATGAAATTGAAGTACGATTATTTCAGAACAATTTTAGTGACCGATTATAATATTAGTTTCAAGATACCAGCTACTGATATATATTCTGAATATCAGTTCCCGGCCCTGCAAATGAAGTCAGCCCACGTATCGCCGAAAGGAAAGTTACCTGCAATAGCACAATTTCGTGTGCATAAGCTCAAAGCGGTTGCTATTAAAGCCTTGTTACAGAAAGGAGAGTCAGCGGTGATCAAATTTTCTTTCTATTGTCAGAAGAATATGATCTTGCCCAAGCTACCAGATCAAGCGGCTTATTACTCCAGGCAGTTATATTCAAATAACCTTACAATCTGCAGAACAAAGAAACGGTTACGATCTATAACTGGCTCGAACATGAACGCACGAAAGAGTGCAACGAAATTGTTTCCGCTTTACACTACCACCTGAACCATTCTAATCTAACGGTGGTTACTACTGTTGAACTGTATGCAAACGGATGACCTGGCCAAAATAAGAATTCTGCAATGGTTGGAATGCTGTTTAATTGGTTGCAGCTTGGATCTCCCAATAACATTCAGGAAGTCCATCTAAGGTTTCCTGCTGCTGAACGCTCTTTCCTGTCTCCAGGCCGTGTACTAGGAAGAACAGAGAAGAAGGTGTGAAAAAGAATTGTCATTGTGGGTCCTGCAGAATACATCGAACTCTTTGAGGAAGAAGATACTGTTCTAAGTCTCGGAAGTGATTTCCCCGTACAAAACTGGAAACATGGTGTATCTCAAATTATTAAACCTCAAATGGATAGCATTCCCGACTTCACCAATGCAACAGAATTATCTTCAAGAAAGGCAAGTCTGCAGTTTTGGTTAGAGATGAGCTCAATTATACATGTGACATTGGTGTTTTTCGTTCTATCTTGAGGAAACATCAGAAAATTGACAATATTACCTTAAGTACTCCTCCCAAGGGTGTGCCACAAAAACCGGAATAATTTAAGGACATCGATAAACTGCTCTCAAAACGGTTTGGTAAAGCTTGGCAAAGCTTGGCAAGGTAATAAGGACCTCATCTTGTTTTCCAGCCTGATGAAAAAGGAACATGCAGAGAATGAAGATTTCGCTGAACAGCTAGAAGAAGGGGAAAATGAATTGGTGATGAAGAAGACACTGACTTCAGGATATGAAAGATTTGGTGTTAAATCATCACTCAGATTATTTTCTGAATGCACATTATTACACTGTTAAAAATACGTAGGAAAGTAATGTATATCATTCAACATTTACTTGTCATTTTTGGAAAATTTTGTTACATTATGATTAATATTGAGTTTAATTATTGGCATTTCATATTTTTATATACTATAACTGTAAAATTTTGTGATTTCAAATAACATAAATAATAAAAGAACGGCCATAATAATTCCAATTAATGACGAAAATTATCATTATTAAATTTAGCTACGGTTGCAAAAGCCGCCCTTATCCAAGATGACAGTTCCAAAACCCTCCTTATCCAATGTTGAGTTCCAAAACATACCTCATCCAGTCTTAATTTGTAAATACATTCCTTGCACGTCGCGAATTATACGAAAGTCTCAGATAGATCAATTTATGTAAGTATCTCGGTATAATAATCAGGAATAAATACATTTATTTTAATGAGGGCGAGCAAAAAACGTTTCTTTCGTTTCCTGGAAAATTTTTGAACATGGGTAAAGCGGATTTTAGAACCTTGACCATCAGTTCTACTCATTTTTTATACAATAAAAAACAAAAATGGCAATTTGTAAGGTTGGCAGCAAATCCGTTAGCAGTGCTGATAAATACACACTTTGCCTCGAAACTGTGAAACAGGTATTACGTTTACTAAATTTTAAGATGGTACATGAAATTTACGTGCCATTTCAGTAATTTGTGTTAAGGTTTGTAAATGAAATACTGGTTTACAATTAACAATCAAATTAAAGTCTTTTACTGTATTTTACTGCAAGAAAGTATAAAACCTTTACCGTAATATAAGATGGCAAAGAAATTTCCATCGAGTAATGATACTAAAACTCAAGGTAACACTTCATTAAGTATTCTGAATAACATATGTCAGGTAAAGTGACATAGTTTAATTAGTTTTTAAATAACAGTTAAGAATATCATTAATCTTGTATAAACTGATGGAAATTTATCAATTTTTTTTGATTAATTACTTCTTTCCAGTGTTCTTTTTTCTTTTTTTTTTTTTTCATTCATCAAAGATACACAGAAACACTTTCGTCCAAGGCTTTGCTATGCCTCCAAATCTACGTTTCCTGTCAAGTAACGCATAACAATATTCAGTACACTGTGGTGCTGCAAAGACTAGCACTTCATTTAAATAACTTGTCCTTTCCGATGGCCATAACGCGACTGTACGACTGTATATATGGCAGGCGTCACTTGACTCGATGATCCATTTACTGCGTCTAGCTTGGTGCGCTCTCACTCCTGTTCTCCAGTTTTTTCCTTTATGCCCTTGCACACACATAGTAGAAAGAGTTTACCCTCCCCCCCCCACCACCACCACCGTTTTCCTTACGTAATATTATATTACAAGTCCTATTTATGAATCCTACATGTGGATCACAAAAATCACAATACTACTTACAAAAAGTTATACAAGAAAATAATTATATTCCATTAATTAACATAAAACGCTTAACATAATTATTTTACAGACATCAGTCAAATAAATAAATAAATTATCTGTACATCTATAACTAAAGTGCGACACATACTTAGTATTACAGATTCCAATGAAGGGTAAGGGACGTTTTGGTATGCCAGTATTTTTGGAACTGCGAGTAACTTGTGTTACTGTGTATACCACGATCTGTTACTAAGGCGCGGCAAGCGGCGAAGCGCAGTCTTCAGCAGAAAAGCTGGGTATGGGACTGTTTCGGTAGATTGATGTGCCCAATCCTATTTGCTTCATCACGCATTGAGTCGATCATTATAAAGAAGTCTTGCAGGTTGTACACCAAGCATCAAGAGTCTATGTTAGCATAACAGACTGACGATACTGAAGCTAACGTAAATTTTATGCTTTCCCAGGCAGTAATTAATCAAGGAACCCCTTGAGTAAGCGGCCGCAAAAAACCAATGGGCTTACGCCATTCGATGCCCCAAATGTTATTTGTAGTACAACCGCCGTATTGGCTGCTAATGGCAACAGGGGGTAGGACCAGAAGTTTGTAATGATGAGAACAACATGAGGCCACGAAGCGTAGTTGAACTGCTTAGTCGACGAGCTAACAACTGTGCTACAGTGCTCGTGGCGTTGGTACAAAGGAGCGCAATAGCAACGATAAACAAAGCCAACATTGCATTACATTCGCAACAAAAGCTGCTGTAATTGACATTTCGCCAGAAAGATATCCAAGGAATTTTGCAGAGTGAGAAAGAAGTGGCAGATGGAATATTAGCTTTTCTGTAAGGTGAGTCCGTGTGGTATATCGTCGCATACGGTCGACTGTGCGAACAACATACATGAGGAGTACAATGATGAACATAAGTGCTTAACAAGTGAAAGTGATATTCAAACAAGTGCCAACCCAAGTAGTTCATCATCCTTGTCGGACAGGGAGTCACAAATCACGTCTCCAGTGAAACGTAGGAATAATTACGTACACGCAAGGTTATCCGCAGCATGATAAAAGAACAATTACAAACAGATTTAGAATGCGTCCACAGCAATAAGGCCGTGCAGTGCATACGAAAAAGTAGGAATAATCAAGGGAGGACAAGGCGCACTTTGTCCAAAAACTGATCTTTGCGTGTTTCAAGAATGCTCGGTACAATTTATAGGATGTGCATGATAGTCACCTACTACGTTATGCATATAAAATTTAACGCGTCATAGATTACAGTGATTTCAAGGTAAGCAATGGATGGTGGCATAACTTCAAACAATGCTACAATATTTGAAGATTAAAATGACGAAATATCAAACAAAGCGCCAACTTGATGCACAGCAATTTGCGTAGTCGGCCCGAAACTTTGTAGACGAGATAAAAAACCTGTTTCATCGTTCAGTATCGATTTTGTTTTCAGCTCCGACCCATCGGAATTTGAAGAGGAAATGCATATAAAAGGAAAGGAATCATGTAAATTAGAGGTACCCAGACAGTTGTATCAATATCACGTAATATCAATGAATTAACGCATTCGTATACGCTTATGCCAACTGTTAATCTGGATGGTAAATCGGCTGAGATGCGAGAAATTGAAGGTGCTCTGCCTACTACGATCCTTTCTCGAATGCGTGATCTCGGAAGGTCAGTAGGAGCAGGGAGTACTTACGTCACAGCAAGCAAGAGTGGGAAAATGTGTGTTACAGAACTAAAACTTTGGTAGGAGGACTGCTTTTGGCCAATAGCTGATCAGAATAACTTTCTTTTGCTTGATTCCTGGTCTGCATACAAAAATCTTAGTCCTTTAGAGCAAACTATTCCCCTTGAAAAGTGTGTAACATTTGCAATTCATAGCTTCTGGAACCACTGGACAAATTCAGCCTCTGGATGTTTGTTTTTTACGTAGCTATAAAATGTATCATCGCACTTTCTGCAGCCACGCTTTAGAGGATAGCCACTTTCACGATAAGCTCCACGCCCGATTGTTTCACATTCGATTGCATACCATCACATGCCATCAGTTCTCATAGCCCCGTTACACCAAAATAATTCTACATGCCTTCTTTACGAGTGGATATCTAGCTACATGGTTTGTAGCTCCCAGGGGTTTCGCCTTCGATCTTGGTAGTGCGAGCCTTTGTGATTAGTGTGGCGTGCCATTTTTCATTTGGTGTGCATGGTTCAAATTAACGATGTGTTCTGGACATTTCTTAACAGCCTTGCCGCAGTGGATACGCCGGTTCCCGTGAGATCACCGAAGTTAAGCGCTGTCGGGCGTGGTCGGCACTTGGATGGGTGGCCATCCAGGCTGCCATGTGCTGTCGCCATTTTTCGGGGTGCACTTAGCCCCGTGATGCCAATTAAGGAGCTACTCGACCGAATAGTAGCGGCTTTGGTTAAGAATACCATCAGAACGACCGGGAGAGCGGTGTGCTGACCCCACGCCCCTCCTATCCGCATCCTACCCTGAGGATGACACGGCGGTCGAATAGACCCGGTAGGCCACTCGTGGCCTGAAGACGGAGTGTGTGTGTGTATGTGTGTGTGTTCTGGGCATTTCTTAAATGCCGACGATGTCGACATCCCACAGAAAGTTGGTCTCTGCACCTCCCGGACTCTCATTTTTTACTGCATTCCTGTGGTACATGGTAAGTCATTAGCAGCTAATATTTCTCCACTCATAATTGTTAACACAACACTTTCAAAAAAACCTTACTACACTTTGAACTTGAGACCTCGCACTCAAACCGTTCTTCGTAACACACCTTAAAGTGTTCCATGCCTTCCGGGACAGCCAAGGAGGTCTAATATGCGATATGGAATTTTACCTACTCTGTACCTAAAAAGACGATGAGATGGCAAGAACCACGTGAATACAAGTAACCAACGTCTAAAGTCACTGAAGAAACTGTTAGTGAATATGAAGTGTTGCAGGTGGTACTGAAACCGTGTTCGTATTGAATAGTACACCTATAACATACCGCATTCCTAAAAACGATTGTTCTATAGGAACCTTCACCTGGGTGAGATTGCAAATGCTAGAACAGTATTGGCTGACGCAGAAACGGAGCTGAAATGACCTTCATCGTCTGCCTGGCAACGATTTGTCATTCGTTAGGACTAACATCCCACAGAGCTCATTAAAACGACGTTTCGGGGACTATTGGTGCAAGTTTTGTTGTCCTCTAGTTTGAGGCGAGGTACAAAAGTTTCCTCCTTCCATGAGTTCGTTAATTATCCTGCCTTATTGTTTGATTAAAAAGTTACTGCTGAATTTCCTTTGATTTTGTTGTGAGCAGAAATTGGAGCCTTACGGGTAGCGAATTGAAAGACTTAACTGTTACAGCGAAGAAGAAGAAGTCTGTGGAGCTGAGTGGAGGAGGAAGAGGGAGGGTACACTGTATTTCAGTCGATCGTAACCGGCTACAGAGCCAGAGCTTCAGGCAGTGATGGATTCTGAATCCATAGCTATAGGGCTCAGAATTATTGTATTTGAAGTCCAAGTAAACTATTCTTTATCACTTAGTGGAAACGTCATGTTAGATTCTTCTGGGTGGTGGCGACAGCTTTGGCTAAATGGTCCGTCACCACTGTCTGGGCGACGACTCGTAATGTTAACCCTCACCAGAAAATGATAGGAGTTACTCATCGAAACGTTGCGCCGTGCTCACGAACACTCGTCCGAAAACTTGTAAGCTTTATATTAGATCGACTCGCAGAGAAGGGCAACGAAATCATTTGCTCCTAATTGTTCTCTTAAAATATCCCTTATTCACTATAAAAGTTATACACTGTCCATTCTCATTATTGTGACCACCACCTATGTTCAACATCAACGTGCAATAACCACTCATAGTAGGGAGATGGCAGCACGATCAGTGCAAAGTACAAAAAGCGTGCCAACGGACGTGGGCAACAGTGCAGTCGTTCTTGGAATGTGGAAAAGGATCGATTTATCTGTCGTCAACTATGTATGATCATCCGCCTTCGAGGCAACGGTGGAAGCGTTTCGATCCGGCTAAGCTTGTAAGTCGTTCGCGTGCCACTGTGATTAAAGTGTACCGTGGATGGCAAAATGGCGCTGCCCAAAACTTGCGCTGAGGCGTAACACGGGCCGTAGATGGTAGAGGTGAGCAACAGCTGCATAGACGTGTAAGGGTGAAGAGACGTGCAACTGTTGCGCAACTTACCGCCCAGATGAACCAAGGGCTTCCAATAGTGATTCCTCAATGACTGTACAGTGAATGTTGCTTCGTACAGGTCCTCGCAGGAGGCGCTTCGTTCATTCACCCATGCCGATTGCTGTTCGTCGGCGACGAAGGCTGGAATTGGCACGTCAATACCGCAACCGTAAGTCCGTTGAGTGGACTTTTCAGATGAATCTCATTTTATGCTCCGTTGGACAGATGACAGTTGGTGCGTACGGCTTGAAACGTCTGTAAGCAAACATCCTGCAGAAGTCGTCGGAAGGGTCCAGGCTGGAGGGCATTCCCTAGGTGATGTCGTCTTTCTGGAAGGCACAATGTGTCAACACAAGTATGCATCTATCTTTGAGGACAATGTCCACCCTACATGCAATTTATTTTTCCTCGGCATGATGGATTCTACCAGCAGAACAATGCGACGTGTCACACAGCTCGCGGTGTACGTGAGTGGTTGAAGAGCACCAAGATGAGAATACCGTACTCCCCTGACCATCATACTCCCCGAAATTAAACCCGATTGAGAATCTGTGTGACCGTCTTGCGGACTGTTCTTGCCATGGCTCGTCAAACGATAAACATAATGCAGCTGGTCACGGCACTAGAGTCCGCATTTCTCCACATCCCTGTCGGTACCTTGTAGAAACAATGGCCTCCCTTCTTGCACGCCTCGTAGCGGTCCGCACAGCGAAATGTGGTTATTCAGCCTTTTGACAGGTGGCCTTTTCACAGGTGGTCGCGAGAAAATGAATGGACAGTGTCAATACTGTACTGAGTGCTGGATCCTAGTGTGCTAAATTACGTACTTTTTTTGACTTCATGAAACAGTGGACTTGATATAACAATATTTCCCTCGCACTTATTTTTGTTCTTTGTAGAGAAGTCTTGCCACTCGTGATCTGTAAGGTTGCAAAGTTGTATAGATTTACTCCGTACTTGAAACTTGGCACAACCAAGCACCAATCCCGGATTGCTCATCAGCATTTCTCATAGCCTAACGAATCGGCGGTCTCCATAGGTCACCTGCAGACTGAGGAATGGTTGTACGATCAGTGTATGGATAACCAACTTCTGGATGGTGTCGCAGGGTTCAAATACAGCGTCGTTAGCCTTGCTGAGTACTCTTTTGGAGGCTACCTTCCGAGTTTCGTTGAATGCATTAGGTGTACCCAGGCCTTCACTAGTCCCTGACCTGCTAATCCTCTACCGCTTTTTATATGACGGCAGGAGACAATATTTAAATGTACCTGGAAGAACAGAGAACGATGGGAAGCAAACACAGAAGCAGAGCCCTGCAGTGCGTTATTGACGTTGAAATCCACAGACATGATGAAATAACGTAAGACAGTGTAGTGGCTTTTGAACGATCTTCCTCTACATTGTCATTAGCGTGGAGAAAACACGCAGCTACATTATCTGCCACATTGCTGTTAGATCATCTACTTACAAATTGATGGCGAGAGAGATAAAAGTTTCTCTAACAAAGGTGACCCCACGATATTTAGCATTCTTATTCCTAAACTAGTCATTTTAGTGTAGGTTTTAATCCCGTAGCATGGGAATTTCAGTAGTCTGGAAGCAGTTTGAGCCCTCAAAGGAACCAGACGTGGATCGGCTATCACCGTCTCGTAGATGTTTCTAGGTCGTTTACGTATCAATCATATTGTCATTTAGTGCAATTACTACGTTTCTTGTTTGCAAAAGAATACATAATTAATCTGCAGTCAGACGTTTATAGCACTTGTATCGGTTACCAGATACATTTATGCATGTGTCTAAAACCGTGTTGGAGATGTGAAGACGTTAAGTATCTACCCGCAAACACCTATACATCATCACCTCTGCTTCCATCATCAGCAGTATTCTGGCGATGAAAATTTCTTCAGTATTCGAATTTGCCTGTCACGTTGTCAGAAGCCACCATCACTTGGTAGCTTCTAGTTTCATAAACAGAGATATGTTTTACTATCGCATCTCTGAGATTTTAAGCAGGCAACCTACTGTTCAAGACTTTTCATATTTCAAACCGGTTACAGACTCACTACTGTTCACGAAAGTTCGCAGAAACTTTTTACAGAACGTGTCCCAAAGGAAAAGTAACAATTTTCTTGTGAGTGACGAAAATAGTATGTAATGAAGTGAAACGGAAATTACATAAACGTCATCTCAGCTGGTCAGGTATTTTCTCGATTACCTGAAGAAGGTTGCATGGGGTAACTCGAAGACTGTCGAACAAGACGTATTCCGGTACAAATTTTTGTGGTGGTATAGCTTACCATCATCAGTTCTTTGATTGACAAGATGTCGAGGGCAGATTTATTGCTAATAATGGAGGTTACTGGTTTATTTTGCAACACTGCACTTCATTTCATTTCATTTCATTTCCAACCATAACCACATAAAAAAGTTCACCGAAGCCCTTAGGCACTCATAAAAAAAGTCCCATTTACAGAATTACACATGTAATTCCTAATCCACAAGTCAATCGAAGCCACGTCGCCCGATGCTTCCTGTGCTAATCATCGCTGGCCTTGTCTATCACCTGCCCCTACTTCTCCGCTTCAAAATTCAAGCTTACACGCAAAAGGATAGAAATATTAATTAGTGCGTCTAGTTAATCCGAATAGATTTTTAGAATTTGCTTTAAAGTTTCAAAATTTGATTCAAAATCCCATGTTATTTTTTGTTCAAGTAGTATCGACAAACCCACAGAGTTCATAGTATGACATAGAGACAAATTATCTATAAATATATTGACGACTAAAATACAGAATTTTTCGAAGGATGATAATTACAGTTAGCAATGCAATTTCATTTTATTTACTGTTTATGCAAGACCATATCCATATTAATTTCAAAGTCACTGCAAAAATGATTAATTTACATGTTATTCATTTTACATGTTATTCGAACATGTCCGAAAGAACTGATACCATCTTCATATAGTTAAGGCTAACCGGCCATTGATCTTCTTCTTCTGTGAAGGATGCACACGCATTGCCCGAACTTTTACGGTACTCGGTAAGATTGTCTGCCTCGACTAATGAGTGTAACGGGCAGGGGCACTACGAATGTAGTGTGTGGACATTAAGTTGTGAATGTGGCTCTCACGGGGAGCGTGCAGGGGATAAATCCCTGCAGTCGCACTATCCTCTGTACTCTCGGTGGCTCAGATGGATAGAACGTCTGCTCTGTAAGCAGGAGATTCCGGGTTCGAGTTCCGGTCGGGGCACACATTTTCAACTGTCCCCGTTGCTGTATATCAGCGCCTGTCGACAGCTTAGGGTCTTGATTTAATTATCATTTCATTCTAAGAGAGCTGCATGGTCACCGATGGTATCTGTTCTTTCGGACATGTCCAAAAAAACAGATACCATCTTCATACAAATTTCTACTTAGTGTGATGAATGGCAGATAGCTCTAAATGTAGAAAAACGTTAGTTAATGCGGATGAGAAGGAAAAAGACCTGTAATGTTCAGCATTAGTAGTGTCTTGACTGACATAGTCATGTCATTTAAATGTCTGCGAATAACGCTGGCAGAGAAGGCGAATGGTCGAATTCAGTTTATTGGGAGAATTTTGGGAAAGTGTGGTTCACCTGTAATGGAGACCGCATATAGGATGCTAGTGCGACCTATTCCTGAGTACTGCTCCAGTGTTTGGGAACCGTACCATGTCGGGTTAAAGGAAGATATCGAAGCAATTCAGAGACGGACTCGTACATTGGTCCCATAACTGAGCTACAGTGATGCAAGTGGGATGCGACACACCATAAGACGAAAGTCATATACTCATCAAACTTTGATGAAACAGCAGGGATTAAATCACTAAACTTTGATTCGTTTCGGAAGTGATGTGTATCGCCAACATTAGTCTGAGGTGTGGCCTCACCTTGGTCACAATTCATTTTTTAGTTCTCTGTGGTACGGAAGAGAGCAGTGTCCAAATCTCATCTGCAGGAATTTCGTGTTTCTAAGTCCAGAAAAACCTTTAAGCGGTACCAGCTCTCTGGCCACGTAAATGTTACCAAAAGTAGTGCCACCGACCATGAGATGAAGACTGAACACCATGAATCACGCTCTGCATGCCATTAAGAAACTTTGTCATATGACCCACTGCTTTGCTAAGCTTGACCATCATTCATAAGCTTACATACGTTATAACACATTTCAAAGAGGTAAGAAATATTCTTTTAGTTGGCTTGTAGTCTGATAACACTTTTTCCCATCAGGTAAATAACTGCCTTCGCTGAAATATTGTAAGTCCCAAATGGAACAGCAGGAACCTGGTCAAGCTGATGACTTCTTTCAACTTGGCTTTGCAGTCTCACGTTACTCAAATCACAATATTACAATATTTACAATACAAAAAATTCTTATTAATTAACATGAGGATAATTGGACACTTGGACAAATCATTCATGCTGATGCTGATTTTTAGAAAACTCGTGGAGAAATTTTTGTTTTGTATCCTTCTATAAATTATTCAACAGATTATTTGTGGTGATTTATGTATTTGTTTACATAATCATTATCTAGCTCACATCAAACACTATCCAACTGTGTGTTATTAGCATATATCGTATGTCTGTATAATTTTTTACTGATTTCTTAAAAAAAATTAATATGAATGTTAAAATGACTTTATAAACATGGTAATACTTTTAGTGAACTCGTGTCATAAACGCAAGTTTAAAACCTTCTTTACACTTTTTGTAGCCTGTCTGAAGTTAGTTTTAATGTTTCCAGTGTATATTCTAAGTTTTAAGAGGTTGAAAAAATTCTGCCAAAACTTATAATGATATTGAATCGTAGCCATGTTTAAGAGTTTGATGTGTTATACGTGCCAGTTTTCAATACGGGCGATTTCAGGCCTTATTGCTCCACTTGGTTTAACATGGGGCGGCACCTCCTACCCTATCACCTTGGTGTTTCCCACGTCGATAGACCGCTGCGGCCAGCCCAGCGTCTTCCCACCTCTGTTCACAGCTCGCTGCAGTAACTCGGACGCGCTGCCCAGTCACTACGCGGCGACTTGTCTAACGCATAGCGCTCAACCAAACACTCTGTTTTTTTTTTTTTGCTTTTTTAAATACAACTGCTTAGCAGACTTGCCACTTTTATGTCCACAAGAACCATTAAGAGCGCGCACCTCTCTGACCGCGCAAACCTTACCAAAACTAATCTAACTAAGTAGGGAACACTCCCAAGTGACAACAAGTGTCAATAACCATGTTGATCAGAATTGGCGGGTGTGTAGAGGGGCATAAATAACGCAATACCTATTTTTTGTGCCCAGTTTTGCTTCTAAGGATAAAAAGACACTCCTGAAAGTAATTTGGCATGTAGGTTTAGAGGTTATATCTTTGAAACGATGATATTAAAAAAAAGTTTCTCATATAAAGACTGGGATGTAATTAGCGTTCTTGAAAACTGTACAAATGAATTTTGTAATAATTTGAAATTTTGCGATTTACCCCACCACCACTATTAATTAATTTCGAAAAATGATTTTCGTTCCAACATAAATTAAAGAAGCCTTAGAGCTAAGAACATCCATGTGTAGACAGCTGCTTTCTGAAATACCCTTTTTGGAAAATAAGCTGTAATACTGTGCTGCCAGAGCATTTTCAACATACGTAATTAAAATATCTACGCATTCAGTATTAGTGTAGTTATTTATTTTACTTATATTCGTTTATATTTTACACTGTTGTTTTACGTTTTGCATCCTTTTTTTGGTTTTTAGTTTACCATGCGTACAAGTATTTTAATAATAAGTATTTTGTTAACTGAAAATAATAAGTAACTCATTACAATGTAAGAAAGTAATTAAAATATTGGTAATCTGTAAAGAAACGTTTAAAACATAAAATTTTCTTACATCATGCACACAGAACGATCGAAGTTTCCTCAGGTAAAATACACGTTAGCGAAGACAATATAAAACAAGAATCAGCAGGATTTCAAATCGTCACGAGTGATCCTCTAAATATTCTTATATGTATTAGGCATACTTCAGTACATTGGTAAGCCTTGACGAAGAGACTTGATTATGTGCTAGAGACTGCAGCTTCATTATACTGTTTCTCAAGTGACAATTGACATCATAATCGTTCAACAGAAACACAGCTGAAAATCTTCTCAAAAATGTTTTCCAAAATCGAAAGCCGTAAACATACCATGACTGTACCTCTACTGTCGAGCCATTTGGGATCATCAGATGAAAAAGTTCCTGGTCCTCAAGTATAATGGTCAAAACGGTATTCTTCACACTGATCACCCGAATTTTCATAGTTTGTAAAAGAAACTAATGGCGAGGTTGGTCCGATAATTCGAGGATCTCTTTTTGAAGCCCCAAATGTCTTTCAGAGATTGGTAAAAAGCGGTTGATCAGATTAAAAGATGTTTTCTTTCACAGCGAGTTAGATTCTTGGGATGTCAACTACAAAGAACCATACAAAGCACCGTACCTGCACGAAATATATTCACGTTTTTGTGTTGAGAAGAACCACTGTCATTTCGCCATTCCTTATGTTTTGTTTTTTGTTGCGGCATGAGTTCATCTTTTGTTTATTTTGGTAGTGGTGGGAGCGTCTAAAAAAATGGTTCCAATGGCTCTGAGCACTATGGGATTTAACTGTTGTGGTCATCAGTCCCCTCAGATGTTGAGTCCCATAGTGCTCAGAGCCATTTGAACAGACGAAATCGCGTGATGTCAGTGGCTCTTCTCAACACAGAAACATAAATTCATTTAGTGAAGTGAAAGTGCTATGTTGTGAAAACCCAACTCATACACATGGAAGAAGAAGAAGAATGAACTATACGACAAAAAACCACGAGTAACGATAACAATTAAAACTTTTTATAGCAGTAAGAAAAGCGTGCAAACTGTCAAAGATTCATGATCTTCGCAAAAAAAGTAAGAGGAAAAAACAATATTGCTATAATGACCACGGAAGACGCATGAGAATGAAGCCAAACGCATCTGGTCTTAATAAGACTTTCGTTACGGTTGCAAAAGATGGTAACTACAGTGTGCAACTTGTATATCTGCAACTGCGGAAAAAAGAGGTCGAAAAATGTATTGTAACTGTCGATTTAAGAACTTCCTAGTATGGAGGAACTCAGGAATGCATCACATCACTCATTGCCCCTATCTTTTTAAAGTACTGAACGTAAGAGGGCTTTTTGTCAAAAGTGTTCACTAAATGACCATTCTGTTTTTTATCGATATTACAGTAATTGTTGATAGCAACGAACACCAACGCAGATATGATCTTATTTTCTAATTCTGTTCGTGTTGGTCGTTCAAGGTTAATACACAATTAAACCAGAACTGTTTTCATGTTATTGCTTGCTGAGCGTTCACGTTTCACTCTCCTGAACAAATATTTAAGCACGATTATAGGACAGACATTGCAGTTTGCGTCATCCGACTTTTAGTGAATGGTTTAATGTAGATTTATGTACTGACATTCCACCTAGCGACATTTATGTAGCATTTAAAGCAGCGAGTTTTCTTCCATATCATCTTGTCGCAGACGATTAAAATAAAGATAGACGTGCACTGCAGACTAGAGCTTAGTTTCCGTTGCTACGCAAGTAAGCCGTGTCACTCTTGGCGCTACGTTAAGACATTGTTTAGGGAATAGTGAGTGTTTATTCACTTTGCACGGATTCAGATTAGCTTCCACGACAGCATGAGCTACTGTCGCATTCAGAGTACTGCTTTAAAAAACATCTTCTTGTTGTTCACTCATAGCAGCGGATAGCTACATTTTATATCCAGTGATTAGTTCAATCATGGTGTAATACATAAACGATGTCATAAAATTAAGACTGTATAAATGTAGCAGAGTTATACAGCAATCACATCTACAAGATAGATTTGTTAGCTTCACAGAGACTGTATAAATGGTACACAATTACACGAACTCCAGGTCCAAATACGGAATTTTCAATAGCCTATATAATGGTTTCATAGAGGCAGCTGGAAATATGAGATCTCCCACTTCGATCTGATATTATAATTCTCAAATGAACTGTATTACATATCTACTTATCAAATTTTAAAACAGATGTTTTTCAAATGCCATATTTCTCTGAACTGTAAATTCTTAGTTGTAACGCTAAAGCTATGAACCAAGCACTGATTTATTATCATTACATTGAAAAATTTTATATATCTTACAGTAATTGAACACTTTATTAACATAATGTTAAAAAATTTTGTAGTTTTTACAGTTCGTGTCATTAAAATAGGAGGCACCCATGATATTTTGGGAATGAGGGAGAAGTAGAAGGGGGCGTGGTGGATCATTAACGAACTATGATCCACACTTCCACCCTCCTCCACCCTAAACCAGAAACGAACCCTCGATCCCACCTGGATCAGTATATAAATTCCTACTGTTATGGCGTAAAGTCAGAGCCAGAACGCCAGTTCAGATCGTTCAAATGGCTCTGAGCACTATGGGACTTAACATCTGAGGACATCAGTTCCGTAGAACTAAGAACTACTTACACCTAACTGATCTAAGGACAACACACACAACTAAGAACTACTTACACCTAACTAACCTAAGGAGAACACACACATCCATGCCCGAGGCATAATTCGAACCTTAGACTGCAGCAGTCGCGTGGTTCCGGACTGAAGCGCCTACAACCGCTCGGCACACCGACCAGCCAGTCAGGAACGGCAGAAAAGACAAGGCTATGAGAAGAGGTCAGCAGCGGTCCCTATGCGAAGGCGACATGAGCGCCGCGATCGCCTGGTGGCAGGGACTTCTGTGGCAGCTTCAACGTTAGCCACTTCATTAGCCAACACATGTAGCCTCTTCATTGGCAATCTCTACATAGCAGTGTATTTCAATTGACAAATGTTTGTTAGTAGCGGTCGCTAGGATCACAAGTGTTACTTGTGTTTGTTTAGTCTGAAGTAGACTGATTATTTTGTATGCCGCCCTTTGATGGGCGACACATCTATGTAATTGCACTTGTGGATGATCATGTATAAGGACAACAGGAATTTTCAGATCAAAGTTAAGTAATTGTCTTGTTGTAATAAAACTCATTAATACGAGTTGTTTGATTGTTTCAAATGGTTCAAATGGCTCTGAGCACTATGGGACTTAACATCAGAGGTCATTACTGCCCTAGAACTTAGAACTACTTAAACCTAACTAACCTAAGGACATCACACAAATCCATTCCCGAGGCAGGATTCGAACCTGCGACCGTAGCAGTCACGCAGTTCCGGACTGCAGTGCCTAGAACCTCTCGGCCACCGCGGCCGCCCGTTTGATTGTTTGTCCAGCGAACCGAGTATGCAGGATTACTAGACACAACACCTATAACTGATGTATAAGTTCAACAACAGTATAATCATTTTTAAAATGATATGGAGGACGGTATTTTGTACCAAACTGGTGACGCAACGCACATAAATTGGCAAAATATGTGTAAATGTCGGGACTTGTTTTAGAATGTGAAGTTTCTGTAATCCCATAAAATCCATAGTACCAAGACGCGTGTCGCGTGTGCCGTTTGTCGGTTCTCCCTTGATATTTTCTTCACATGTCGTATCAGGCAGAATTACACCGTATTAATTATAGAATGGAGCGCTCCACGTACCTCGCTTTTTGTGCGCTTAATTAATGTAACAGCCGTCCTGAGTCAGGTGCATCGTTCGCCACCGCTGACATTTTTTAATGAATGCAAGCAGGCGATGAGGGCGACACGTACGTGGACTCGACCACGGTTCGCAAATTCCGCTGTGGTTTTGCCGAGCCACGCAAGTTAGCGACAGTCGCCGGTTTAATATTGCAGAGGGCGAGGGCATACCCGCTGTGCAACACAGCGGCGGGATGCTAGCTAACGCGCTGTCGCTGGCTGTGTGCGCTCGTGTGTTTTGTGTGAGTAAGGGCGCGGGCACACAGTGTTTTGCAACGGCCTCGAGTGCGCGCCGTCGGCCAGTAGCCCCTGCCAGTGGATAAACCGAGTACGGCGCCCTCCGCTGCTCCACTGCATTTGATACAAGCCCTACCGGTCCCCTGCGTATACGCAGTCGGTCACAGGTGATGTTGACAGTGTAATTAATGAAATACTCCTCTATGTGAAGTTCACTTGCTGGGAGGTGCAATTCGTGAATGAACTGTGAGTATTCCTGAAAGCCGGCCGGGGTGGCCGACCGGTTCTAGGCGCTTTAGTCCGGAACCGCGCAGCTGCTACGGTCGCAGGTTCGAATCCTGCCGCGGGCATGGATGTGTGTGATGTCCTTAGGTTAGTTAGGTTTAAGTAGTTCTAAGCTCTAGGGGACTGATGACCTCAGAAGTTAAGTCCCATAGTGCTCAGAGCCATTTGAAAAATTTTTTTTATTCCTGAAAACTGTTTTAAATCTAACTGAGGATGCTTCTATTACGTTGACGAATACAACGCCGCATAGTGATACATAAAGTCATCAGACACCGCTTCAAAGAGTGCTTTATGTGGTGTAGAGCTGGTTGCAGGAGTCAGTGTTGCCCTCCGCAGGTGACGTCAGTCTTGCCACTGAAGATGTGTGCGAGCGGCGTCCAGTAAGTCATATCATTGCTAATTTTGGTTGATAAAATGCGGAATTTGTCGTGGGACACCTTGGAACATTCCCGCTTCAGCCTCTACAGTTCCATGAAGTTCGTCTTGTTGTTGGCGCTATGTAGTCTTTCTCCAAAATAACATCTGTAATGGAGGTGCGTTCCAAGAAGAGAGCTGCGTT
The DNA here is from genome assembly GCF_023864275.1 of Schistocerca cancellata. Taxonomy (NCBI): domain Eukaryota; kingdom Metazoa; phylum Arthropoda; class Insecta; order Orthoptera; family Acrididae; genus Schistocerca; species Schistocerca cancellata. The sequence goes on from NC_064626.1 coordinate 970,992,400, forward strand.
TATTTTGGCAGAAAACCAAAACACCGCATATATTCGAAAGCGCTTGGAGAATGTCTGCGGAGACCTGGTATTGAACAAAAGCATGGCGAGTCCATGGATGAGGTGTTTGTCATTATCACAACGTCGCATAGACCTGTTCGATCTCCCGCGTCCCAGCTGGTCGCACACAGCTGTGATTCCTGCAATGTTGGGAATTGCGGATACTCTCATTCTAGTTGAAGGACAAATTAAAACCAAACACCTCGCTTCAAAACTTGATGTCTCTGTTGGCAATGCTGACACATTCTCCCACCAGCTGGGATACTCAATGGTATGTGACTGCTGTGTCCCTTGTCGCATAACGGTAGACCATAAAGACCAACGAACGACAATCTGTGCGGAATTGTTTGCACGTTACAAGGCTGACTGACACAATTTTTGTCGAAAATTATCAGAGGCGATGAGACAGGAGTTCAACACTCCGACCCAAAACAACACGGCAGTCCATGGAGTGGCGTCACATCACCTGTCCTCCGAAGAAAAAGTTCAAAGCCTCAGCCACGGCCGGTAAAAGTCATGGCGACAGCCGTCTGGGTCTCTGAAGGGGATATTCTGTTTGATTTCCTACCTCATGGCGCAACAATCAACTTAGAAGCGGACTGTACTACCCTCAGGAACGGAAGAAACGACTTCAGCGTGTACGTCACCAGAAAAATGCAAACAAACTTCTTCTCCATAACAACTCAATGCCTCAAAGTCTGTGCACCCAAGAGGACCTCACAATACATTAGATTGCTCTTCCTCATCCACCCTACAGTCCAATGAAGGATGCTATCTGCAGGGAGTAGTACGTGGATGATGGGGAGGTTACTGATGCAGCATGACATTGGCTCCGACATAGACCAGTAGAGTGGTATCATGCGGGAATACAGACCCTCCCAGTAGAGTGGCGTAAGGCCGTCGCTTTGAACGGATTTTGTGCTGATAAATAGTGTTCTTTAGCCAAAACAGTGGGAAATAATATGGTGTATTGGAATCCTAAATAAAATCAACCTGGTTTCATAATAAAAATGCGATACAATACTTGTCGAACGCATTTACTATATGTGTCTGTCGTTTGTAAGGAATCAGTGCAGTAAGTTTCGATATGTCGATATGAGAGAAGTTGCCTTACTTGAAAATTCCCATAACTACACCGCAAAAGAAATTGCGCCATTTGTTGGTGTATAAAAGAGGACTGCTCAGTGTGCTCCAAAGGAATGGTGGACCATTCGTAGCCGTGTAACACGACGTGTGAACAGCGGCTCGACGCGAGGCGAGTATCACGCCTTGTCAGTTACCATCAGTTTCAAACCCGACAGGAATCGCTGTTGTCACTGATTGTAGTCTCATCTCAACCAGTTTCTAGCGAACATTGAGAGGGAAGTGCGTGAACTGCGGTATGGAGTCGGTACTTCGCAAAAGACCATTGCTCACGGCGCCACATATAACTGAACGTTTCCAGTGGCCAAACAACGCAGTAAATAGACAGTAGCTCATTGGAGATGTATCTTGTGGTCCAGTGAGTCCAGATACGCCACTTTTCACAAGATGAAAAGCGTGAAGTGCACCCATGGGTCAATGAAGCACTTAACCCGCAGTGTGTGGAGGATGAAGTTCGGACATAGAGGTTTTGAGGAACAACTGCCGCAGCATGCCATTTAGTACTTCTCTGCTACTAACTCAGTTCACAGCACGTTTCATATAGGGTATACACATATTAGATGGGATATACCTGTAAAATTATGTCATTGTACGCTACATGGTTCAGGAGATATCAGTAATGAACATTGTGATGCCTGAAAAACTGCCGCATAACGCACGCGTTTTAATTTATTACTCCTTTACTGCTCACTATTCGCAACACATCTTGCAGACTGTATAAAAAATATACCACTGAATCTACTTGCAAAATTACATTATTATACGACTCGTTGTTCAAGAGATACGACATCTTAGATGTTGAGCTGCGAGAAATTGGAACTGCAGGAATTCACCACAGATGCAGATTAGATATGTGTAGAAATATGTGTGAAATATGTCAAATTCATGTGAAATACATCTGATATGTGCGTACTCTGGCAAATCCATGGTTAAAAAGCTCCTCCTAAACAGCTGGTTCGATTTCTACCAAACGTGGTACACATATTACTGGCTGAATGGTTCAAAATGACTCTGAGCACTATGGGACTTAACATCTGAGGTCATCTGACCCCTAGAACTTAGAACTACTTAAACCTAACTAACCTAAGGACATCACACACATATATGCCCGAGGCAGGATTCGAACCTGCGACCGTAGCGGTGGCGCAGTTCCAGACTGAAGCGCCTAGAACCGCTCGGCCACACCGGCCGGCTACACATATTATTGTATGGACAGAAAGACTGTGGGTGTAAAAGCCAACAACGTCCTGTTGGGGTGAAGGTGATAATGTGGAGAGAGAGGGGACGAGGAAGAGATCGACACACAGAGAGGGGGAAGGAGGAAGTGGACACACATATGAGTGAGTAGGGGATGGACACATTGAGGAAGGGGAAAATGGACAGAGAAGCGGAAAAGAAAAAGATAAACATAGAGAGGGTTAAGCAGATGAATAGAGACAGGACGGAGGAGCAGATGGACAGAGAGGGGGAAGGGAGAGAAGAACTGAGACAGGGTAGTGAACGAGTTGGGTAGAGAGAGAGGGAGGAGGAGATAAATAGGTAAGAGCAGAGGGGATGAGAAGATTGACAGAGAAAAGAGGAGATGGACAGAAAGAGGGGGGGGCGGAGGAAATTGAGAGTGGGGCGTGGGAGAGGTGGACAGATGGAGGGGGGACGAGATGGAAAGAGAGGAGGTGGAAGGAGGAGATGGGCTAATGTTATTGGAATAAATACATCTGTGGGGCAATTCCAGGTACTCAGCTAGTTTTATATGTTGTTGTTGTGGTCTTCAGTCCTGAGACTGCAAACTTCTTCATCTCCCAGTATCTGCTGCATCCTACATCCTCCTGAATCTCTTTACTGTATTCATCTCTTGGTCTCCCTCTACGATTTTTACCCTCCACACTGCCTTCCAGTACTAATTTGGTGATTTGATGTCTCAGAACATGTCCTACCAACCAATCCCTTCGCCTAGTCATGTTGTGTCACAAATTTCTCTTCTCCCCAATTCTATTCAATACCTCCTCATTAGTTATGTGATCTACCCATCTAATCTTCAGCATTCTTCTGTAGCACCACATTTCGAAAGCTTCTGTTCTCTTCTTGTCCAACTTATTTAGTGTCATGTTTCACTTCCATACATGGCTACACTCCATACAAATACTTTCAGAAACAACTTCCTGAAACTTAAATCTATTCTCAATGTTAACAAATTTCTCTTCTTCAGAAACACTTTCCTTGCCATTGCCAGTCAACATTTTATATCCTCTCTACTTCGAACATCATCAGTTATTTTGCTCCCCAAATAGCAAAACTCCTTTACGACTTTAAGTGTCTCATTACCCAATCTAATTCCCTCAGCATCACGTGACATAATTCGACTACATTCCATTATCCTCGTTTTGCTTTTGTTGATGTTCATCTTATATCCTCCATTTAAGACACTGTCCATTCCGTTCAACTGCTCTTCCAAGTCCTTTGCTTCTCTGACAGAATTACAATGTCATCGGTGAACTTCAAGGATTTTAATACTTACTCCAAAATATTTCTTTTGTTTCCTTTACTGCTTGCTCAATATACAGATTGAATAACATCGGGGATAGGCTACAATCCTGTCTCACTCCATTCCCAACCACTGCTTCCCTTTCATGCCCCTCGACACTTATAATCGAAATCTGGTTTCTGTACAAATTGTAAATAGCCTTTCGCTCCCTGTATTTCACCCCTGCCACCTTCAGAATTTGAAAGAGTATTCCAGTCAACATTGTAAAAAGCTTTCCCTAAGGCTACAAATGCTAGAAACGTACGTTTACTTTTCCTTAATCTTTCTTCTAAGATAAGTCGTAGGGTCAGTATTGCCTCATGTGTTCCAATATTTCTACGGAATCCAAACTAATCTTCCCCGAGGTCGGTTTCTGCCAGTTGTTCCATTCGTCTGTAAAGAATTCGCGTTAATATTTTGCAGCTCTGGCTTATTAAACTGATGGTTCGGTAATTTTCACATCTGTCAACACCTGCTTTCTTTGTCATTGGAATTATTATACTCTTCTTGAAGTCTGAGGGTATTTCGCCTGTCTCATACATCTTGCTCACCAGATTGTAGAGTTTTCTCAGGACTGGGTCTCCCAAGGCTGTCAGTAGTTCTAACAGAATGTCGTCTACTCCTGGGACCTTGTTCCGAAACAGATCTTTCAGTGGTCTTTCAGTGGTCTTCACGCAGTATCATATCTCCCATTTCATCTTCATCTACATCCTCTTCCATTTAGGTACATCGCCCTTCTATAGACTCTCTATATACTCCTTCCACCTTTCTGCTTTCCCTTCTTTGCTTAGAACTGGGTTTCCATCTGAGCTGTTAATATTCATACAAGTGGTTCTCTTTTCTCCAAAGGTCTCTTTAATTTTCCTGTAGGAAGTATCTATCTTACCCCTAGTGAGACAAGCCTCTACATCCTTACATGTGTCCTCTAGCCATCCCTGCTAAGCCATTCTGCACTTCCTGTCGATCTCATTTTTGAGACGTTTGTATTCCGTTTTGCCTGCTTCATTTACTGCTTTTTTGTGTTTTCTCCTTTCATCACTTAAATTCAATATTTCTTCTGTTACCCAAGGATTTCTACTAGCCCTCGTCTTTTTCCCTACTTGATCCTCTGCTGCCTTCACTATTTCATCCCTCAAAGCTACCCATTCTTCTTCTATTGTATTTCTTTCCCCCATTCCTGTCACTTGTTCCCTTATGCTCTCCCTGAAACTCTGTACAACCTCTGGTTCTTTCTGTTTATCTAGGTCCCATCTCCTTAAATTCCCACCTTTTTACAGTTTCTTCAGTAATCTACATTTCATAACCAATAGATTGTGGCCAGAGTCCACATCTGCCCCTGGAAATGTCTTACAATTTAAAACCTGGTTCCTAAATCTCTGTCTTACCATGGCGTCTTATATTTTCTGCATTTAGCCACAATATCAGAACTGCCTCTCTGGTGCCTTCACCTTTCCTAAAGCCAAGCTGAACGTCACCTAACACTTTCTCAATTTTCTTTTGCATCCTTCTGTAAATTATTCTTATCAGAAACTTGGATTCATGAGCTGTTAAGCTCATTGTGCGATAATTGTCGCACTCGTCGGCACTTATTATCTTCGGAATTATGTGGATAATATTTTTCCGAAAGTCTGAAGGTATGTAGCCAGTCTCATGCGATATACAGATCAACGTGAATAGTCATTTTGTTGCCACTTCCCCAATGATTTTAGAATTTTCGATGGAATGTTAAAATCCCTTCTGCCTTATGTGCTCGTAAGTCTTCCAGACCTCTTTCAAACTCTGGTTCTAATACGTGGATCTCCTACCTCGTCTAAATCGACTCGTGTTTATTTTTCTTCTGCTAACACATCAGACAAACCTTTCTCCCATAGAGGCCTTCAATGTACTCTTTCCACCTATCCGCTGTCCACTCTGCATTTAACAATGGAATTCCCGTTGCACTCTTGATATTAAAACCATTGCTTTTAATTTCACCGGAGGTTATTTCAACTTTTCTATTTGCTGAGTTAGCCCTTCCGACAATAACTTCGTCACATTTTTCACGCAGCTATTTTACCCTAGCTTCCCAGCATTTCTTATTTATTTCGTTCCTAAGTTACTTGTATTTATGTAGTCCAGTACTTTCCCGAACATATTTGTACTTCCTTCTTTCGTCGATTAACCGAAGTGTTTCTTCTCTTATCCACGGTTTATTCGTAGGTAGCTTCTTGTACCTAATGTTTTCTTTCCAATTTCTGTGAATGCCATTATTAGAGGTGTCCATTCCTCTTCAACTGAACTACCTACTGAGCTTTTCAGTATCGCAGTATCTTCCACTTCACTTCACTGATTTCCCACTATGTGTAGACTGAGCCTCTACATTTCTTTTTTCAGAAATTCTAGCTTCCCTTCCACGTTTAAACCTCTGAAATTCCACTCCCTAAATCGTAGAACGTCACCCTTTCGTTGGTTATTCTGTCTTTTTCCCCATTGGCAGTCCCCTCCCGGACATCCGAAAAAAAATTGTTCAAATATGTGTGAAATCTTATGGGACTTAACTGCTAAGGTCATCAGTTCCTACGTTTACACACTACTTAACCTAAATAATCCTAAGGACAAACACACACACCCATGCCCGAGGGAGCACTCAAACCTCCGCCGGCACCAGCCGCATGGTACATGACTGCAGGGCCTCAGACCGCTCGGCTAATCTCGCGCGGCCCAGACATCCGACATCCGAATGGGAGACTAGTCCGGAATCTTACGTTACTGGAATGGGGAGATCATGACACGTTTCCAATTAAAGGCCACACGTACTATCGATATACATTATGTTTCTTTAATGTAGTGGTTTCCATTGCCTTCTGCATCGTCATGCCGTTGATCGTTACTGATTCTTCCGCCTTTAGGGCAGTTTCCCACACCAAGGACAAGAGAGCGTTGAACCTCTGTCGGCTCGTTAGCAGAACGAGGGTGACTTCTTATGCCGGAAGTCATCGGCCGCCATTGCTGATGATTTTTTTTCAAAATTTTAGCGATGGGGGAATGGGCAAAGGGAGTTCTAATCCGGAACCGAGGACAGTCAACGACGCTCCCATAGACCTCTGGTGATGACACACATACATCATATTTCATATTAGTGATGCGAATTATCACTTACCATGAAGGTGAGCTTCTTGTAAGATTTTGAACGTAGTATGAAGTAGCGTTAAATCCTCGATTACAAGGTTCTCAACAATTACAGAGTCCACACCATATTTAATACATGAACGGCTGCACCAACTTTAAAGATGTGTTACGTGGCAACGCGTCTGGAATGCACGCAGCGTTTGCCAGTTTTGGTTGTTTTATCTCGAATTGCTACTTCTATGTCATTGAATAACACACTAGATTTTGGTCAGTATTTTAGAGACCTCATAGCATCCTACAGTATCACTTTACACCCAGTGCTGCGTACCAGTTTCCCTCCTTTTGTCCCAAGATAACTACTCAGTGTGTTAACATGCAACCATGAAATATTTGGTGTGGATAACCACAAGACCATAAATACTTGCATCTGGTCCTTAATCGTAATGACGTCGCTGATAAAAATAAAAAGCTGAGCAGTAGTATTGTAGTCGGGACCTGATATGGCACCTTTATTTCCTGTACTTGTAAGCAGTTGCATTAAACACTGGGCTACCCGCCTACGTCTCCTGGACGTTCCTTTTCTTACCCAACGATTCTACTATTGGACCTAACACAAATTTGCTGATATCATTTCGTACGTATAAAAACGCACTCATGAGGTAATTGGCGTAAAAACCGGTATTCTTATTTCGAGTTTCTCTCTCCTATGACCGTGACTTACAATCTTTGGCACTCGATAAAACTTCATTTGAAGTGTTCAAGGTAGGGTAATTGTGTCCGTTACCCGTGTCCCACTGAGAACGAAATTATCTCTAATATAAATGAAAAAAAAAGCTATCACTTCCTACAGTCTTTATGTGTAAGGATTGACGCGTTACATTTGAAATTAATATGGAAATAGATGTGAAGATGATAAATAACCGAAATAGATCAAAAATGGTGATTATTGTGATCAACAAATCTGAAGAATTCAAGACGCAATATCAATCGAAATCTCAAAATGACCATTTAAATATATTTACGGCTCCGACCAGTGTCTTACGCAATTAGGTAACTATTTAACCACAAACTTGCCCCGGATCAGCACACTTTTCTTACTTCACAAGTCTCAGGGCAATAACTGCACTCAGCTCGATCCCAGACACTCTTCCCTTTTTTTTTTTTAAGCAAGAAAAGAAGATAAGAAACAAAATTTGTTAGAGCTCAGCATTAAACAAAGTGATTTTCGGCAAGAACCCGACAAATTAAGCCGGATCCACAGGATGTTCGCGATCCAGGCGAGAAGTCGCCTTACCATTGCTGTGTCACAACAGCCATTGCTCCTACCAAGGTGTGCAGTAAAATTTTCCGTCCGCTATGCCCCAGGTCACAGAACCCTACTGCAACGCAACCTTCGTATTGGTGGTGGTAAGTGAACCTCCTACGAAGATTACCGTCGCTTGTCATTCCCTACAGCTCCTGCAAGCTACCCTCTGTAGTAATGGTCAAACGAATTACAGGCCCCTGAGAGTTACTGCTGGGGTATAAATAATATCTATGGGGTGGGTTTAACCAACCGGTAAAAGTTTGAACGCAACGGATATCGCAATACTCTTTGGAACTACTACAGAAGGCACCAATGCAGGACTTAATAGTGAGCATAGAGCCATTATTTACTTTCATGACCCAGCATTGAACTGCGGTACTGACTTCCACCTATTCTTTATTATGAAGGGAGGAAATAATCAGTCATAGGGTATAGGTTTATTGATATTTATTCAATACCGATAGCATTTCAATAAATGGCCGTGTGTCTGTAGGAATATACATCATTACAACTGGTCTTTCTAGTTAACATGATTCACTTTCACCATGTAATTATGGAAAGGGAGAGGGAAGCGCAGGCCTAGCTTCAATGTAATTTTATGCAGGCACACAACTATACCTAAACCTATGCTTATTACAACCGACTGCTAAAGGTCATGCAGAACAAGTTCAACAAAGACTCTACAAGCGAACTCCGTCAGAGCGGAAGAGAATTTGCCTAAATATTTCAATTTTCGTTAAAATGTACGCTGAAGAATGGGTAGGAAGTGATGCCCTTAACTATGAATGAATCTTGCTTTGAGAAACAGAACCACAATACTGAGCTGGGAGGAAGAACATTTAATATCATATGGCGGGAAAACTTTGCTAGTCTTTATTCCATCAATAGGCGTTAAAATCTTAACTTTTCTGGATACAAGAGTTTAACCCGCGTATTTTATGTAACGTGCATCATTGCCAGTGAATCAAATAGTTATGGGGGGCATAAGAAACATTAACTAATTATCACATTAATACTATTCCACACACGTGGCCAAGTTGCGCTATCCAATAGAAATGCAAAAAGTACGGACACACACGATTATTCCTTCCCTATCTTACAACCGCCCACAGAAGTTTGTTTATTCACTCTACTATACATTTTCAGACCGAAACTACGCTTTACCAATGTGACGGCTCCTTCAACCAACCACGTGGTGGGAAAGCAAGTACACAAAGAGCACATATGAAAAATAAATAAAAATCCCTCAAAATATTACTGTAAAAGACCACATTAAAATACATTAAATGAGTGAATTTCCATTAAACACAGAGCAATAATAGACTGTGAGCTTAAGGCCTATGGTGCGAGGCCTGACCCAGGCACAAACGCAAATTTCTTACTGAAATTTGATTAAATTATGAAATTAAACTATCTTATGGTGGTTTGGTGGTAATCTCACACTTGATTTCAACATCTGCACTTTAGTATTAGCATTTTTTGAGACATTCTGATACCTTTGTTAACATTACCAAAATCGAGAACTGCGTCTCCACGTCTGTCCAGCGCCGCTACCCACGAACAAATGGGTCTGCGAACACCTCGCCTAATCGTTGTTCGTTCAAAACGTGGTGGAGGGGATGGTTCACCAACCTGACTGAGCCTTTACTCGTACCTTCACGACCTCTCTGACCAGACTTGCACACTATCTTTGACAAACTTATTCGCGTTTCGGGGTTGGTACTATCCTACCACAGAACCCCTCTACTCAGAAATGCTACGACCTCTGACCAAAGCTTTCTGCTACTTCGCATAATATTTCATTCATACAGTCCAGGGTCGCATAAGGGAAAGGATGCAAGGAAATGTGGCACACACGAAATAAATAAATAAACACCGCTTGGTCCATTCTCTCCTGCTTGCTACCAACGGATTTACTTCGGCAGAGTAATAACACCCTCGCTATAATACTCCTGTACTGTAATTTATTGAGAAAACTATGGAACGGGACAACAAGTTTCTTCTCACTACTGAGCACCCACAAGCCTCCAACACATCCTCTGGTTGCAACAAAGACTAGACCACTGTCGATGCATGAGGCAAAGAGGATATTTGCGCAATTGCAAATCGGACTGCCGAACCAAGGCTCAATCCTCCTTCCTTTCAAGCGAACCAAAGGGGCTAAGAACGAGGTGGCAATTCACCAACCTGCTTCCCATCACCCTGATTTTCTGACATCTTGAGCTGGCTCGTATTTGCTTATCTTTAATATGGTTTTGGATCAAATACCTCGCAAAGGATAGTTGTTTAACCACCTCATAGGCATCCAGGAACCGGGTGCCCTTTACTTTAGGTCCAAAAATTTTTCAAATACACTTCCTTGCCAATCTTCAAGATAACCAGGCGCCTGCCCTCTCTGTGCCGGTCTGCCTCCCTCCGGTGCGCCATACGAAAGTTTTTCCTTGCAGTTTTCCAATTCTTTAGGAAGTTATCGGGATTATTATCCTCTGGTAACAAATCATTTATTGACCACAAATTGTAAAGCGGGGAATTGACGGAGAAGGTGAACATCAATTTAGCAAAAAAATGGCTCTGAGCACTATGGGACTTAACATCTCTGGTCATCAGTCCCCTAGAACTTAGAACTACTTAAACCTAACTAACCTAAGGACATCACACACATCCATGCCCGAGGCAGGATTCGAACCTGCGACCGTAGCAGTCGCGCGGTTCGGACTATTGTGCCTAGAACCGCGAGACCACCGCGGCCGGCTCAATTTAGCAGATGTTGTGTCTGGACTCTCGTGTACCACGAGGTTGATCCAGTCAAGAGCCTCATATCCCATCTCGTGTGCGAGTTTCCATTACGTGTAATGAACGATGACTTCAGATTCCGATTAACTCTTTCAGTAGGCGACGACTGCAGGTGACATGATGTGGTGGTAATATCTGTGATTGCCCTTCCGGACAAAATATTTTAAACTCCCTGGTTACAAATGCTTGCGCGTTGTCACTAACAAGAGTTTTAGGAGCGCCGAAGGTAGCAAATATCATATTTCCATGTTATATAGTTACAAGCAGCAGTAGAACACCTCTTCGCAACTAACCAAGTAAACATGGTGAAGGCATTAACGACAACTAACACACAGCGATTTCCTTGTATGGAACGAGGTAGAAGGTCCAAATTGTTGTTGTTGTGGTCTTCAGTCCTGAGACTGGTTTGATGCAGCTCTCCATGCTACTCTATTCTGTGCAAGCCTCTTCGTCTCCCAGTACCTACCACAACCCACATGCTTAGTGTATTCATCTCTTGGTCTCCCTCTACGATTTTTACCCTCCACGCTGCCCTCCAATACTAAATTGGTCATCAGTTGATGCCTCAGAACATGTCCTACCAACCGATCCCGTCTTCTAGTCAAGTTGTGCCACAAACTTCTTTTCTCCCCTATCCTATTCAATATTTCCTCATTAGTTATGTGATCTACCCATCTAATCTTCTGCATTCTTCTGTAGGTCCAAATAATAAATGAAAATTTATCTAGCGGGCGTTCGGCCTGATTTGAACTAAGTTGTCCAGTGCGAGAATTCGGATTTGGCTTCGCCACCTTGGACACTCGAAAGATCAACTTTCTGACCTGACGATACAAAGCGGGCCAAGCCAGATGTTATTTTATTTTGGTGATAGTGTTGTGTATCCCCAGATGTCCTTCACATTTGGAACTATAAAAATACTTAAACAAGGACAAGGTAGGCTCCTCCAGCAAATACATCTCATCTTTTTTATCTTGTCTTTGTTGTATATGGTATCCGCCCCTTTCTAAGAGAAACGAATTGTCATATCGCTGGCTTCGTTGCGGAGTATCGTTGCGGGCAGCGCGCTTTGCAGAGTCGAGCGCGGGGCACGGAACTGGTATGTTGTGTTGTGGGTAGCTCTGCATGTGAGAGGCATTGTTAGCATGGAAATTGAAGTGTTGCTACAAGTGCTATTACAGTAAAGTGATTAAATTTAAAAGTGATCCACAGGAAAGTCCGTCAAGATGTAATTAATAATGAGCAGTGCCGCCGATAACGTATTTGTGTATCCTCTCGTTGCGTGTGGTACCGTACAGTAGCAATCATCCGCACTGTGTTCGGTCTCCCAGAATGAACTAATGTAATCAGTAAAGATTAGTTACCACAAAAGAGTGCAATCATGTGCCAGTGTCTTGTAGTAAGCTGAGAAAGTGCGTTCGGTCATCGAGTTTCCGCATCAAAAACAATGAGCCGCGTTGCGACGTTTACGCGCACCCACGTACAAGTGAGAACTGAGAACTGTATAATTAACTCTATAAACAGTGTTATATCATTACTACTCTCAAGGAGGACTGGTACCAAAAGAAATCTGTGTATGCGTGGCGAGCCTAAGAACTTTCGTTCGATTATTCGACTTCTGCAACATCATCATCAAGTATCCGCGCCGTGTTCGGTTACGCGTACGCTCATCAGCGTGATATTGTGGATTGACAATCACCCATTAATTGGGATAAACACTTATGACTTAGAATGTAAACAGTGCAACCTGCGATTTTTTTTAGCGTCTCAGAATGTAGCTGTTCATACCAAACGTAGGACAGTGTTGTTTTTTAACGTTGAATGGCTCCCCTAAACCCGCTTGCATATTTTGACAGATAATTTCAGGCAAGCCAGCAGCAGTGCGTAGTAGAGCAATACGACGACCGCGGGAGCATCACGTACGTGCTGTGGACAGGGCGCACGGTCCGAAGTGAGAAAAAAGTTTAAGGGTTGTACCCCTCCCCCTCCATATGCACTTTCGGGCGTGTTACACTGTCTTCCATATTTAAAAACTGTCGCTCAATGTGACCAATCTTGCCACCTTTCTCTCGCCGTTCTTGCAAATTCCCAAGGAGTTCCGGAATTTCTCCCAAAATCATAGTCTTCTACCACCTGCAGGATACTCATTTTGGGATCTTCGTTTCGCTCTTCCTCTTGGAACACACGAGTAAGTGTGTCAATGATAGTATTTTCTGCGCTTTTAATATGCTCCTCATGAAACCTAAACACCGAAACTCTCATGACCCATCGGGCCATCCCCCCTATTTTGCTGCGACACGCTAATACTCAGGTAAGTGCTTGATTATCGGTTTCTAATCTAAACTCCTTATGTTCCAAGTAAAACCTGAACTTTTCCAGGTCAAGCAGAACGGCAAGAGCCTCGATCTAATACGCAGAATATTTCATCTTGGCTCCTGACAGTGATCTCTAGGTATGAGCTACAGGCCGCCTTTCACCCTTTTTTTCTTGTATCAATACGCTCTCCCTGAATTCGAAGCATCTGTCTGTAAAACATTTCCCCTTGTAAAGTCGGGGACCGCCAGAACTGACACACTCACTAGGGCGCTTTTCAGCGCTTCAAATACTGCCTGTAGAGTTTGGCTCTTTAAACAATACTCCAGTTTCCTGTATAATACTTCAGTTTGTCTTCAATGACTCAGCGGTTAAGCTATCTGGGCGAAATAAGGAACGAATTTCCTAAAAAAAAAAACAAGTACCGTAACGATGAACCTTGCTATTGACTTATTATCCTTAGGTGGCGGAAAAGAATGGATTGCTGGGTATGCTCAGGATCTACCTTGATGCCTTCAGCTGACACTGTATGCCCCAGGAATGGTATGCCCCTACGAGCTGAATCCACTTTTCGGGCTTCACAGTCAAGTCTGCATCACGAAAGTGCCTCGAGACTTGTTCGACATGAGCCAGATATCGTCAAAGGAACGACAAAAAATAACGTCGTACAAGTAATTGTAAAGACTATTAAATTTCAAATCACCCAGGACATATTCCAACGATCTAGACAGCACTGCAGCACCCATTGTTAACTCGAAAGGAACTCGACTGTACTCAACAGATTCCAATCCTTACTCAAAGCTATCACTGCTTTCGATTCCTCCGCCAAAGGTACCTGATCATATGCCTGATTTATATCTAAGATTGTAAAATATTTCGCTCTGGCGAACTAAGAAAAACAACTATGTAAATCAGGGAAGGGAATCGATTTTATTAGGACTTTTTTATTTAGTAAACGGTAATCGACAAGAGGTCGTTAAAACTTATCCCCAGGCTTCGTAACCAAGAAAGTTAGGGACGTGTATGGGGAAGCAGATGGCCTATTGAGTCATGCCGCCTATTGACCCATGCCGCATTTTTGGTGGCAGTAACCTGAACGATGACTGCCGTACAGGAACCTCATCAGTCAGCTGGATGTTATATTCTAACTTATTTTTTGCTTCCAACCTGCCCGTCAGAGCCCCAGGTAAATCGCCCAACATTTCCGATAACACCTCTGCTTGTTGCTTCTCTGGGTGCCTAATCTTGAACGATGGACTCTTCAGTCTTCACACTCTTTATGTGCTCAGCTGATCTACGCTTACACAATCTTAATCTTTTCTCACGCCACGGCTCAGTATGACATTATCGCTAATCACAAGGTGAAACTGGCATTATCGATACATCCAACACGCATTATACTCTATATATCATCGTTAGATCGCACAGCAGGTGGAAGATTGAAATAAATATTTCAATTCAGATCATAGTTTAACGTCTCGTCCACAGCTGTGCTGTATGTGACAGTATTAATTCAACTGAAGGATGGGGCAGCTACTTGCTGAAAATTTCCCAGCATACGCCAGGCGTTTTTTATACAGTATATCACAAACTATAGACAGCGTTTCCAATATGACCCCCTACCGTCAGTGTAATGACAATACCATTATGGCTTGAGACAAGCTGAATCACAGGTTTTTGCAGCTCTGCCTGAAACCTGTCTCTCGTCTTCTTTTTTTTTTTTTAAAGAAAGAAAAAACAAGCAAAAACTATTCATCGTGTTTTATAGAGAATGAAAAACCAAAATCCATATTGATTGTTTCATAGGTTATTGGAATACATTCGCTTTAAATGAACTCTATTATAGCAACACAAGGAGATTCCATACGCTATTAGTTATATAGTGCCATGATTGCAGGAAGCTACAGTGAGTGGTGGTGGGAGGTCAGGTAGAGGTCAGGAAGTCGATGGCTGACCATACAGGGAACGTTGGTATGCCGACTTGGAGAGTAGATTCCTGTGTGGCAGTATTACAATATTAAGGATTTATTATCCAGAACATACGCCAGTTGATGTTGTAACCTCCCCACAAAATACTTTCTTTCACATTTGTAACCTCCCTACAAAATTATTTCCCATTTTTACCTCCCCACAAAATTTTGTTACCATTTTAGTGTAACCTCAAAACAGAATTTTTCCTAAACCTCTCAATTAAATTGTCGCTCACTTATAACTTTTCAATAATTGACTGTGAATTTAACCTGGTAAATTTTGGACGTCAGCAGTGCTGCGTCATGGCCCTGAAAGATCATTCTGAATAAAAAGAGAAAAATTCTTACCTCAATGAAGTCGCCGGATAACGCATATATATCTGCTCTTACAATAAATTTCTTTTTAGCACAGCCCTGCGCAGTGCTGGCTGATAGATTTGTCATTTATCAAAGGAAGCAACTAATTTTTCTTTTGCAACAATCGGAATGATCATGGATTGGAGAAATTAGTAAATTCTTTAAATTGAAATGAATACTAATTAAAAATTACTTTATATGAGAAAGATTATTATTAGGACATTTTTAAAACATTTACATGGGAGTTCAGATAACATTACTAGTTATGCGCGAGGCTGCTTTTTACCTTATACAATAATACTCAGGCTCCGGCATCACTGCACCGTGACCAGCCCAGCCAACACGATACACTATACCAGACCAGAGCAGACTGCAGACTAGCAACTAGCAACAACTTACTGCTACAGCTACACAGTTCCTACTCAGTCAACACTGCTCTCTGGTCAGCGATTCTCTAATACCTTGCATATCGCAGGCAGTGCATGAGCAATACATCGAAATTACATCTGCTCGGACCTCTTACATAATCCTCCACTGGGGGTGGGGGCAAACTTTTGGCGGCGATGGTGAGTCAATTGGACTTGCCATGAGCAACAAATTTTTCTATAATCTACTTAATTAACTAAGTTTACAGTCACAGAGTATATACATATATATAAGTGCAGAACATGAAATAAAATAGAGTGCACATGCACTGAGTACAGAACATATCAAGAAATCACAAAATGTATACGCAATGAGTACAAAACATATTAACAAATAACATAAAGTGCACATGCACTGTATATATTTCTACCATTTTACAAGAACTAGGATACGCAATGAGTACAAAACATATTAACAAATGACATAAAGTGCACACGCACTGTATATATTTTTACCGTTTTACAAGAACTAGGAAAGGAAAGGGAAGGATTGCATCATGGTTGTAGCACAGTAGGTTGCACGTAGCTGCACTGAAAGTCTGTATCTTTCTACAGAAGCACAACACCAAGTGAGACAATCTGAAGTTCTCTTACCTGAAGTATTAATCAGTGTAGCCAAGAAACTGAAATGTTATATTAATATTCAATGTATTAATTTGGTAGTACATTAGGTACACCAAACAGTGGGACCATAATAACATCTCCATCGTTCAAGGTGGTGGACAGCATGATGTGTCAACACCACACTCTTGTAGAATCCATACTCTTTCACCAACGTAGAATTAGTGCAAAATCCAAATATAGTGCTCCATGATCATGAGGATGGACAGAACAAACGGATATTGCAGTAATTTCTGGTAATTAGGTCAGAAGGTGAAGGACATTAAGTCTTATGCTAGTCATCATTGAGAATTACACTAGTCTATCAACCGATTTGAGTAATTGTTGGCACTCATTGCTTAGTTACTAAACATTTCTGTACTATGTATGGAGTATTACATAACATTATTCATAAGTCATCTGATTACAGTAAATATTGGCACTCATTGGCCAGTTACAAACCATTTTTATGCATTATTCATAAGTGATCATTCAAAGCAAGAGTTAACTAATGGCATAGCATTTAGATAATTCATCTAATTATAGTAATCTTTGGCATTCATTGGCCAGTTACTAAACATGTAGCAAGTATTGAATATTACAAAACACTATTCATAACTCATCTGATTGTGGTAATTATTGGCACTCATTGGCCAGTTACAAAGTATTCATATAGTTTTATAAAACATTATTCAGTATTATTCAGAAGTCATCATTCAAAATGAGAGTTAATTATTGGCATAGCATTTATAGAGTACAACAAAAATATCATTTACAGAAATTATTGGCATAGCATATATGCATTATTACAAAACATTATTCAGTATAACACAGAACTTATCATTCAAGTGACATAGGACATATTTAAAATGTAACACACTGTAACTATTACTCAAGGTCGTGGTCCAATAATACATAGATATAATGGATTAATACATCTGAGAAATTTGCATTACATTTAGAACTAGAAATATCTGTTAAACTGGTAGCATTATTTGGGACTGGTAATACATTTTTTTTGTGCTAGCAATGCATTGCGTTGAGATAATTAATTGCTGGGGCATGAAAATATTAGCTTTTGACTTATTTCTGGAAATGAGGATTAATAACGTCATTCGTCATGAGTCAGCTGTAGCAAGGTTATGTAGCAAGTAGAGTATATGTGATCACATTCATGAATGATACACACAAATGGGTAAAATAAAATGCAAGTACTAGAACAAGTTTAATGGCTAACTGCTTATAGCACATTAATTTCATGAATAGCTTCTCCTGAAAAAATACAAAATGGATTATTCAGCTGAACAAAGAAACGCATATTATGCTGAAAAGTAGTGAACTTCGAATTAACAGGTAATGAAACGTGTACTCAATATGTATGTACTCTAGCTGTACTGTCAAAACGAACTGCAACAAATAATTAAATAACTACATACCATCTCTTAACTAATAGTAAATATATAAACTTCATCATTATTCTCATCTGCAAGGAAAAACTTCATTATTCATATTACCATAACTTCATTACTATCATCACCTGCAAAGAAAAATTTCATTATTCATATTAGCATATTCTTCATATAACTATTCATCACCATTCGTTATCATCTGCAAAAAAGACACTTCATTATTCATTATTCATATTACCATTTACTTCATACAACTATTCATAGTATAGAGTTTCTTATTTCTAGCATATTTCATCACTAAAACTAAGATGTGTAGTTCTGTCTGACAGCCTGCATCAATCGCCTCGTATTCGGAAAGAAAAATAATTAGTTTAGACTGCTATCATACGATGTGTATAGTATATTCTTGTTAATGTTTGTTAATTCTGACCCATTTACTCTTCATGACAAGATATTGCATTTTCTTTTGTTCATTCCGAAGGTGAAATTCCCATTTCATAGTAATCCACTGTGGTTTGTTTAAGTTATTCCTTTTACACGTTATTCCTTTCTGAAAATGATGAATAAGGATTAATATCTTGCATTTAAATCATATACTCATTAAATAAAAACTTGTTTCTATTGATATAATTAAGCATGCAGCATAGCATGACAAAAAACGTATTATGTCAAAAACATAGACAGTTTTCAAGTGCAAAAAGAAATGTACACAGAGTATCATAATGTAGTAGCAAAAAAATGTAAAATAGTCACGATGTTGAGATATCATAAGGAAAAATGTCAAAGTCAACTGGTGTTTGTCATATCTTAAAGATTTCGTAGTGCATACAAACAAAACAGGAAAACAATCATACATACACGAAAAATGGAAAATGTGCACGGTCTGATACATAACGACAAGAAAAGCGACCTGCTAACCTTACCTTGCCGGGCACTTGCCAAGAAAAAATATGATAATCATCAGTAAGTAATCACATAGATAGAATTGCATAATTGGTCATAAAATATGTAAGTTTATCTGGAAAAATGTGCACGGTCTGATGTGTAACGACAAGAAAAGCGACCTGCTAACCCTACCTTGCCGGGCACTTGCCAAGAAAAAATATGATAATCATCAGTAAGTGTTCATATAAATATAATTGCATAAGTGGTCATATAAAAAAATCAGGAAATGACGTTACAGTGTGATAAATCATAAAGTATGTTCAGTCAATAAAGGGTTTAATATTGGAGACATGGTGACTGCCCTTGCTTTTTCTGGTTCTCAAAGTTTCGACGTGTACTACATTGGGCCCGCATCTCGTGGTCGTGCGGTAGCGTTCTCGCTTCGCACGCCCGGGTTCCCGGGTTCGATTCCCGGCGGGGTCAGGGATTTTCTCTGCCTTGTGATGGCTGGGTGTTGTGTGCTGTCCTTAGGTTAGTTAGGTTTAAGTAGTTCTAAGTTCTAG
This sequence comes from Schistocerca cancellata, assembly GCF_023864275.1. Taxonomy (NCBI): domain Eukaryota; kingdom Metazoa; phylum Arthropoda; class Insecta; order Orthoptera; family Acrididae; genus Schistocerca; species Schistocerca cancellata. The sequence goes on from NC_064626.1 coordinate 971,011,829, forward strand.
GGGACTGATGCCCATAGATGTTAATTCCCATAGTGCTCAGAGACATTTGAACCATTTTTTTTTGTACTACATTGGGATGAGGAATGCTGCGAATTCGATATGGACCTGCGTATAGAAGCTCAAATTTACTGCATCTACTCTTTCCTCTGTTGGATAAATAGTGTGTACGTACTAATATCTTCTGTCCAATGTGAAAGTCACGGCGTGTATAAACCTGTTTTTGCTGTCTTCTCCGGCGCTCTGCGGCACGCTTGATGTTGTTGAGTGCAATGTCAATTATTTCATGGTGGCGTAGTCGACGCGATGTAGGACAGGATACTAATTCTTTAATTTTGTTAGGTGGTTCAACATTTTTCAATATAACAGTCGGAGATAGCATAGTAGATTCATTTGGTATGGAATTAATTACATCCTGGAACGAGAGTATGTGCGTGTCCCAATCAATATGTCTTTTATGGCAGTATATTCTACACAGTTTACCAATTTCTTTCATTAGACGTTCACAAGGGTTCGAAGAAACGTGATACTTGGATATATAGATCGGAGAAGTGTTTCTTGCTCGTAACATACGTGTCCATATAGCAGATCGAAACTGTGGCCCATTGTCGGAAATTACTTTCAATACATGTCCTACATAAAATAGAAAATGTTTTACAAATGCTTTCGAAACAGATTTAGCAGCAGCTTTGCGTAACGGAGTGAAGGTAACAAATTTCGAAGTGAGTTCAACAGCGACAAAGATGTAGCAAGAACCTCTATTAGATCTGGGAATCGGACCAAAAGTGTCTACAGCGGCCATGTGTCTCAATTTAACGGGTACAATGTGATATAACGGAGGAATGTGTGAACTGGTGTCTGACTTAGCTTTCTGGTAGCTTTTACATGACGCTAAAACTCGTCGAATACGTTTCTCCGTGTTGGCAAAATAACAGTTCGGTCTCAGTATAAGAAAATATTTTCTGGCTCCGTAGTGTGTGTAACTTAAATGAGTATACCAAATTAATTTGTTAACAAGTTCGTCAGGAATGCATAGTAACCAGTTGTTGCTGTCAGGGTGAGAGCGGCGAAACAGAATGTTATTGCGTACAGTGTAATGGTTTCTAATGGTAACATTATTCCTATCTTGCCAAAGGTGTTTAATTTCTTTCCATACGTTGTCTTTACTCTGCTCTTGTGCTATGTCTCGTAATGACGATGAAATGAAATTTTCAAATGCGACTTGTTGAATATATATGACGCTAGAATTTGCTTGGCAGAAGTTGGTTGCGATGTCTTGCTGATTGTAGCTGAGAGAACGGGACAGTACGTCTGCTACAATATTTTGCGTACCGGGAATATGAACAATTGTAAAATTAAATTCCTGTAAATAAAGTTTCCATCTGCTTAATCTGTCGTGTGTAATTTAGCGGAAAGTAAAAACTGGATAGCTCTATGATCTGTGTAAACGGTCGTATGTCTTCCATAAAGAAAATGCCTAAATCTCGTAAATGCCCATACAACACATAATGTTTCAAGTTCTGTAACATAATAATTGCGCTCAGCAGGTGACAGAATGCGACTTGCAAAGGCGATGTTTTTAATTACTGTTTTTCCTGAAAAATGTGTTCGCCTAAAGCGGTGTTAGAACTGTCGGTGGCAATTGAAAAATTTCTAGTAAGATCTGGGTGTGATAAAAGAGCTGCATTCAACAAGGCATGTTCAAAATTAAGAAACTCAGACTGCGATTGGCTATCGCAGGACCAATTAGTGTTTTTACCTGTCAATTGACATAATCTAGGGGAGTCAAAAGCAGATAATGAATAAATTTACGAAAAAAGTTAATTAATCCCAGAAAGCTGAGTAATTGTTTCTTCGTCGTTGGTACAGTAATGTCACGTAAAGCTTGAAGTTTTTCCGGGTCAGGCGCAATGCCTTCTGCTGAAATTACATGTCTAAGAAATTTTATAGAAGTTTTGCCAAGGTGCGATTTGCTAAGATTAACTGTGAGTCCTTGTGCACGAAAAGTTTGCAACAGTTGTACAAGAATCAGATTGTGTTCACACCAGTTAGCTTCTACAATAAGAATGTCGTCTACACACGTTGTGATTCTGTCTTTCATGCAAAAGTGTGTATCGGATGTCGTCAAAACCAATAACATTTTCGTGAACGAGAGTCTGTGTGTCAAAAGTATTGCTTACGTTGCTGAAAGATTCAGTCTGTACTGTATCTAGTCAAATTCTTTCTGACATACTGTTATTTTCGGGAGGATGCTGTGGCATTTCAACTATTTGTACTGTTCTGTTATTTCTTCCTAACGTATTACGTTCGGGATGATACCGATTGTCTGGTTCATTCATGATAATCTGTTGTTGTGGTTGATTTTGCTGCTGGTAAGACCGACGATTCTTAAACGTACGCTGAAAATTGGGCTCATTACTTTTACGCCTGTCATGATAGTCATTACTATACGGCGCGTTGCGGTACGAGTTAAAATGATGTGTTTTCTGTACGTAGTGATTTCCTTGTTGTTGTGCGTTACTATTTGGCAGAGCCGACGCTATACGTGTTGGCGGATAAACGTTAAAGCTTGGTTGACCTTGCAGACTACATTGTTGGTTAGGTATGCTAACCGGCTGGTTTTGTTGCTGTTGTGGGGAGAAGCTTCTATTGTTACCATAATGCGTTTGCTGTTGCTGATAATTTTCTACATACTGATGATTAAAATTTTGTTTGTTATTAAAAATATGCTGGTAGTGCTTGTCATTTCAGGAGCGGCTAATGAAAACTGTCACTTTCGGTAAAACTTGTCATATCGGGTTTTCTTTACACGTTTCTAATCCTAGATAGATCGATAGTTGAAGAGTTGTTTTGATAGATACAAAGGATAGTAAAAGAGAAGGCAGCAGTACAGAAAACTAAAGGTGAAATAGCACTATTACGGCTCGGGGCCCTGTGCACGCTACGGCACATATTCATCGAAGTGTAATGAATCCCCTGAGGTCTATTACACGCTACAGATAAATTTTAGTTTCTGCGTTACAGGCAATGCCGGTGAAAATTCAAAAGCAAGTTGTTGTATCCAATCCGATTCTAGTTTCTGCGTTACAGGCCAAGCTGATGAAAATATAAAAGCAAATTGTCGTATCCAGTCCAAAGCGTGAATCTGTGTTCTGTCACTATTAAGCACTTTAAATTTCCTAACAGATAGAAAGTGTTTGTAATAAAAATTATCGTCTCTGTATGTCTGAGCAGGTTCAGGATTGTATGATAATCTATTTGTCTGTGACTGTTCGGAATCTAAGTCACGTACTCTCTGTAAATTACCTAAGTTACACTGACTGTGTGAGTGTGACAAATGTTCGGAAAGTGGCGTATGCTGTGATGTGTTAAAGGCTGAAATATTTTTCATCTCTGTCACTTCTTGCTGTAAAGTTGACAATTTTCTACGTAATGTATTATTGGACGAACCTATCTCACTGATCGTGTGCTGTAAATTTTGGAATTCGGGTGTTTGATCGAAAGAAATTGGTGTCGTATCGTCTGATTTGGTGTCATTATTGTTTTCGATAACGTCAATATGACTGGCCAATTCATCATATTTTTCAGTCAGTGCGTTTACCTGATCATCGTTTTTAGTATCACAAGCATTAATTTGTTTTTGTATTTTACGTGTGGTTTTGCTCAATTTTTTAACGTCTGCTTTGATGGCATCGGGATCCTGTATTAGTTCCAACTTTACAAGTGTGTTGGACATTGTCTGAAAGTCTAATGTGTGTGTGTCTGTTTTTGTTTTAAGATCGGAGATTTCATCATGCAATTCGGTGTTCAACTGTTTGATTTCGTCTGATGCTGTAGCAATATTGTTGTCTATGTGTATTTTTGCTTTCGTAAACAATTTACGCTTATCTTCCTGTCTCTGTGCAGTAATTGTTTCCATGACTTGTTGCTTTACTTTATTCTGTTCCAGTATAACTTTACTGTAACGTGTTTCACTGTTTTGTAGGTGGTGATTAAACCGTTCGTCAATTTGTCTGCTCTGTTGGTCAAATTTTGTGTCTACTTTCGCATCCAGCGTGCGTGAAAATTCTGCTGACATTAATTTAAACTCGTCGCGTAACTGTGTTGCGTTTTCAGAACATTGTTTAGCGACTGCACTAATTTCATCTCTAAGTAATTTAGTTGTGGCTGCATGTGTATTACTTAATTCTTGTGCCACAGATCTAATTTCTTCACTACTGTTCCTAGCACAAGCCTTAATGTCCTCACGTAATTGTTCTTTAGTATCGTGACATTGCATGGCAACGGCTGTAATCTGTTCACTAAGCTGTTTGAAATTGTTGTCTTGTTTTTCATTCAACTGTTTAGAATTGCTGTCTAGTTTTTCAATAATTTGTTTCTTCGATTCGTTAAGGTTGTCGTATTTTTCATTAATTTGCTGTTTGAGATTTTCATTAAGTTGTAGCAATAATGCCATAAATCGATCCATGCCAAAATTAGCTGCTGCATTCTCTGTGCTGTGTGATGGTGTATCTGCGTATGTCACGTTTTGTGTACCGGCAACCATTTGGTCATTGTCTGATTCACAAAAAGCTTCGCGAATCGGATGTGCACCGTTGGTCACTACATCGGAATCAAATAGATTTGACGTGGTTTGTGTATATTGTTCACCTTCGTTAGCAATATTTATCTGTTCACTGTGTAAATTTTGCAAATCAGGTGTGTTAAACTGGGCAGCGTTCATTGTAACTGAAAGTGCCGCGTCATCAATTGTCGTTAAATTACCAGAGGACACAATTGAATTTGTTTGCTCATCATTAGCATTAAAATCACTACTAGTGATCGGCACGCACTGATGATCGGTAATTAGAGGATTATCGCTATTACAGTGAGAGTCGCAAGTATTATCGATCAAATTATTTGAGTCGGCTATTTCACTCATTGCACATCGCGATGTACTGTTAACAGTTTTTCGCGGCATTTTTCACAAATCAAATTTAAGCACAAAATGCAACAAAGACGAAGCAAAAATGGAACAAACAATTACAACAAAGACCAATAAATTGCCGATGATCTGTGAAAGAAAGAGTGACAAATTAGTAAATGCGTTGCGCCAGATGCAAACTACATTTAAGTAAATAAGAGCAGATATATGACTACTTTTCAGAAATTCACAAAGAAAATACGATCCTGGCCGGTTGTCGCCAAGTGTAACCTCCCCAAAAAATTCTTTCTTTCACATTTGTAACCTCCCTACAAAATTCTTTCCCATTTTTACCTTCCCACAAAATTTTGTTACCATTTTAGTGTAACCTCAAAACAGAATTTTTCCTAAACCTCTTAATTAAATTGTCGCTCACTGATCACTTTTGAATAATTGACTGTGAATTTAACCTGGTAAATTTTGGACGTCAGCAGTGCTGCGTCATGGCCCTGAAAGATCATTCTGAATAAAAAGAGAAAAATTCTTACCTCAATGAAGTCGCCGGATAAAGCATATATATCTGCTCTTACAATAAATTTCTTCTTAGCACAGCCCTGTGCAATGCTGGCCGATAGAATTGTCATTTATCAAAGGAAGCAACTGATTTTTCTTTTGCAACAATCGGAATGATCATGGATTGGAGAAATTAGTAAATTCTTTAAATTGAAATGAATGCTTGTTAAAAATTAATTTATATGAGAAAGATTATTATTAGGACATTTTTAAAACATTTACATGGGAGTTCATATAACATTACTAGATATGCGCGAGGCTGCTTTTTACCTTATACAATAATACTCAGGCTCCGGCATCGCTGCACTGCGACCGGCCCAGCCAACACGATACACTATACCAGACCAGAGCAGACTGCAGACTAGCAACTAGCAACAACTTACTGCTACAGCTAAACAGTTCCTACACAGTCAACACTGCTCTCTGGTCAGCGATTCTCTAATACCTTGCATATCGCAGGCAGCGCATGAGCAATACATCGAAATTACATCTGCTCGGACCTCTTACAATGTAACGATATTTAGGCAGCCAGCACTAGTGGCAGTGCAAGCCTTGAACACCAGTCAAGTATGCACTGACCAGTATACAGCCCGTAGACACAGCAGCGGCAGCAGTGTCGGTCCGTCAACATCAATGTCGTCATGAAGCCTTTGCCCCCTCGTGTTAACGCACATTCCCAGGAAAGATGGCCACGGTACCCCGGATCCTGTCGTAGACTGCTCTCATGGAAGGTGTCTACTAAATCTGCTCGGATTACTTGCAGTATGGCGTGGCCATCCCAGCAGGAGAGAGAGACAGGCAGTAATAAAGTCTGCCACAGAAACGGCAGCAAGCAGTATCAGCGGCGCATACACGCGAAAATGTATAACTGTATGCTCCCAGGCCCTGCTAGATCTCCAGGAGGCCTACTGGATATTGAAGGCCACGTTTCCCCATCAGTCCTGACTCGGTAATTGGTGTTGCTCCTCATAGCGACCAGGTCCCTTCCGACAGGGTTTGTTGTTCGATGGAAAATCAAAGGCGGCTACACGAGTGGCGGGTCGACCGACATAGGCCTCACCTCTCGACAGAAAGACTGCAAATAGAACAGAAGCAGGCTCATGGGTCCTGTTTTTCTCGTTTGGCCAGCTTTCTTGCTAGCTACAGGATTACAGAACTTCGTCTTTCACATGCTTTTTCCGTCACGTTAGTATTCTGAATATTTATGCTTGTATTCGACTTAAACTTTTTTGCGACACTTTGCGCGGTCACCATTATGACGAAATCCCTCCATAGCCATGGCATTCCTGGCTTAAGCGCTCGTCTCATTTAGGGTGTCGCAATAGCTTGTCTGCTTTGCTGCTGCATCGACAGTTTCCTCTAGCTGTCGGCCTAGCTATTGGCTCATTCGTCTCTGCTTCTGGCATTGCTGGGGAAGATCACTGAAATTTTTCTAGCTGAAGCAAACGTACTAGTCCCCTCTGCAACATTCTCCCACCGTTTAAGAAATTCGTATCGGATTTCTCTGAGATGTCCCTTCGATAGTCTTGGTATACATGCACCTGCACGTAACATGATTTATAAAAAGTTCCCAATTCCTCAATCAATCTGTCTAGTTTCACCCAAAAGGTTCTTCAATTATGCTCTTAAACCTGAGCTAACTTTCTTACACTCTGTCCAGTGAACTCATATTATTATGAGGATACATTTCGTCTAGATCAATATTTATACACTAATTCAATCATTTTCCTCGTAGTACTCACAACCACAATACCATTCACAACTGTATATACGCTTTCTTAGTTAATAGGTAATTTATTAACCTAATTACTGCTTAACTATTCTCATTTCTATTAGGAAATCATTCTGTTGGTACTCGGTACACAGATGATTCAAGAAATGGTACAGTTCTTCCTCTACAGTAGATGTAATCCACAAGAAGCATACCTAGAAGCAGCACTTCGCTATAAACTATGGCATCGTTGGTCAATATTGTATGGCGTTGCTTCTCGCGATACTGTTGTATATGTTGAAAATTCTTATCTGCAGTAATTCTCTTCTTTTGCTATGATACGAATTCGTCTGTGGAATTCAGGAAGTTACAGTGAGGAAGATTAGGTTCCAGGCTGGCAACATTTGTAGTGGCTTTGCCAGCGAATACAACGTAGTTTGTGCCAGACTAACGACAGTCGTTCCAATGACAGTGCTGGGAGATGGAATGTCGTACCCACTACGTCACAGGTAGTCCCATTGATTAGTATCACGCTGTCTCGTAATTCCATCCTTGTCATGCCTCTCGGCTGCCCCTGGTCATAACAATTTACTAGCACCAATCAATAGCGAGTAAACCCAGTTGGTGCCCACTTTTTGGAAATAATGGCATGGCCATAGCACTTCTCTCAGGCATCTGGCTGCTTCTGCCTTACCACAAAACAGTTATATTTCACATGCCCATCCACTATTCTGAAACATCCTACTCAGGCAGACATCAAGACTCTCTCTTTAACAATCCCATAATACCACTGTTGGCATAATACCAAATTCAGGTGAATGAATCGTACTGGTTGCCCACAGTCCAATCTGACGAATCAACCAACACATAGAACATCATGTGTGATCGCTTCCCTCCCCTTTTCATAAACTTATTCGATCCACTGTTACAGTCAGACAGCTCGACAATACTGTATGGCCTATTACTGTAACTTCTAGCGCTATCCAGAAGGAAAGAAAGATTCCCAAAACACAATATTCCACAGTTACATTTTCAGCCTTTGGACCAATTTCAAGTGCTACTGCAAAAGATGACACATATACACGACAAATGAGTTTAAAGTCTGATATGTGCTGTAGCAAAATCTTTTGCAGTACCATTTGAAAATGGCCAAAGACCGTAACTGAAATTGTGAAATAAATAATTTCTGCAGTCAACGGTAAATATGATGTCCTTTAAAAAAATCTATCATTTCTTCATAGACTTAACATCCTGCACTGGTGATGGCAGTGGCACTTGCACCTATAGCTCCTTTAAATGGCTTGACACGTCCTGCGTGAACAACAGATGTTCTTAGTTGACAGCTGAAATTTGATGTTAACAGTGCATATCATGTCTTTGACATGATATAATCCTTGAAACTGGTCTTGCCCATAGGTGTGTAAGCATTCATCAGTAACACCTACTGTCCAATTCTATGTTGAGGTAACTTACTGACTCTCTGTTCTGTCTTTTATTATCACTCGAACGCTCTTGTATATGCTTTTTTCACTTTATGCCGAACAACTTGAAACATCTTCACAAATTTCTTATTACTTTGGACATCGACCACTTAGATGAATGTTGGGCCTAGAAAACTGGCTATTCATGTTGTTTTTTAAAGTATTACATAAATACATATGTGCCAGTATCTTCCAGGATGGTGCCTCTGAAAATGGTTTGGCCAATTTCGTTTCCCATCATATACAAGGTTATACTCTATCTCTGAAGACCTCACTGTAAAATGGACATTAATCAGCCCAATATCACTGTGTATATTGGAATCATACATAGACACAATTAATGAGAGATAGATGTCCCAATCAGAAATTTTAAAATGAACATATTCAGTTCTTCTGCTCATTGGAGGGTAGAAAGGGCTAGTCCTAAGCTTAAAAATATGTAGTAAATGGCATAGCTGTTTTATGAAATTCGAGATAAATTTAGTGCCCTGATCTGTGATTATTGTCTCAGGATCATCGAATTTTAAGAGCCGAGAGTTCTCTGGGGCTTGAGCAACTGTGTTTGCCTGTTCATCTGGGATTGTAACCACTGTAAAATAATGTGAAAAGTGATATATCATAGTATGTAATGGTTAGCCACTAGTGTTCAACTGAATGGTCCAAGAATATCAATACCTACCATTTCAAGTGGTTTGAATTTTTCCAGTAAGCTTTGTAGTGGAAACCTTTGATGGCTGAGATCTGCACACTGCATGCACAATATGAGTTTGTAACGTATTGTTCTGCATGTGTTGTTTCCCTGTTCTCTACCAATTTTTTTTAGCTATACATCAATTAGTTGCTCTCCATCTTCCATGACCTGTTAGAAGATGGTTATGTACTGGCCTCAGTACTTCAAATTCAAAAGCTGCAGGCACAACCACCCATTGTCCACATTTTGTTGCTCTGCTTGGAAAGCAGTCAGACAGTGGCTCTGTCCTAAATACCTAAATACTTCACAGTGAGCATCAGCAGCCTGTGTGTTCTACCGTTCAGCTACACTCCTACATGGTGCTTGAAAGATCCAATGTCTCTACTTAAGCTGTTGACATTGCCACACTTGCTCCCTCCCTCCCTCTTATTCACATTTACTTAATTTTAGAGCACAATGAAACAATCTGTTGTTTCTTTTCATCCCAGTACAACATCAATATGGTGTTGTCTGTTAGCACGTTAAATTTTTCTTTCACAGAGGGAGCAATGGAAGTATGTTATACCATAGATGACAGCCCACATCTCATTTCTAGTACTAGACTAATTTCGTTTGCTTTATCTAACTGATTGAATGCATATATCTCTGGGCGTTCCTTACCATACACACTTTGGCACAGAACACACCCATTCCCAAATTGCCTGCACTGCATGATCAAATAAACTCTTTTCTAAAGTTCAGAGTCACCAACACCAGGCTCAAAGCTAATCTCTGTTTTCCCTCGTCAAATGATGTTTGATTGTCGACAGACCATAGAAATTTCATTCCTTTCCATAACAAACATTTTAACTGGTCAGTAATTTCTCCAAACCTTTAACGAATTTTCGATATAAACCTGTTTTGTTGTCTGTTTGGCCGGCCAAAGTGGCCGTGCGGTTAAAGGCGCTGCAGTCTGGAACCGCAAGACTGCTACGGTCACAGGTTCGAATCCTGCCTCGGGCATGGATGTTTGTGATGTCCTTAGGTTAGTTAGGTTTAACTAGTTCTAAGTTCTAGGGGACTAATGACCTCAGCAGTTGAGTCCCATAGTGCTCAGAGCCATTTGAACCATTTTGTTGTCTGTAGCAGCAAGGAATATGGTATTTCAGAAATTAAACTTGGATCAGTTTTCACACCTTCTTGACTAATTGCATGTCTCCCTTTGCTGTAAGGTGACAATGATACACACTCAAAGTGCTGTACACAAGAGAAGATGTGGTTCAATAACTGAAGGTTATACACAAACATCCCCCTCACATAATTTGTAAACTATATCTAATGAGTCTGGAAATGATCATATTAACAGGTTATGTCAGCATGACCAACAGGTTGACTAATACAAATATTCAAAGTTAATAGTTTCTCATTGGATAAACAAAAATAAATAGTAGCATAAACAAAGGCTCAACCAAAGTAGAACAATGTCTACCAGGGGTTGACAGAGGTGAAACTCATAAAACAGATAAGGGCTGAAAAAATACAGTGAACGGTGAAGTGCAAAATGTCAGTTACTACTATACTAAAAATATAAAATAAAGAAAACCTGTCATGTAGAAATTATGTGTTAATACTTTCTTCGAAGGCTTTCTTTTTTTTTTTTAAACAAGGAAGCCTTAGGAATTATTTGTACCTATGGTTTCCCGCTCCTTCATTCTCTTCAATGAGATCTTAGAATAATTAGAGGTTACTAGAAATCTCTTCAGAAAAAAATGTAGTCATACCTTCGATTCTTCGATTCCTTATTTCTCTTTTCTGACAAAAACGTAATGGCACCACATCTAATTACAGGTGCCTGGTTATGAAGAACTTTCCCTAAACTGATGATGTGCAAAGACAGTGGTATCATGCTGCATGGTGAGCGAGAACACTTGAAGTTTGGTAGCTGGCAGGCGACAGTCTATTCAGGTAGCCACCATTAGGAACAGTAGGGTTGGCTCACTACGTGTTCGTGGTGTGAATGCGTTTCTGCCCTGGTGCCATGTATTTTCAGTGATCTGTAAGATCTCCTGTGGTATATGGCTGAAAAGTCATTGACTTTAATGTCGGTCATTCCTCGAACATCGCACAGCTGTCTACAGTTTCGACTGATGATTACGTAACTATTGTAACACTGCCTATCAGTGCAGGCTATCAAATTAAAAATAAAGTGAAGTTAATATGTAAGTAGTGCAGGCAAATACTGTTACAATTGATTTATGTAATCCTCAAATTCTCAGTTATAAAACAGACAAACGAATTTAATGTTTTACATAATGAAGTACCTGTAATTTAACACACAAACACACACACACACACACACACACACACACACACACACACACACAGACAGTAACTCACACACAGTCCTCAGTCTTATTTGTTTATTGCTTCTGTTTCTCTTAGTTTGTGATCTATTTGCATTAAATTAATGTTATGCTTTTCGTTGATTATATCAGTGGCTGTACGTAATTAGCCCTCAGTTAACAAGTAAGTAGGCCACCTCTGTAACTTAGTGGTCAGCACGTCTATCTGCTATGCATAGGAACCGGGTGCGATTGCTGGCACTACCTGCTATTTTTCCTTGGTGTGAGTACTGGGACAGAGTAAACTCAGCCTCATGTTGCCATTAAGTTCCTTGAGTGAAAAATAATGGTTCAAAAGTCAATAACGTCGACAAAGGGTTGGAAAGGAGTGAGCTGACTCCCCAACCCTTCATACCATATCCAATGACACCACTGGCAGAGGACGACACGGTAGTCAATCGGTCCTGATAGGGATATCAGGGCCAGAATACAGAGCTTTACTTTGCTATAACAACTAAGTAAAGAACGTACGAAGTGTGTGCTTTGCTTGTAAAAAAGTGTTTTAATCGGACATAATAAATCAGCCAGAATTAATTTCGTCCAGCAACAGACCGAGACGATGCCTGTCTTTCGCATAGCAGCAGAACACCAATTGTAAGTAGGCTGTTTATGTTTTCTTTATGTAAGTAGGCTGTTTATGTTTTCTTATTGGCAACGTTACGTAGCGCTCTATATGAAAATCACTGGCTGTGCTGTGTGCAGTCTGTGGCTAGTTTGCATTGTAGTCTGCCACTGTATTGTTGGGCAGGTGGATGTTAACAGCGCATAGCGTTGGGCAGTTAGAGGTGAGCCGCCAGCAGTGGTGGATGTGAGGAGAGAGATGGCGGAGTTTTGAAATTACATATATTATGACTTGTGATGATATTAAGGTAAATACATTGTTTGTTCTCTATTAAAATCTTTAATTTGCTAACTATCCCTATCAGTAGTTAGTGCCTTCCGTAGTTTGAATCTGTTATTTAGCTGGCAGTGAAACGATGAGAAACATTTCACGGCTATTGTCTTGCTAGTTGAGAAAAATGCCGTATGGCTTGCTTTATGTATTTATTTAATATCAAGTTTCTAGCTGCACTGCAGCATTGTTTAAAATAAAATTTGATGAATGTACTAATATACAGGGTGTTTCAAAAATGACCGGTATATTTGAAACGGCAATAAAAACTAAACGAGCAGCGATAGAAATACACCGTTTGTTGCAATATGCTTGGGACAACAGTACATTTTCAGGCGGACAAACTTTCGAAATTACAGTAGTTACAATTTTCAACAACAGATGGCGCTGCAAGTGATGTGAAAGATATAGAAGACAACGCAGTCTGTGGGTGCGCCATTCTGTACGTCGTCTTTCTGCTGTAAGCGTGTGCTGTTCACAACATGCAAGTGTGCTGCAGACAACATGGTTTATTCCTTAGAACAGAGGATTTTTCTGGTGTTGGAATTCCACCGCCTAGAACACAGTGTTGTTGCAACAAGACGAAGTTTTCATCGGAGGTTTTATGTAACCAAAGGACCGAAAAGCGATACAATAAAGGATCTGTTTGAAAAATTTCAACGGACTGGGAACGTGACGGATGAACGTGCTGGAAAGGTAGGGCGACCGCGTACGGCAACCACAGAGAGCAACGCGCAGCTAGTGCAGCAGGTGATCCAACAGCGGCCTCGGGTTTCCATTAGCCGTGTTGCAGCTGCGGTCCAAATGACGCCAACGTCCACGTATCGTCTCATGCGCCAGAGTTTACACCTCTATCTATACAAAATTCAAACGCGGCAACCCCTCAGCGCCGCTACCATTGCTGCACGAGAGACATTCGCTAACGATATAGTGCACAGGATTGATGACGGCGATATGCATGTGGGCAGCATTTGGTTTACTGACGAAGCTTATTTTTACCTGGACGGCTTCGTCAATAAACAGAACTGGCGCATATGGGGAACCGAAAAGCCCCATGTTGCAGTCCCACCGTCCCTGCATCCTCAAAAAGTACTGGTCTGGGCCGCCATTTCTTCCAAAGGAATCATTGGCCCATTTTTCAGATCCGAAACGATTACTGCATCACGCTATCTGGACATTCTTCGTGAATTTGTGGCGGTACAAACTGCCTTAGACGACACTGCGAACACCTCGTGGTTAATGCAAGATGGTGCCCGGCCACATCGCACGGCCGACGTCTTTAATTTCCTGAATGAATATTTCGATGATCGTGTGATTGCTTTGGGCTATCCGAAACATACAGGAGGCGGCGTGGATTGGCCTCCCTATTCGCCAGACATGAACCCCTGTGACTTCTTTCTGTGGGGACACTTGAAAGACCAGGTGTACCGCCAGTATCCAGAAACAATTGAACAGCTGAAGCAGTACATCGCATCTGCATGTGAAGCCATTCCGCCAGACACGTTGTCAAAGGTTTCGGGTAATTTCATTCACAGACTACGCCATATTATTGCTACGCATGGTGGATATGTGGAAAATATCGTACTATAGAGTTTCCCAGACCGCAGCGCCATCTGTTGTTGAAAATTGTAACTACTGTAATTTCGAAAGTTTGTCTGCCTGAAAATGTACTGTTGTCCCAAGCATATTACAACAAACGGTGTATTTCTATCGCTGCTCGTTTAGTTTTTATTGCCGTTTCAAATATACCGGTCATTTTTGAAACACCCTGTAGATATTTTATGACTACAGATCCAGTAAACAATAACTTAAAAAAAAACGAAGGAGCACAAACAGACATTTCCCTTCACAGGACTTGCACACATAATTTTCTTTTCAAGTACTTGGTAATTTCTTTTGTAGCATTAGTTTTTGTGGTGCACCACTTTAATTACATAGACATTAAGATGTGAATATACATTTCCCTTATCTGCATTGTTGTTTTTACTGTAATATTTTTTCTGCTTGAGCTATGTCATGTTTAGTTATAAGTTATTTCTGCTGCTGTTTGCCAGGCATAGTGCTACTAAATTTCACTTTGTATTACTCTGTTAAGCTAGTTTTACTATTGATTTATTTTTATTGTTGCTGCACATTGGCTCATATTATTTGTAATGTTGCATTGCTTGGTAATTTAGATTTACTGTAGCTTGCTTTGCAATTTTACATTTTTTTTTGCATTGCTGTTTGTGTTAATTTGTTATGTGCTGCTGCATTGCCTCGTCCCTTAGTTTAGCATCTGAGCTCAGTAGATTTAAGTTAGCTTAAGAGGGGGTAGCCTATAAGACAATGAGTTATGATGAATTGGAAGAAATGCATTGAGAAGCTATACGAAAAAGGTTTGGCAAAAAAAAAGTAGTGTACAGTGGAGAAAAACTATTTTTGACAGAGGATGTGGACAGAATACAGAAAGCAGGCTTAGATAGGACTTTTGGGAATAATGATGAACAAAGGGAGATCTCCATGCAAAATACTGCAGTAAAACAAACCCTGTCCTTTCCTTTTGTGTTATCCCACTATGTGTTTGTGTACCCTTGTGTATTTGTTTTCTTCCTGTCTCTGTGTAGTTTCATATAATTTTTTCTTCTTTTAATATTAAGCTACATTCACTATGATGAGGAATACTGTTCTCCTCAAATATAATTGGGATTAATAATATGTTATTTACCTTGTAAAGATGTTTAGACATTATTTATTCTGTTTTGTTTTAATGCTCATGTGTAAAGTTGATGTTTCGAACGTTATTCTGATCTTTTATGTATGTACTCATGTCATAATTCCTGTAACAGTGATGTATATGTTATTTCTATTCTTTTGTAAAGCCTGTATTACCACAAATTTTATCTGTATTATTATGTTTTTAATGGTGTATTTTGTACCTTTGTAATTGTATTCTTATGTTGTAAAATTGTAATTGACACCAGTTCATCATATTATTAACGTGTAAGTTTCATTTCACTGCACACGTTTATGTTGGTCATGGTATATGGACAATGTGTGAGAAGTAGGGACTGTTAGTGTTTGCACGTGTGTTAATAATTCAGCAAGGGACTGGATAACAGCATTGCTGGTTCTAAGGACAATTCCAAAAACTTTGTGAGTGCACAAGTGGTGGTTATGAACTTGCTATATTATCTGCAAGACTCTTCACTGGTGATTGTGCACCCGCACAGTCACAACAGATGGCTGCTGGCCATCTCTACCAGGACTACAGTGGGTCTGCTCTGTGATGACCTACCTACCAATATTCGTCAGAACTTCGAATGACTCTGCTGTGGGTTTGCTCCATTGTGGCCCATTACCTGTCAGCATGTCAAGAGTCAGCACTGTCTTTCCGTTGGAAGGACACCACTACTTCTTCAAGACTGCATGGAAATCCACTACTTCTGTGTGCCTGTCAGCATGTCAAGAGTCAGCACTGTCTTTCCGTTGGAAGGACAACACTACTTCTTCAAGATTGCATGGAAATCCACTACTTCTGTGTGCAATTTTTTTTACTAATGAGACTTTGTGAAAAAAAACTGTAATTACTATTATGATGAATGATCAGGACTGTCTTTATGGACTGTGAGAAAATTTTAGCTTTTGACCAACATTGTATCAATAAGTGTGTGCATTTTATATCATTGTTACTGTAATTGTGAAAAAAATTTTCAAATCTGTATTGGCCAGTGCCCAACACCATTTCTAAAAATTTTTTGTGGGGAGCATGGGGGCTATGTAAGTAGGCTGTTTATGTTTTCTTTATGTAAGTAGGCTGTTTATGTTTTCTTATCGGCAACGTTACGTAGCGCTCTATATGAAAATCACTGGCTGTGCTGGGTGCAGTCTGTGGCTAGTTTGCATTGTTGTCTGCCATTGTATTGTTGGGCAGGTGGATGTTAACAGCGCATAGCGTTGGGCAGTTAGAGGTGAGCCGCCAGCAGTGGTGGATGTGAGGAGAGAGATGGCGGAGTTTTGAAATTACATATATTATGACTTTTGATGATATTAAGGTAAATACATTGTTTGTTCTCTATTAAAATCTTTAATTTGCTAACTATCCCTATCAGTAGTTAGTGCCTTCCGTAGTTTTAATCTGTTATTTAGCTGGCAGTAGTGGCGCTCGCCGTATTGCAGTAGTTCGAGTAACGGAGATTTTTGTGAGGTAAGTTATTTGTGAAAGGTATAGTTTAATGTTACTCAGGGCCATTCTTTTGCAGGGATCTTTGATAGTCAGATTGCGTTGCGCTAAATAATATTGTGTGTCAGGATAAGCACAGTCGTGTATAATTGTTCTATGGGAACGTTTCACAATTACATGCAATCTATCAATTCCGCCAGAAATTTGTGGGGTATGGCTGCACGTCTATGAAGGGGGGGGGGGGGGTTTCCTGTAAGTGAAGTGGCGCAGTGATTCGTACACTCGACTCGCATTCGGCTAAATGAGCTGTTCAAATCCTCATCTGGCCACCAAGACTTAGGTTTTCCGTGATTTCCCTAAAGGAAAATGTCTCAATGGTTCCTTTGTAAGGACATGGACGATTTCATGATCCATCCTTTTGTAATCCAAGCTTGTGTTACATGTCTAACGTGCTGTCGATGGGATGTTAAACTCTAATCTTCTTCCTTTCCTGCAGGGCCACAAATTTGACAGGAAGAAGTCACAAAGGAAATAGGCGGAACGTTTCCAAGACCGCCTGCATTATACAGGATGATTCAGTTACCCGTATGTGTGGGTTTTATGCAACCTCCGACTCCTTGAAGAACCTTACACGTGAAATTCATATTCTCACGCTCACTACGCGCTATTTATTAGTACTACCGAAAGAAGGAACAGAACATGAATGTAGGAAATTTAAGATACGTTTTGCTGAATAAGTCGAAGACTGCGGCCTCAATGAAAACGAATTCCAGTAGAAAATTTAACTTCATTAAATTTGTTGCAAGTATGTCCCGTTCATTTTTTCTTTATGGTAGCAGTTTTGAGCGTAGCGAGAGAGAGAATGTGAAAATTACCCACTTCGTTTTTGAAGTTGTGGGCTGCATAAAACCCTTAGGCAGGATCAGTTGAATCACCATAGTGTTCGATTTGATTGAGATTATAGGACCGTAAGACGTGACATACTGTCGGTTACTGATACCCTTGGGCTCCCTTCGTCTTCTGAAATGAGCGTCACTTTAGTGGCGAGAAAGCCACTGCAAGTGATTCGGCTCCGCCTGCAGCGCCACACCTCGGCTCGGCTCGGCTCCGTGACGCGGGCGGTGGCGTCACGCGACAGCCGTCACGCCAGCGCGCCATCAATCTGGCGGCCGATAGAGCGCCGCGCCACTGGCGCACTACAGTATGCAGATCTGCCGCTTGTTAGCCGATAGCGCCGTGATTCATGCGGCCGGCTCGCCCCATCACGACAGCCGGCCGCAGGGTGGCGGGGAATCCGTTGCCGCGGGCCACGGCCGCTCATATTGTGTGGCCATAAAACCGGGCGGCTGTGAGTGTGGCCTCGCTCCCACGGGAGACCTGCAGCTGTGGCTCCACTGCGTGGAAGCAATATCCTGGGGCCGCGGACACGGTGGTTGCGCCAGTTCTGAGAAATTTGTCTTGTAAATACTTATATAGGGAATTCCATTTACCTTCAGACAGCTAAATATCTCGAAGACAACGCACCATATGATAAAGATGTTCTATGTGAAAAGTTAATGCGCTTATAGAAAAAAAACCGCAGTACTAAGATGGATTCGTTCGACATAAACGA
This sequence comes from Schistocerca cancellata, assembly GCF_023864275.1. Taxonomy (NCBI): domain Eukaryota; kingdom Metazoa; phylum Arthropoda; class Insecta; order Orthoptera; family Acrididae; genus Schistocerca; species Schistocerca cancellata. The sequence continues at coordinate 971,030,232 of NC_064626.1, forward strand.
AAGTTGGTAGACGTGTTTCTGTATCTGAAAGATGATATCAGTTCCGATTACACTTCAATGCGGCGCAAGTCAAATCAAGTTTGCTTTACGCACGCGCTCTAACGGTATTAAGGATTATTTACCTCTGAGATTGGAAATGGTGAATTGATGTTAGTCAAACATGCCTTTAAGGCGACAAATACTCCTGTAAGATCTCTTCACTGAGTCTGTACAAGGTCTTGTAATTCTCTGACATTGCAGAAAGACTTGGCAGGAATGTAGCCACTGTCCATGATTGCTGGCAGCAGTGGTCACGAGAATGTACGGACAGGAGAAGACCGGGCTCCGAACGACACCTGGCACTACATCTACATCTACATCCATACTCCGCAAGCCACCTGACAGTGTGTGGCGAAGGGTACCTTGAGTACCTCTATCGGTTCTCCTTTCTATTCCAGTCTCGTATTGTTCGTGGAAAGAAAGATTGTCGGTATGCCTCTGTGTGGGCTCTAATCTCTCTGATTTTATCCTCATGGTCTCTTCGCGAGATATACGTAGAAGGGAGCAATATACTGCTTGACTCTTCGGTGAAGGTAAGTTCTCCAAACTTCAACAAAAGCCCGTACCGAGCTATTGAACGTCTCTCTTGCAGAGTCTTCCTCTGGAGTTTATCATCTCCGTAACGCTTTCGCGATTACTAAATGCTCCTGTAACGATGCGTGCTGCTCTCCGTTGGATCTTCTCTATCTCTTCTATCAACCCTATCTGATACGGATCCCACACCGGTGAGCAGTATTCAAGCAGTGGGCGAACAAGTGTACTGTAACTTACTTCCTTTGTTTTCGGACTGCATTTCCTTAGGATTCTTCCAATGAATCTCAGTCTGGCATCTGCTTTACCGACGATCAACTTTATATGATCATTCCATTTTAAATCACTCCCAATGCCTACTCCAGGATAATTTATGGAATTAACTGCTTCCAGTTGCTGACCTGCTATATCGTAGCTAAATGATAAAGGATCTTTCTTTTTATTTATTCGCAGCACATCACACTTGCCTTCATTGAGATTCAATGGCCTTTCCCTGCAACATGCGTCAATTCGTTGCAGATCCTCCTGCATTTCAGCCTAATTTTCCATTGTTACAACCTCTCGATATTCCACAGCATCATCCGCAAAAAGCCTCAGTGAACTTCCGATGTTATACTCAAGGTCATTTATGTCTATTTGGAATAGCAACGGTCCTACGACAGTCCCCTGCGGCACATCTGAAATCGCTCTTATTCGGAAGACTTCTCTCCGTTGAGAATGACATGCTGCGTTCACTACCGAGAAGGAAGACCATCGTGTTCGACGTATGGGTTTGGCGCGTCGTACTGCATCTGCAGCAGAAATTTCAACAGCAGTTGGCACCACAGTGAGACATCGAACTGTTACAAACCGTTTACTACAAGGACAGCTCCGCGCCAGACGCCCTATAGCCTGCGTTCCACTGACCACAAACCACCGTCATTTGCGACTTCAGTGGTGTCAAATCAGGGTGGAGGTCTCTTGCATTTTCTAATGAAAGCTGTTTCTGCCTCTGTGCCACTGGTGTCAGTGTGTTGGTTAGAAGGAGGCTAGTTGAGGGCCTGCAGCCAACATATCTGCGTCCTAGACATACTGGACCTACATCTGGAGTTACGGTCTGGAGTGCGACAGCAAAACCACTCTGTGCTTATCCCACACACCCTGAGTGTGATTCTATCTAATGATTGGATCTGTTGTGCTGCCATTCATGAGCAGCATTAGAGGGGTCGTTTTCCAACAGGACAAAGCTTACCCACATACCGCTGTTGTTGCCGAACATCCTTTACAGTGTGTCATCATGTTGCCTTGGCCTGCTCTGTTACCAGATCTGTCTCCAATCGGGCACATATGGGACGTCATCGGACGGCAACTCCAGCCTCATCCACAACAAGCATTAACCGTCCCTGTGCTGACCTACCAGATGTAACAGGCATGGACTCCATCCCACGAACTGACATCAGGCACCTGTGAAACACAATTCATGCACTGTTACACGCTTAGATTCAACATTCTGGCATTAAGAGTGGTTATTGATGTACCAGCATTTCACATTAGCAACGATGTATCTCACGCTTACATTAACCTGTGAACTTGCAGTGTTAATCATTTAAATACGTTACCTAGACAAACGTATCCCTAAAATTTCATTACTCTGCATTATTATTTTTTCGTGTTGCAGTATTTTTGCGTCAGTATATTAGTAAAGGAAACGTCTGTCTCTGCTACAGTTTGACACCTCCTAACCACCCCTCCAGCATGGGCGGGAACAACTTTGTAATTCTAAATGAGAACTCTATTTTTATTGCGTATTCGTATTCTGCGCCAAAAAAATACTCACGGTTTACTCAAACCATTGTTTTCCATTCGTGGTAGATGGCGATGTAATCGACAAACATCAAGTATGTATATTTTTCCATTTAAGAACCGACACATTTGATTATACATTTCACTTACTATGTAAATGTAAACTTTTGTGTTCTAAAGGTTGACATTTATGTTCGAAATTTTCTTTAGTGTGTCTGACTTGATTGTACGGTAAAATATGGTTAGGCGTTTCAGTGTCTCCTTAGAAAGTTCGTTTAGCATGATCCAGGAACGCCGACGTTGATGTATTAGTTTTCTGTTCCCATCGGGATGCTTGATTTCGGTGAGTTCCATTGCCTCTCACTATTGGGGTGTTCGATTGCGGTGACAGTCCATGGCTGGTGCGCCTGTCAGTATCACTTCGTGGACATTTTATCTTATTGCCATAATTGTGGTTTGTATTCCGCTGGTAGCCGGGTAGCGCCCAGGGTGAAAATGAAGGCGGTTGGATAGAAACACGCGCCGAATTCAGTCACCCTGTCGGCGGGGTTCGAGGGCGCCACAGAAATCAAGCATTCAGAAGGTATCTACGTTATCGTACAAGTAGCTTGATTGCCATAAATGTAAATAGCTATTCATATCATTTGCACTGTGCAACACTCAGGTAACGTCTGAACAATATCAACCGTTAGATCACAAAGGTTTACATTTACATTCTAAATGAAATGTAGAAACGATGACGTCGGTTCTTAATTGCCAGAACAGGCACACTTGATATGTCTATTACAGCGCCACCTACCACGAAGGGAAAACAATGGTTTCAGTAAACCCCTTTGGCGTAGAATTGGAGTACGCAATAAAAACGGGGGGATTTCCACCTGACATTGCAAAGTTTGTCTGCAGCGCAGGCACATGTCCCCTTTACTAATATTACGTTTTCACCTAGAACTTTGTTTTCATTCAATGCATCGATTTCGAGATATTTAGTTGCCTGAAGTTAAAACGAACCTCCTCAAGGTTGGTTGTTTTTTAGTTTGGCAACGTCGAGATCATTAGACAGATAACCACACCGGAAAAATTTAGTCACCCTGCCTGCACGAGATATTGAACTAACACCATCTTTAACCATGAAGATGACCTCAATTAAGGGAGAAAGAGAGGCCATCATCTTTATCAGGAATGCCGTAGCCAACTGGAGAGACTCGATGATTAGACCCAGCAGAGCCACGAAACTGTGGTGATGTTGACTGTAGGTTTCAAATGGTTCAAATGGCTCTGAGCACTATGGGACTTAACTGCTACGGTCATCAGTCCCCTAGAACTTAGAACTACTTAAACCTAACTAACCTAAGGACATTACACATATCCATGCCCGAGGCAGGATTCGAACCTGCGACCGCAGCGGTCGCGCGTTTCCAGACTGTTGCGCCTAGAACCGCTCGGCCATCCCGGCCGGCTGTAGGTTTCCCTCGCTATCCTCGATATTGCTAGGTTTCTCTATGGGATTCAGCGGGCCAGTCGACGTGCGACAGGTGTCTGTTCATCAAAGTATTAAAGTATGCATGCGGTTCTGTGAACAAGTTTATTGGCATCTTTGGAGATGAGAAACTCCAGAACAAACTTATCATAAACATATAAAAGAAAGCGCAAAACTTGGCTACCGAGGATGCTGAAGTAAAAATCTTAGTTAATGTTTACGGCAACCTGAATGAATGGGGACCCAAGTTATGATACCAAAACATCACAAACCATCTCGGGTTTGAACTGAATCTTCCATTCACTGCACATTTAGTTGTTGGTGCTCTAGGCGCCTTTCAACGTTTGATAAGAGGTGAAATCGCACCTCATCGGACCACAGGACACGTCTCCAGTCTGTAGTAACCAAAACCAACCGCGGGAACGCCTTGGGCTGCGGATCGGAGCCGCCAGGCGGGGAAGCGGCCGGCGGTGGAGCACGCACCACCGGGTACACACAGGACGAGTCGGACGACAGACCAACGACAACTGACAACAACCGACCACGACCGACTATGAGCGACGCAACAAGGAAGAGATAAACAATGGAGGCTTGTGGAAACCACAACACCAAACGTAAATCTACTCGGAACCGGAGCCAGGCAAATGTCAACAACGAGCAACGACCAGAACGCAATACCGCCGAGATAGAAACGAAATCCAGAGCGAATACCAGACTGACTGGATTAGGTTTTTTTTTCTTTATTGTATTTCAATTCCTCACCGGGGCGGACTGGCAGCAGCATATGCGCTGCTCTTCAGCCGAAAGACATAGAACAAACAATAGAAGACATTTAAAAATAACAAAGGAGAGAATATGGTGAACGTAGATATAAAAAAAAGGGGGGAACATCATGGAAGGCACTAGACAAAAAACGGGGTGATCGTAAAATGGAGATAAAAAACTGTTAAAACTGTTTAAAAGTAGCATACACAAAAAGCCACACACTGCGACAATTAAAAGAACACAAGGCACAGTATGACTGGAGCATAAAAGGTATCGACAGATGGTGTGGCACATAACAAACACTGACGGCGAACCTCAAGGCAGTACACAATTAAAATCACACCTCTTGACGCACAGGAGAAACAGCACTAAACACAACATTGATGTGGCACACTGACGATGATCAAAACAGAGGACCTGTCAGGCGCAAGGAGATGAGGGAGACTGGAAGAAGGGAGGGAGGGTAAGAGATGGGGGAGATGAGCGGGGGGCATGCTGAAGAGGGTCAGGTAGGGAGGGGTGTGGGAAGGAAAGAGGCAAGTATGGGGTGCAGGGTCTCAGGGGAGGGGGGAAGAGGTGGAAAATCCGCTCTGGGAGAAGGAGGGAAGAGAAAAAAAGGGGGCCCTGGGGAGGGGGGGGGGGAACATGGCCAGGTTATAGTTGGAAGGAAGGGTAGATGTCACGGCGAAGTTCGTCATCCGGGAGGGGGAGGCGTTGGAAATTGCCCTGATGAAGGAGATGGAGGGTGTGGAGGTGGAGAGAGGGAGGGATACAGCGACAGAGGTGCGGCAACGGGCGGGGGGTGGAGAGGAAGGAGGAAACCAGAGGGTGGGAGGGATCAAGCCTGCGGACAATGTAAAGGATGTGGAGATGTTGGAGGAACAGGAGGAGGTGGGGGAAGGGGATCAGTTCATACAGGGGCCGTGTGGGGGAAGGAAGGCGGATACGGAAGGCAAGGCAGAGCGCATGGCGCTCAAGCATTTGGAGGGCCTTGTAAAAGCGGGTGGGGGCGGAGATCCAGGCAATGCTATCATAACAGAGGATACGATGGATGAGGGATTTGTAGGTGTGGAGAATGGTAGAAGGATGCAATCCCCATGTCCAGCCAGACAGGAGTTACAGAAGGCGGAGGCGGGAATGGGCTTTCTGCTGGATGGTGATGAGGGGTCCAGGTGAGGTGTCGGTCGAGGGTGAGGCCAAGGTATTTCAGGGTTGGGGTGAGCTGGATGGGACGACCATAAAGGGTGAGGTAGAAATCATGGAGGCGAAAGTAGCGATTGGTGCGGCCTATGATGATTGCCTGGGTTTTGGAGGGGTTGAGACGGAGGAACCACTGGTTACACCAAGTGGTGAACTAGTTAAGGTGGGTTTGGAGGGTACGTTGACACCGTTGAAGGGTAGGATAGAGAGCCAGGAAGGCAGTGTCATCAGCATACTGGAGAAGGTGGACTGGTGGGGGTGGCTGGATTAGGGCAGAGCGGGTCCCTATATACGAAACCGGAGGGAGCGGCTATTGGCCGCTGTCTGCACGTGTCGTAGCGGTGGCGCCCTCGCTGCGCGGAATAGCCGCCGCGGAGGCGGAGCCCTCTATGGGCTGACCACGTCCATTTGTTCTGGCGCGTGTTCGACTTCCGCGGCGGAAGGTACTAGACAGTCTGCACCTGTGCAACTGTCCAGTTCCTGTATTCTGTGGTCCACTGAAGAAGTACATGTTTATGTACCGCTGTGCGCAGTGCCTTTTGAGAGGTACCTGACTTCAAACGTACGTTTCAAGGAGTCCTCCTCGCAATGTTTACTAGGAAACTGGTTGAGATGGACTTGCACTCACTGACAGCAGTGATTCTATACATTCGTCTGGCACTACATCACTTCATAAATTTCTTCATTGATGGAGGGGTAAGTAACTGCCAGGTACCAAGTCTACGCAACCTAGAGCCCTCCAGACCGACCAGCGTACTCATTTAAGAGGGTGAGCTTAAATGTCTGTAGAGTAGCACAAAATATTATTATGTACTACCATGCTCAAAAGTACCCGAACGACCTTAATTGCGTTACCCCTGATTTCCATAGAGCCCCAGTAATGTTTCTTGAAGGTACTCTATTGTCTTTTGGGTACAGTCGGATGATTACACAAAACCGTTACCGTACGTTACCTTAAGAGATCACTGCTCTGAACAGCAATCAGAGCTAAATTAATAGTCCTTAATGATTGTAGATTCAAATTCATTACAATAAGTGACATTTAAAATATGTTACTACTCTCATATGTATCTGAGATAACTGATAAATATGGTTTTATCACATATGTCATTCAGGAACTGAAGTATTCCTCACACGCAATATTTCTACAGAATCAAAAGTAGATGTTTATTTAAACAAGTTAACTCAGAACGCAAACAGTCTGTTGATTCTCATGCAGTAGTGCAAAAGAAAATAAAAATTCTCCAGAAAATCTTCTTAGTAATGCGATGGAAAAGGTAGTTACAAATAACTGTTCTTCAACAGAACGACGATCGATTTTTGAGAGAGTAGATTACGTTCTCTTGACCAATGAAAAGTCTATCATCAAAACAAAGTACGCTTTCAAAGGTCTATCTCAAGAGCATCATCACTTGTCCACGCCGCAGAACATCAAGGCTCGTATCACAGACAGAGGGAGCGCAGCCGTCCAGGGAGGCGAAGGCGACATCCGATCCGAAGAGATGTCCAAACGTTGATGGTACATCAGTCTCTGGCTGGCGAAAACGAAACTGGTTATATCCAGCTGCGAGCGAGCAGCAATACTCACGGGGCGGAAAGTTACAATTTTCCTGTGAGCTGTCGAAGTTGCGGCGGATATAGCAAGAGGGCTTGTCCGGAGTGACCCCCGTTGCTATCTTCTGCACCATTTGCCTGGTTACTGCAAGGCACACTGGATGGTGAGCCACATTCCACGGGAACCTGCCTGAACGCAGGGATCGAACTGACAATAACCCGCAAGCGTAGACGCGTTGGAGCTGACGGCGGAGTCGAAGACGAGGCCGAGAGACACGTCAGAAATACTTAGTCAAGAGTAAATACTGAATAAGATATTTTGAGAATATCTGGACTCCCATAGCTCTATGATAATTCGAAAAACTCTTCCTTTCTCGGAGGTCTCCCAACTACCTGTTACCGTCATTCGCCAGTCTGTTTTTTTATAAACTGGTTAATGAGTTAACTAGTTAAATAAATCATGCTCCATGGAAATCTTAACATCCACAGCGTATCACTAGTAATTTCACAGTACTTACGTTTGTATGTGGATATATGCAGTTAGAAAGTCACCAATTACAAATTTTCTAACAACAAACATGGCAGCAGATTTAAAGCATTTGTTGTTCAATTGTCATATAGTTAATTATATAAGTGCCATGGATTGTGTCCCTGTGCTGCATGAAAAGCGGCAATTCGCCAGAACGGAAACTTTTATCGTCATCATAAGCTGTCCAAAGCAATGTTCTGTTACCGACATTGCTGGACAGTTTTAGACACTTTACAACTTTTCCATTCGTCTCGTAGTAGCTTTACATGATCTTTGATCTCTTTTGTGTTCTAGTACACGTTTTCCGTTCTCTTCATTCATTCATTTAACACACGACCACAGCATTCTATTTTTATTGCTTACTGTCTCTTCTCTCTCGTCTTGTCGGTGTTGATGTTTCATTTCCACTTGCTCCAGATGGATATTATTCGAAACTTCTTCCTCATACCTAAACCAATGCTCCGCGTTACTACTTTTTCATTAAGAAACACGTATTTGAGGGCGTACCTATGTTTATCCAGTCATGCTCTTCTTATGTCATTTAGTTTGCTACATACTTTGGCTCAAAATACGTCATTTTGTTTCCTACATACACTATGTGATCAAAAGTATCCGGACACCTGGCTGAAAATGACTTACAAGTTCGTGGTGCCCTCCATCAGTAATGCTGCAGTTCAATATGGTGATGACCCACCCATAGCCTTGATGACAGCTTCCAATCTCGCAGGCATACGTTCAATCAGGTGCTGGAAGGTTTCTTGGGGAATGGCAACCCATTCTTCACGGAGTGCTGCACTGAAGAGAGATATCGATGTGGGTGGGTAAGGCCTGGCAGGAAGTCGGCGTTCCAAAACATGCCAAAAGTGTTCTATAGGATTCAGGTCAGGACTCTGTGCAGGCCAGTTCATTACAAGGTTGTTATTGTCGTGTAAACACTCCACCACAGATCGTGTATTATGATCAGGTGCTCGATCATGTTGAAAGATGCAATCGCCATCCCCGAATTGCTCTTCAACAATGGGAAGCAAGAAGGTGCTAAAAACATCAATTTAGGCCTGTGCTGTGATAGTGCCACGCAAAACAACTTGTGGTGCAAGCCCCCTCCATGAAAAACACGTTCACACCATAACACCAGCGCCTCCGAATTTTACTGTTGGCACTACACACACTGGCAGATGTCGTTCACCGGCCATTCGCCATACCCACACCCTGGCATCGGATCGCCACATTGTGTATCGTGATTCGTCACTCCACACAACGTTTTTCCACTATTCAATCGTCCAATGTTTACGCTCCTTACACCAAGCGAGGCGTCGTTTGGCATTTTCGACGTGTTGTGTGGCTTACGAGCAGTTGCTCGACCACGAAATCCAAGTTTTTCACCTCCCACCTAACTGTCATAGTACGTGCAGCGGATCCTGATGCAGTTTGGAATTCTGTACGCTTTTGTGCTGTACGTGTCCCTTCACGTTTCCACTTCACTATCACATCGGAAACAGTGGACCTAGGGATGTTTAAGAGTGTGTAAACCTCGCGTACAGACGTATCACACAAGTCACACCCAGTCATGTGACCACGTTCGAAGTCCGTGAGTTCCGTGGAGGGCCCCATTCTGATCTCTCGCGATGTATAATGACTACTGAGGTCGCTGATATGGAGTACCTGGCAGTAGGTGGTAGCACAATGCACCTAATGTGAAAAACGTATGTTTTTAGTGGTGTCCAGATACTTTTGATCATATAGTGTACTTTGGCTTCAGTTATTGTGTTTCTCAAAATTATATTCATTTCTTTCAGGTTCCCTTTCATTTCCTCTTTTCTTTTCAAAACCTTGCAAGAGATCGCTTGCTTTATCATAAATATGTCCAAGTGATGCTAAATGTTATTATCTTTACATGTAGAAAAGTATTATCTTCTCAACGATCTTCAAATCGTGAGCTATATCCCTAATTTTTATATATGACATTACTGAATTTTCTCAGGCACTTCTGTTGCCTTAGTCTCCGGTCACTTTCAGAACTGAAATTAATCATCAAATTATCTAATTTAGTAGGATTTCATTCTGAAGTGCTTGTGTATCCATGTATCACCATAATAAAATGAAAACAGTGAATGGATGGGGGGAGTATGAATGAGAACAGTGGCGTATTCAAGTTTACAAAAATAATGACAAGTTTTTATTCGTCCTTTTATAACTACAATATCAATCTTACAAAATAAATGAGAAACATAAATCAGGAAAGAAATAGTGCTTGATTCTCAAAGCATTCATGGGGTTGGAAACTATATTACTTCTCCATTGAATTAATCCCTTTTACAAAGCAATCAGACTTCGTCTACATAAATCCACGGTAAGGTCAAATTCTGTTCAACTGGAATCAACTACGACCAGGTACATCACAAGCCATGCTTCACGGAGAACAGAGAGCTATAATATCATTTAACACCCCAACACCGGTGCAGAAATACTTTATCCTTTCACCTTGATTCAGACGGCAGCAGAAAACGCACACTGTGGGCGAGGGGTGGAGAACGGCAGCAGCTGTAATATTCGGACGCGACCACGAAAACTACACAGACCGGCGTTGTGATTATTAGAACACGGGAAACCTCTCTATCAGAGACCTGAATCCCGACAGATTGCAGTGTAAGGTGCACCTATTCGCTGGTCTGGCCAACCAATTTGACTCACAGGCACGACGGCATGTGCTGGAATTGTGAAACATCAGACGGCCGACTCAGGATGAATAAGTTCACCCTCATGACACACGATATGTCCGAGATGACATGCAGTTCCACTGTCGGTAAAGTTGGAACCAGCCACTGGCTCTTAGTTTACCACAAGTTCCGTATCACACGTCTCATCCACTAGGTTCAAATGGCCCTGAGCTCTATGGGACTTAACATCTGAAGTCATCAGTCCCCTAGAACTTAGAACTACTTAAACCTAAATAACCTAAGGACATCACACACAGGTCGCCTGGTTCCAGACTGAAGCTCCTAGAAGCGCTCGGCCACCCTGGCCGGCTCATCCACTAGGGAGAGACCTGACGTTCGCCACCAAGAGAGGATCAGAAGATTAAGAAGGGAAATATCCACACTCACTTTCCACCAAGCCTCATAGAGGAGCCGAATTAACAGAACTAACCCCTTGCACATTCTACAAACCAATCAAAGCATCCTCCACTCACAGAATCTCCGCTCTTGACTGTTCTGTTGGCGTGGTAGCCAATACAGACGCGGCACCATGGCTCCCACGCTGGTGGAGCAAGCCTCGGCTTTCGTTATTCTGAGGAGAGCCAATCAGCCACTCAAAATCGCTCTTGTCTGAAGAAAGAAGATTTTAGTCTAGGGTGGCGTCGTTCTCACAGTAAGCATGGCCACGTTTTGGCAAAAAACGTCTTCCTAGACGGGACTGAAGTCCCTCATTTATGAAGAGATCTAATCTTTCCATGCCGACCATTTGTAATTTCTGAAAGACGGCTGTTAAGCTTCCCAGACAATCATGCCTGTGAAATATATGTTTTCTCCTATTGCTAACAGAAATTGGTGACTTCCTGGCGTCGGCGGAGTTGCAGTCTTGCCTCCGTTAATAATGGGCACCGGCCACTCTGATCGTATTGTAACAGCTCGTAATATGAGAGTACTTACAGTTTTATGACTAACATGCCTTTTGCACAAAAGCTCAGATTACAGCAGTCTCTCTTCAATAGCTTGCACCACCCACTTTCCACCATCTGACCACCTTTGTGATAGTTGTCTGACCCAGGTAAAACATTTTGCGAGTCGGCGCCCTCCCGCTCCAGCCGTAAGTGGGAATAGTGGAGTCCCATGGCCCAAGTTTCCTCATCAGGTATAATTCACAGAGCGCTGCTTCCCTGAATCACTCACACAGCCAGGTTGCTGAACACAAGATACATGGTCCACAATCGATCTTTCTCCCAGTTCTCAATCACCTCCACTATTGCCCCTTGGGTACAAGTTCTTTACCATGCAGTTATAAGGACATTCTGCTCACCATTTCCTCATGTAAAATCGTCATAAGCCACACATACCAAATGTAGTATTGGGGAACACGGAGATCATGACCTAAAATACGAATATTAATCCGACCAACAGAGTAGTTAATTGGAGAAAAGTGGCTTGCCATCTTTAATCTCTCCCTTAAATTTCGTTTCTTTTCTTGTTTTACTTTGTCCATTTTTTCTGTGTTGTTTCTTTTCTTGAGGCTTGCTCTATTTCCTTGTTATGACCGTTCCTAAATTTGTCTGTGTTTCTGTGAAATTACTTTATAAGTCCTTTGACCCAATTACTGTCTCAGGAACAACGCTGTGGATTCTCCTAAGAATTTTCCAGTCTTGTTGCCTGATGTCATGAATTTTCGTCATCCTTTTAATTGCTGTGGTTTCTGCCGCCTACAAAATTTTTGTTGAAAAAGTACCTGTTGTAGTGTCGAAATTTTGAATTGCGTGGTATTACTCCTTTAATGTAGTGTTTCTATATTGGTTCGTGCCGCTTTTGCAGTTAGAATATTCTTTCTGTTGTGGAGATTGGTTCAGTCTTGTTCAAAATGGCCCTGAGCACTATGGGACTTAACTTCTGAGGTCATCAGTCCCCTAGAACTTAGAACTACTTAAACCTAACTAACCTAAGGACATCACACACATCCATGCCCGAGGCAGGATTCGAATCTGCGACCGTAGCGGTCGCACCGTTCCAGACTGTAACGCCTAGAACCGCTCGGCCACTACGGCCGGCTCAGTCTTGTTCTTTGGCTGGTTTCTACTAAATACTGTAAGTGAGTTACCAGTGAGATTTTACAATATTTTGTTTTCAGTGGGAGTTTTACTGTTGGGTTTATGACCATATACTGAGTTTTTTCTAGGAAATCTGGAGTTCGGTTTTATAGGACACTTCATCAGGTTTAGCTAGAGCCTGTTTAGTTTCATCTTTCTTGTTCGTTATTACAGCCAGAACGCCTACGAAGGCTAGTATTTCACAGGGACTCTTTTTTCCTTTCTCCTTTCAAGTTTGAATAACTATGACCCGTTTTTCCCATTCTCTGCTTATTTTTTCGAATATGAATTTGAACTAGAGTGGCGATAAGGCCTTTTCGGGCTCCTTTATCAATTCCGAAAGAGCTTGAGATTTCTCTCATAAATTTCACTTTTCATGTTGTTCACAATATTTTTTCCCTGATGGTAACCCTCCTTTCCATTGGCTGCTAATTCTTCCGTCTGTCAACAGAATGGCAAAGTTTTACGAGCAAAAAAATGTTACTGCATCTACATCTACATCTACATTTATACTCCGCAAGCCACCCAACGGTGTGTGGCGGAGGGCACTTTACGAGCCACTGTCATTACCTCCCTTTCCTGTTCCAGTCGCGTATGGTTCGCGGGAAGAACGACTGTCTGAAAGCCTCTGTGCGTGCTCTAATCTCTCTACCAGCATCATCTCACGTGAAGTACGATTTCCAGCTCAGTTCAACACAGGATCCCCCTTCCCTGAATCCCACCTGATAAGTGAATCAAGAATTGGTGGTTGTTTTGGTAATTAAAATTGTTCAGATAATGTTTCACAGTAACTGAGGAGTCTGCTGAAATATTTCACTAGAGTTTGATAGTTTTTTTTTCAATTTGTTCCCATTGACCCAACGGGTCGTTCGAAAACAGCCGAGGAGGCTGGTAGCCATCGAAATTTTCTCTCAAGATCTTGTAAGAAATGCGGGTGTCGTTTGAGCCGAAGACTTGTTCTATTTCATTCGGAAAGCTACTATCATAGTTGCGCTTTTCTCGTTGAATAATTGTAGAGACGTTATTTCGTACATCTACAAATTTTTGCCACATTTATGTTGTGTTATAGCTATTGAAATTATTTCACGCTTTAATCCTAAATTCGTCAGCTTGATCGCAAGTGACTTTTCACCACCCGTTTTTTTATCCTCTGTTTCTGGGGTTGACCTAGTTACATCGGTTGCTTCAGTGTGTCGGCGAGTTGTGACCAGTTTTTGGTATACACCGCACAGATTTCTTCAGTGACTTTCCTCTGTTTGAGTTCTTGGTATTCAGCCCAGAAGATGTGGGTTACGCTTCTGCGTTTTCCGTTGGGCTGAAATTTTCCCTTCATTTGGAGTAAGTGATGGTCTCACTTGAATAATTCTCTCCTGATTTCGTTTTTGTTATATTTCTTATTTTCTTTTCTGGTTACGGCAATGAGGTCAATCTACAATACAAAAAATGTTTTATTGGGAGATTTCCATGTCTTGCAGACATTGTTATGAGATTAAAAACTTTGGCATTCACCATGTTTATTAGCTCTGTTGTGAATGGAGGATGGTCCTATGGTTCTCGTGTTTCTTTTCCTTTCATGAAAGGCCATTAAAGTCACCTTGTAGAATCATGAGCTTATGTTTCGAATATACTTTTTTTCAGAGGCTATACACAGGGTGTTTCAAAGTCTTTGTGATAAAGCTTCTAGGGGTGATGGATCACGTTAGAGAAACAGAGATAAAATATTCCCTGAATTTCCCAACGACGCTAGCCATTCTTAAGTATCCGTCGGCCCTGGGACAACGGGATTAATCGAATGAGGAGGGTCTACTTAATCAAGTATACAGCATGCTACCCACGACTTAACATCTGAGATCACCAGTCCCCTAGAACTTAGAACTACTTAATCCTAACTAACCTAAGGACATCACATACATCCATGCCCGAAGAAGGATTCGAACCTGCGACCGTGGCGGTCGCGCGGTTCCGGACTGAACCGCTCGTCCACTGCGGCCGACTACATGAAAACGTCTAAGATTGCGGCCTTGCCGCTTCTCAGGACCAGAAACAGTCTTATATGAGGTCTAGTGTCGACAGGTAGTTTCAGCGAACATTTTGTTTCTAGCAAAATTTGTTGTCCATGAGGTGACCGAACACCGCTGACATCTTTGGCAAAGATTGAAATACGCAGTATAAACTACCTGACAAAAAAGGTGAATCTCCCAGAAGGAAAGACGAAACGAAATGAAACTATTCCGTTTGAGAAGGCATGTGATGTTTTGGTGATTACACTCTCGAGCCAAGTTTGCAAAGAACATGGTAGTATGAGCTCACTTATCAGTACGGCGCCGCATTTCCTCTGTCCCGGAAGCATGCACTGATTCAGTTGGGAACAGTGTCACAAAGCCGTTGTGTATTCTCCTGAGGCAAACTGGCTCCCAACTGTTGAAACTAGTATCTCAACATGATGCAGACAGTTCATAGAGTCACGTTCCGTGTGTGGACGAGCATTCTTCTGTTGAAAAATGACATCCAGATATCGCTACTTGAGAGGAAATAGATGAGGACGCGGGATGTCCATGGCTTACCATTGTGCCATGAATTCCATCAGTCACAATCAGACGTGACCTGACGTCACACCATGTCAGGAATAACATCGCGGAGTTTCTGCAAGACACTGGAAGAATGGGACCTCTGCTCAGGTCGTCACCATATTTCCCGACGAAGGTTACCCAGGGAAGAGCAGAACCGCGATCAGAGAGACCCTATTTATCAACTGTCGATGCTTCCCGGTCATGCCACCATTTTAAATGCAGCCATTTGTGTAATGTTGTTAACGAGAGTCTACGCAAGAGACGATAGTTCCCTACTCCGGCTGCTATAATCTACGCAAGAGACGATAGTTCCCTACTCCGGCTGCTATAATCTCCGACCGATGGTGTGGGATGACACAGAATATTTCAGGGTCTCCGTTACTTGTTTTCGGATGGCAAGCACAGATTACAATGCAGTTGTTGCACACGGGGAAATATCCATTACCATTTACTTGTTGCACATAGAGCAATCTTCCACTGTGGTGGTGAGAGATGGTTGGCGACGAATGTGCATGCCCTCACATTGCTATGCGGGTACCACGTCAGGCCACTGTCATACCCGATTCTGGATATTGGACGATTCGACCATCCGAATGGAGACTCGTAACGAGGCCCCTTTGAGACTCTGGTGGGTGCTGTTAACGCCGTTTCACACGATTGCGCAGCACCCTATGTCCTTCACTGTGTTCATAATCATCTGACGCTGTTAACGCTCATATACAGGTGAACATTAATATAACAGACAGACAAGTTGCAGCGACGGATTCCTATGAACGTGTGTCCGGAAATGAACGGTATGCGTGCAACTACTACAAATCGTCCCCGAACACAGTTCAGAGCAGCAGTGCATCCACGTCACAACGGATGTTCGAAGTGGCCTCCATGGAATGGAATGCACGCGTCCACACGTCGCATCGTCGAGTGTCGCAGTCTCTCGCACGTTCCGGTCTCTCTCAAAATAGCGTCACAGGCCTCGTGAACACGCTTTCAGCGTACACAACGCTTTCCACATGCCCCCCAGAAGTAAAAATCCAGGAATTTTAAGTCCGGTGATCCAGCAGGCCATGCTACAGGGCCTCCGCGTCCTATACAACGTCCGGAGAAAATGTTGTTGAGGTCTCGGTGAACTGTAATGCAGAAGTGGCTTGGTGCTCCATCATGAAGAATCCACATAAAATGTATTTATAAAGTCACATGACCAAGCAGCCCAGGCAGAATATTCCGAAGGAACTGCAGGTGCGTTCCTCCACAGAGGCGTTATGGAATAATAACCGGTCCAAGTATGTGGCCGCCAAGAATCCCTGCCCACACCTGGGTGCTGAACCGATCTGATGAGACGCCTCAACCATTCCCCGTGTATTGTCTGCAGCCTACAGACGATGATTATGCAGATTGATGGTGCCAGTTCCGGTAAAGGTTGCTTCGTCGGTATAGAGAACTGATGACAGAAATCTCATAGTTGTGATTTGGTGCAGAAACTATCGACAAAATCCTTCCCAAGGAGGAACATCCGCTGCTGATAGATGTTGCACTAATTATAAGTGATCGGAATGGTAGCGGTTGTCATGCAGGATGCATGTAATCGTACTTTGGATTCCACAACGTTAGCCGGAAGGGTCTGCACATCAGGAACCAGTTCAGCTTATATGGAGCTTGTATTAGAGCTCATCTCAATATCCTGTAGAACCCGGTCCCCCAAATTTGGTGTAAGCACTGTCGTACCCCTCTGCATGTTCGTCTGTCTGAAAGGACCCATGTTCACACAAACGCCCAAAGAGGACTTCAAATGTTGTGTGATGTGCACGGTGTCTGTGAGGGTACTTGTTTTGGTAAAGCCGTGCTGCCTCTCGACCATTTCCATCTGCTTGGCCGTATACAAACCCCATCTCGGCTTGTTCCCTAAATGAATATCGGACCAATCTGCTGCTTACAGTACGCTGCGTCAGTCAAACAGCCTGAAACACATAAGGATCACGCGGCTCGTGGTAAGAGGAACCTTTATTCGTCAGCGCTATCTACCGTCCCAAAGATACATTTCTGGACACATGTTCATTGGACGTTTTTTCCTCCATTTCTGGTCATGGATCCGTCCCTGCAGTTTGTCGGTTTTATTCATGTTCACCCTGTATACCATTCCAGGCCTGATAAAAACTCTGAACATGAAAGTCAGTAATACAATATCGTGACCATATTAACTGTCAAGGACAACTGCAGCTCTGAACATTTACTATCCAGATGGTGCGTAGGTGTACGAAGTCACATTGACATCCGACCATGACTTCTGGGTGCTTCACATTTTATGCCAGGCAATGTATGTCCTCTCCAGTATACAACCTCAATGGCTTTCTCAACTTCCGCTAATGCAAAAAAAAGTTTTTCTTTCCTTTTTTTCTCAAGAAAGTTTCCAATCCCACTTCTAAGTGAAAATATTTTAACTTTTAATCTTGTCATGATGTCGCACGGATTATATCTTTCTAGTGCGAACATTTTACTGAGCAATTTAAAAGAATGGCGCATAAAACCATTCGGCGAAACTTCTCTCTCTGTGGTCTGACATTGCCACTTTCGCTGCATTCTGATGCCGAGCACAGTTTAATTCCAGGTAATAAAGGACCGCAGATTACGTGGGCAATACAGAATATTTGGGAATCGGATCAGAAGTACAACCATTATCACTACATTAAGCAAAGGCATTGGTAGCAATTCGTTACAAGACTGTTAAAACTTCAGAAAGAAGAATATCTAACAATAAAAGTTAAATAGCACGAAAGCAGAACGGTTCATATGTGGATGAAGAACGTAACTTAGTCGCTACACGAAAGAAAAGTGAAAATTCAAGTACGTGAAACGAAGACAGTATTAAATGTCAGTGTTGGAAAAAAAATAGGATTAAACCAGAAGGTGTTAAGAGCAATGTCATAACATTCACTCAAAAACAAATGGTTTTATGGAACGGTAAAGGAACTTTGTATAAAGAAATATAAATATATTTTCTGTAGAAAGAATGAACAAAGACGTGTGTATAAAAAAATGAAATACCGAGCAAAGTGGCGTAGTGGTTAGCACACTGAGGATTCATGACGGTTCAGACCCACGTCCGGCCATCAAGATGGCAAATTCCGGTATGGATCCTTTGAAAGGGCACAGCCGATTTCTTTCCCCAACCTCGACACAATCCGAGCTTGTGTTCCGTCACTAATGACCTCGATGTCAACGGGACGCTAAACTAAATTTTCCCTCCTTCCTTCGACGTGAAATATTGGACATTAAGAAGAACTACGCCAAAAGTCTGTAGGATCGAAAGAGGTGACTCAGAATCCAGGCTTGCATTCAAGAGACCGGTAGTTCAGATAGCAGTTCCACCATCGAGATTAGGTTTTCCAAACGTGCCTTAAAACACCTCAGCAAATGCCGGGCGGTTCCTGTGAAGAGGACACGGCTCATTTTTCTTCTCTATCCTTCCCCAGTACGAACTTGTGCTGCGCTTCGCATGAGCTCGCTCTCAATAGGAAGTTAAAACTTTAATTTTCTTTGCATTACTGCTGCACATTTTTGTCAGGCAGTACACGTCCTCGTATTTTACAGGATACAACGTCAATGGCTTTCTCAACTTTCGTTGATACGGATGAAATATGATATGGAGCTGTCCTTGGTATTTGTTAAAGCACTTGCAGATGCGAGCTGCGACAAGACAAATACGTCGTCAGTTCTTAAAGTCAATAGATTTCGGAGTCAGATGTTAATTATAAGCAGAGCAGTAGCTGAGTTTGACATGGATGATGACAAGAATAACACAAGACCTCG
The DNA here is from genome assembly GCF_023864275.1 of Schistocerca cancellata. Classification (NCBI taxonomy): domain Eukaryota; kingdom Metazoa; phylum Arthropoda; class Insecta; order Orthoptera; family Acrididae; genus Schistocerca; species Schistocerca cancellata. The sequence continues at coordinate 971,049,278 of NC_064626.1, forward strand.
TTCAACGAAACAGCATCACTGACATGTATCGCTTGCTTCTCGGAAATTTACTTGTTTGTTTTCCTTAGACGAATAAATATTTATCATGTATATATGCAAACAGAAAATCTGTACCTAGGCCAGGATTGGAGCCCAGATCTCCTGCTCGCTAGGCAGATGCACTAACCATTACGCCATCCTGGGGCAATGGCTTTGCACAGCTGCATGGATTACCCCAGCATGCCTCCCTCCTCAATCCACATACCTACTCACGCATCAGTCCACTTGAAATCCCCTAAACTCGAACAGCATTGCAGAAGCTCTTCGGCTGTATTGTAATAGCACCTCAGCATCGAAAACAACGGCGAATCCTGCCTGAAACCGATATTATTATTATTATTATTATTACTATTTTCGATTATTCCCTTTTAAGAGAGCGATTGAACTTGAGTAGTCATGATTTCTTCTTCTTTCTTCGTTCTTCCCAGATTCTCTTCACACGTTCACCGTGTTCTCTCTTGCGTTCCTCCGACCATCTTTTTCCCGTTCTGTTCTCCGTGTTTTCTTGTTTAAGTGAGTGTTTCTGTATGATGTTTCTAAACTGTTCTCTATTGTTTATGTTGTCTTGTGTGATCCCCAGTTCTTTAATGTCTTCTTCCGCTTCAGTGATCGACTTTGACTTGCTTTTGCTCTTGTTTAATGTCTCAAAGATTTGCCTTGTGAGCCTGCTTTTATTCATCCTGCTGGTAAGTCCATAAAATTTCATCCTTCTCTTTCTGATGGTGTCTGTTAGTGTTTCTATGTCTTTGTAAATCGCTCTAATTGGCCTCTTTATCCAAATTCCTTCCCGAAACACTGGTCCATACATTTTCCTCGGAATTTTTCTTTCCTACTTTTCTCTGATCTTCGTATGACCATGAGCCACAGTAGTTTCTGCAGCATAAAGTGCTTCCGGTAGGACTACTGTGTTGTAATGCCTTGGTTTCGCATTGACAGAAATAGATTTCTGATTATAGTGACTCCAATTGAGCTTATGTGCTTTTTGCAATCTCGAGATTCTATCATTATTGGCTATTGAGTTTAGTCCTGATGGTTGGACTATCTCTCCCAGATTTCTGAAATGGGCAACTTGTGCCACTTTCCCGTATTGCGTAGTAAAGGGGAGATTATCTACAGGTTTGTTTTCCATATACTGTGTTTTCCCTTAGGAGATTTGTAGCTCAGTTTTCACTGAGATTTCGCATATATATATATATATATATATATATATATATATATATATATATATATATATATATATATATATACTCCTGGAAATTGAAATAAGAACACCGTGAATTCATTGTCCCAGGAAGGGGAAACTTTATTGACACATTCCTGGGGTCAGATACATCACATGATCACACTGACAGAACCACAGGCACATAGACACAGGCAACAGAGCATGCACAATGTCGGCACTAGTACAGTGTATATCCACCTTTCGCAGCAATGCAGGCTGCTATTCTCCCATGGAGACGATCGTAGAGATGCTGGATGTAGTCCTGTGGAACGGCTTGCCATGCCATTTCCACCTGGCGCCTCAGTTGGACCAGCGTTCGTGCTGGACGTGCAGACCGCGTGAGACGACGCTTCATCCAGTCCCAAACATGCTCAATGGGGGACAGATCCGGAGATCTTGCTGGCCACGGTAGTTGACTTACACCTTCTAGAGCACGTTGGGTGGCACGGGATACATGCGGACGTGCATTGTCCTGTTGGAACAGCAAGTTCCCTTGCCGGTCTAGGAATGGTAGAACGATGGGTTCGATGACGGTTTGGATGTACCGTGCACTATTCAGTGTCCCCTCGACGATCACCAGTGGTGTACGGCCAGTGTAGGAGATCGCTCCCCACACCATGATGCCGGGTGTTGGCCCTGTGTGCCTCGGTCGTATGCAGTCCTGATTGTGGCGCTCACCTGCACGGCGCCAAACACGCATACGACCATCATTGGCACCAAGGCAGAAGCGACTCTCATCACTGAAGACGACACGTCTCCATTCGTCCCTCCATTCACGCCTGTCGCGACACCACTGGAGGCGGGCTGCACGATGTTGGGGCGTGAGCGGAAGACGGCCTAACGGTGTGCGGGACCGTAGCCCAGCTTCATGGAGACGGTTGAGAATGGTCCTCGCCGATACCCCAGGAGCAACAGTGTCCCTAATCTGCTGGGAAGTGGCAGTGCGGTCCCCTACGGCACTGCGTAGGATCCTACGGTCTTGGCGTGCATCCGTGCGTCGCTGCGGTCCGGTCCCAGGTCGACGGGCACGTGCACCTTCCGCCGACCACTGGCGACAACATCGATGTACTGTGGAGACCTCACGCCCCACGTGTTGAGCAATTCGGCGGTACGTCCACCCGGCCTCCCGCATGCCCACTATACGCCCTCGCTCAAAGTCCGTCAACTGCACATACGGTTCACGTCCACGCTGTCGCGGCATGCTACCAGTGTTAAAGACTGCCATGGAGCTCCGTATGCCACGGCAAACTGGCTGACACTGACGGCGGCGGTGCACAAATGCTGCGCAGCTAGCGCCATTCGACGGCCAACACTGCGGTTCCTGGTGTGTCCGCTGTGCCGTGCGTGTGATCATTGCTTGTACAGCCCTCTCGCAGTGTCCGGAGCAAGTATGGTGGGTCTGACACACCGGTGTCAATGTGTTCTTTTTTCCATTTCCAGGAGTATATATATATATATATATATATATATATATATATATATATATATATATATATATATATCAAAAAAGTTTTGCATCACCTCGGTTTCGAGAGTTCCGGAACCTGTACAGAAAATTACAATAGAGATCAACATAAACATCGTTTCCGCCCTATTCATTGCTCATGGAAACCACACATTGCATGTTGTTCCAACATACAGCGAGACATTCAGAGGTGGTGGTCCAGACTTCTGTACACACCGGTACCTCTAATACTCCGTAGCACGTCCTCTTGCATTGATGCATGCCTGTATTCGTCGTGGCATACTATCCACAAGTTCATAAAGGCACTGTTGGTCCAGATTGTCCCACTCCTCAAAGGCGATTCGGTGTACATCTCTCAGAGTGGTTGGTGGGTCAGGTCGACCATAAAGAGCCCTTTTCAACCAATCCTAGGCATATTTGATAGTGTCATGTCTGGAGAACATGCTGTCCACTCTAGTCGAGTGATGTTGTTATCCTGAAGGAAGTCATTCACAAGATGTGCTCGTTGGGGACGCCAATTGTCATCCATGACGACGAATGGCTCGCCAGTATGCTGCCAATATGGTTGCACTATCGGTTGGAGGATGGTATTTATGTATCGTATAGCCGTTACGGCGCATTCCATGACCACCAGCGGCGTACGTCGGCACCACATAGTGCCTCCCCAAAACAGCAGGGAACTCCACCTTGTTGCACTCGCTGGACAGTGTGTCTAAGGCGTTCAGCCTGACCGGGTTGTCTCCAAACACGTCTCCGACGATCGTCTGGTTGAAGACATATGCGACACTCATAGCTGAGGAGAACGTGATGGCAATCCTGAGTGGTCCATTCTGCATGTTTTGGGCCCATCTGTACCGCGCTGCATGGTATCGTGGTTACAAAGATGGACCTCGCCATCAACGTCGGAAGTGAAGTTGCGCATCACGCCCGCAGTTAGAGTCGTAACACGACGTCCTGTGGCAGCACGAAAAGCATTATTCAACATTGTGGTGTTGCTGTCAGAGTTCCTCCGAGCCATAATCCGTAGGTAGCGGTCATCCACTGCAGTAGTAGCCCTTGGACGGCCTGAGAAAGGCATGTCATCGACAGTTCCTGTCTCTCTCTCTCTCTGTATATATATATCCTCCATGCCCGAACAAAGTCGTTTTGGTTCACTCCGAGACGCCTGGACACTTCCCTTATTGAGAGCCCTTCCTGGTACAAAGCAACAACGAGGGCGCGATCGAACAGTGATATTAACCGTGTAGACATGGTTGAACTACAGGCAATACTAGCCGTGTACCTCCTTCCTGGTGGAATGACTGGAACCGATCGGGAATCAGACCCCCTCCGCCTAATAGGCGCTGCGCATGCATGGTTGTTTACGTCTTTGGGCTGTTTTAGTGACATCTCTGAACCGTCAACTGGACTGTGTCTGTGATACAATATCCACAGTCAACATCCATCTTCAGGAGTTCTGGGAACCGGGATAAAAATCTCCCTGGAACGACATAGTTTCATTTGTTAAAGCATCTATGTCTGGGTTTCAGGCAGTATCCTCAATATCGTTCGATGCTGTGGTGGTATTCCAGTGCAGTTGAAGAGCCTCTGCAATGGTGTTCGAGTTTATGGGGAACACCTAGTTGACTGAATGGGAATTAGGATTGAGCAGGGAGAAGCGCTAGGTTAGACCGTGCAATTGTGCAAAGCCACTGTGCCAGAGTGGCATAGTGGGTAGCGCATCTGCCTAGTTAGCATGACACCAGGGTTCGAATCCCGGCCTTATTATCACCATGCATTGTACGTATAGTGGCAGCTGGAGTACACAGGGCGGAAATGGAAAGTGGTGTGTGGTTTTCACAGAATGGATTAGTAGTCAGAAGCTCGTATTGCTAGCCAATAAACAGGTTATTATAATACATAGAAAATGTATCTTTTGTGCAAGCGTATTTTAAATGTATGAATGCCTATTGACATTAACAAGCTGAATGTGGGGTAATTAGAATTCCAGTTGTGTTTCGGTAGAACCAAAAATCAGTCCAAACTGCAAACTTTTATCTTTTATTTATTCGATGACTAGTTTCGAGCCGGAAACCCATTTTCAAATTATTATAACATAGCCCAAAATGGCATTTCCGAAGATGCCAAAAATTTTCATTGCACGTTTTTGACATCTTCGAAAATGCTACTTTAGGCTATGTTATGACGATATGAAAATGGGTCTCGATCCGAGACAAGTCATCGAATGAATTAAAAGTAAAAATTTACAACTTGGACAGGTTTTTAGTTCTACTGATCAACGGAAGTTGCTGGCCCAAGCTACTCCAGCATGCTGAAAGTTCGGCATGGTATCTGTTGCAGGATTCTAGTGCGAGTCGTTTGCGAAATAGCGTATTTTAAAAAGTTTCCCCACCGACTCTTGTTTGTGCCCTTCAACGTGCGAGGTTGCTAGTTACAATGTTGTTACGTTTTGCCTATTGTGTCGTTGTGTTTTCTTCGAATGTGTTGCGACTTGCTAGACAGTTACTGTGTGACAGTCCAAAGAGTATGTCGTGAGTGGACGAAGGGCTTTGGCGCATGGCGCATGGTGGATGGAGAGAATAGGAAGAATGCAGTTCCTTGTTATACGGTGTATGCGACGTCCCAATAGATGTAAACCATATCGGTAATTATTTATCAACTTCTTCAAACTGTTACGTGAAAGTGGTAGCGTAACACCTAGACAATGCAATAGAAGGAAACAAGTAACGACAGAAGACAGGGATATTAATCACGTTAGCTCCCGCGCAATCGCGCGAGGAAGTGGCATG